>NC_133459.1:42700000-43000000 GCF_048565385.1 Saimiri boliviensis
AGATTTCCCCTATGCCCTTCTGCAGGTCCTCTCCATGGTATTTTCCATCTGCTTCCCTTAGAGTTACTGGATTTAATGTTTCCATAGACCTGGGAGCTCCTGGGATTGCATGAGCTCTGGGTGTGCAGTGCCCACTACAGTGCCTGGCACAGTCTCTTGTGTTGATTTCAACTGATGTGTGCAGACAGGCAGAGGAAGATGGAAGAGGGTAAGGCGAAGCTACTCTCTGAATGTCACTACCGTGGACAGTGACATTCAGCCCAGGGAAGCTCCCCAGGCTGGAAATGGTGAATGTCAGGCTGTGGTGCTCTAGGGAGCCTTTGGAAAGAGATGGGTGAGACTGGAAATAAAACTTGTGGCTGCAGCAATGAAAGGAGTGACAGCAGGCAGTGGTGGGCAGGCCACCCAGAGAGCTGGGGTGGGTGTCCCAGCACCCTCCTCCTGAGCCCCCAGCCACGTCCTGGAGCACAGGGCCATATTCTAGAATGCAAAACCCACATCCAAACTGGGGGGCCCTCCTGGGATGCTGCACACACTGGGAACCTGTAAGAGATTTCCTGAATGGAACAACAGATCCTGACCCACGTGTGGACAGATCCCTCATTTGAGCTGACAGAATGGTGGAGTTTGTCAAAAAGCGCTTTTCAGAAATATGAACAAGGAAAGCCCCAGAGAAAACACAACAGCCCAGAAAGCCAGGCTGGAGTTACCCCAAAGGGAAGACTCTAGGTTTCCCTAAAGGCAACTCCAGCCTGCTTTCTGGGCACAGGAAGGGCCCTGCCCACTGTGCCTCGATCTTGTGGATCAGATCCCAGCTGAGGTCCCGACAGACCCTTCTTTGCTTGTTTCCTTCCTCCCCACTGCCCTTGGCAGGTGCCAGGACGTCAGTCTAGTATGAATGCTGGGAGACCCTCTGAGCCGAGAATGCTGTGCTCCCCTAGGGCCACAGCCCCAGAGGTCACGGCATTCTGGGGTGGTGGTGCCTGCCCTCCCCAGCCTCCCACCACTGAGACTTCCGCTACTCCTGTTTCAAAGCTGGGCCAGTGGCCAGAGGGGGAGCCTGTGCCAGGCTCGGGAATATCCCATACCCTATGAAGGGAGGCCCCAGCCCTCCGCAGGCCTTTATTCAGAAACATGAACCACAGGGGAAGTCTGGGGCTGAGCCTCCTGTGCCACCGAGGCATTGAACATGACAGGAGTGTGACTCCGAACACTGCCCTGGCCACTGGGCCAGCCCTCTGACTGTCACTCAGAGGTGGCCCTGCCTGTCCTCTGTGGAGTGACCATTACACTGTCAATACCTGCCTTCCCCGAATCCCACCCCAAACAGGAAGGAGCCAAGTCATATGGTTTTAGCCCCGGACCCTTCCTGCCTCCTGCAGAGGCGGTTCTAGTGTGGCACTGGCCCAGTGTGTAGGCTTGAAATTGGACTACCCGATTTGAATCATGGCTCTACTTCTTTTTTTGTTTTTGTTTTTGTTTTTGTTTTTTTTGAGACGGAGTTTACGCTCTTGTTACCCAGGCTGGAGTGCAATGGCGCGATCTCGGCTCACCGCAACCTCCGCCTCCTGGGTTCAGGCAATTCTCCTGCCTCAGCCTCCTGAGTAGCTGGGATTACAGGAACATGACACCATGCCCAGCTAAATTTTTGTATTTTTAGTAGAGACGGGGTTTCACCATGTTGACCAGGATGGTCTCGATCTCTCGACCTCGTGATCCACCCGCCTCAGCCTCCCAAAGTGCTGGGATTACAAGCTTGAGCCACCGCGCCTGGCCGTTTTTGTTTTTTTTTTTATTTATTTGAGACAGAGTCTCGCTCTGTCGCCCAGGCTTGAGTGCAGTGGCATGATCTTGGCTCACTGTAACCTCCGCCTTCTGGGTTTAAGAGATTCTCCTGCCTCAGACTCCAGAGTAGCTAGGATTACAAGCATGTGCTACCACGCCCAGCTAACTGTTTGTATTTTTAGTAGAGATGGGGTTTCACCGTTTTAGCCAGGATGGTCTCGAACTCCTGACCTCATGATCCGTCCACCTTGGCCTTTGAGAGTGCTGGGATTACAGGTGTGAGCCACTGCGCCTGGCCAGCTCTACTTCTTATTAGCTGTGTGACTATGGGCCAATTACTTAACATCCCTGTGCCTCAGTTTCCTCATCTGTAAAACGGGATAACAATGACATCTAGGAGAGCTGTATCATGGGTTACATGGGAACAGTGTGTGTAAAGTGCCTGCTTCCTTCCATGGTGAATTCTTTTCACCAATTCGGCTCCCTGATGGGAGTTTCTCAGCTGTTGAATATTCCTAAAACCTGGAACTCCCCCTCCCAAGCCAGCCCACCTCACTGCCTGGAAGGCTTGCAAAGTTGCCACCATGCAGAGCTGACATCTGACTCCTACAGCCTGGTCTACTGTCCTTGGGCTGCTGCTGGAATGCTGGTTCCCACCACATTGCCAAGCCCCTGGAACACTCTCCCTAGAGGGACAGGAAATGAGGCCAGCAGGCAGAGGCTGACACGCTATCAGTACTGACTCCTGATAATCAGGGGTGCCGGGCAGGAACGCCAGGGAGGGAGCTGCCACCAGCCGCTTTCCCCCTCCGAGCCTAAGCAATGTCTGCAGTCAAATACAGGCCGAGGCACTCCCTCCTAACCCGAGGCCAGGGCCCGGGCGGTGCTGAGTCTCCACGTGCCTCTCCAGCTCTCTCCAACCTCCCTCAGCCTCCAGTCATGGGTGTGGAGCTCCAGCCAGGTGCAGGGGTTCCTGCTCTCCCCTTGCTGGGTCCCAAAGAAGGACACATAGCCAAGGGGCGGGGAGGGGGAGGGGCCGGCCAGGGAACTCACGAAGATGATGGCAGGAGAGACAAAGCGCCAGCAGATCTGAAAGAAGAGGGGCGGTGGGAATCCCAGCATCATCTGGATGTCCTGGAAGTAGTTCCGGTGCCCTGGAGAGAGGAGGGGTCAGCAGGCCCACAGGACAGAGTGGGCGGGCCAGGGGCTGGGTCACAGAAGGCCAGTGGCTCAAGTGCTCACCGTAGATGTACATGATGGCCACACACATGATGCAGGAGATGACCACCAAGGAGAAGCTGGCCGCGTAGTTGTCCATCAGCAGCAGCCAGTAGATGCCTGCCTGGGGAACAGTGGACGGCTGTGGGAGGTGCCTGCAGCCCGGGCTCCCCCACCTTCCCCATACGTCCTGGCAACTCTGGTGCAGCCCTTCCCTTACTCGGCTCTTACCTGGCTGGTGAGGGGGATGCCCAGCAGGAAGCCAGCCACAGCCACTCCCAAGGTCACATATGTCTTTCTCTGCAGGATCCACTCATTCCCCACCTCATCCACAATGGCTGTGACCAGCGTCTCCAGGAGGCAGAACTGTAGGATGTGGCTGTCAGATTGCGGACCTGTCCCTTGTTCCTGTCCCCTCCCTTCCCCAACCCTTCGGCCCACGTCCCACACCTCGTACCTGAGTGCCCAGCCCCAGCAGGATGAGCATGAAGAAGAAGAGCAGAGACCACAGCGGGGAGATGGGAAGCAGCGTGAGGGCCTCGGGGTAAGCCACAAAGGCCAGGCCAGGGCCGTGGTCTGCCACACGGGACACATCCACACCCAGGTGATTGGCCATGAAGCCAAGGATGGAGAAGATGACGAAGCCAGCATAGACACTAGTGGCACAGTTGGTGATGCTGATGATGACACTGTCCCTGATGGGGAGGAAAACAGAGAGAGTTCAGCTCCCCTCTCCCCAGTTTGGGCCAAGAGGAGACATGGAGACAAGGAAAGTTCTAGAAACAAAGGCATCCCCAGCTCCTTTTTTTGGGGTGAGAGACAGGGTCTCACTCTGTTGCCCAGGCTGGAGGGCAGTGGTGCTATCAGCTCACTATAGCCTTGATCTCTTGGTCTCAAGCAATCCTCCCACCTCAGCCTCCTGAGTAGCTGAGACTATAGGTATGTGTCACCACACCCAGCTAATTTTCATTTTTATGTTTTGTAAAGAAAGATGGGGTCTCAGGCTGGGCGCGGTGGCTCAAGCCTGTAATCCTAGCACTTTGGGAGGCCGAGGCGGGTGGATCACGAGGTCAAGAGATCGAGACCAGCCTGGTCAACATGGTGAAACCCCGTCTCTACTAATAATACAAAAAATTAGCTGGGCATGGTGGCGCGTGCCTGTAATCCCAGCTACTCAGGAGGCTGAGGCAGGAGAATTGCCTGAACCCAGGAGGTGGAGGTTGCGGTGAGCCGAGATCGTGCCATTGCACTCCAGCCTGGGTAACAAGAGTGAAACTCCGTCTCAAAAAAAAAAAAAAAAAGAAAGATGGGGTCTCACTATGTTGCCCAGGCTTGTCTTGAATTCCTGGGCTCAAGTGATCCTTCCGTCTTGGCCTCTTAAAGTGCTGGGATTACGGTGTGAAGCACTGAGCCTGGTCCCCAGCTCCTCTTCTGATCTGTCCTGGGCATTTTTAAGTGAGCCTGAGCTGCCTGGTCCTCACAGACCCCTGGGACTCTCCATCACTCTTCTCTCTCCTGCCTAAGCCTCTCTCTCCCCATTCTGCAACAACTTTATCCAGAACCAGTGTTCTTAGAACCTCAAGGCCATGAGGGGAAAGGAGGCCTGGTGGGCCACGGGGGCACTGGAGCTGGGATCAGGCTGCAGAGAGGGCAGGGAGGGGCGGCCTCAGGCTTCAGAGCGCTCACCGGTAGCAGTTGTTGTGGAACTTGTTGTAGGAGGCCATGGTGATGAGGCCTCCCCATGCACAGCCCAGCGAGTAGAAGATCTGGGAGGCGGCATCACCCCACACCTGCAGGGAGGACGGGCAGGTGAGGAGCTGTGGGCAGAGGCAGGCACCTCCCCGGGCCCTCCCCGACCCCCTTCTGGTTTCCCTAACATCTCACCTTGGCCTCCAGGATCTTGTCCCACTGTGGGGTTAGGTAGTACATGATGCCCGTGAAGGCTCCCTCCAGGGTCACTCCACGGACAAACAGGATGGTCAGCACCACGTAGGGGAATGTGGCCGTGAAGTACACCACCTGGCACGAGAGGGTTCCATGGACTCTTACAGGTTCTCCCCTGCCCTGGGCACCACCACTCTGGCTCCCTAATCACCACCAGCACCTCGTCCCTCTCCCTCTCCAGAGTCCCTTTAGCATTCCCTTCCCGAAACACACACGCAACCCAGGCAGGGGGCAGGGCCTTTCTATGTGGGCACAGATCCCGCTGGGGAAGGGGTACTTGCTTTCCCTGAAGACTTGACACCTCGGATGAGGCAGAGGAAGACGACCACCCAGGAGACACCGAGGCAGCCAAGGAGGGGCAGCCGCACCTCCCCAAAGTTCCCGATGTCATCTGACAGCTTCAGCACGTACAGCCTGGGAAGGGGAGACTGTCACTGAGGGCCAGCCCCCACTGCCCAGCAGCACATTCCCAAGGCCCAGGACCCTCCTTTGTCATGAGGTCCTAGCAGCCACCTTGTGTGAGATGGAAACTGTTTCATGGGCCTACCTGCTATAGCCCCTGGGGACCCAACACAGTCTACTGCTCTGCAGACTCTCCCAGGCCCTTCAAGGGTTCCTGGAGGCCACACCCCAGGCTTGGGTGGTCGTCCCAGTCCCACCCAAGGAGGTGGGAGCGGAGATGGGTCCTTGTCCCCAGCCAGGCTCAGCCCAGGTCCTTGTTGGCACATTTCTCCCTCAGTAGTGCCTTTTCCTTACCCTGTCAGGCGTCACTTCCTCCAGGAAGTCACAAGTCAGCATTTCATCAGCACCAATCAACTCTACCTCTGATAAACTGAGGGAGGCAGTGGAGTGCTGAGTAAAGATTGGACCCTGGCAGGGCACGGTGGCTCACGCCTATAATCCCAGCACTTTGGGAGGCTGAGGCAGGCGGATCACCTGAGGTCAGGAGTTCAAGACCAGCCTGGCCAACATGGTGAAATCCCATCTCTACAAAAATACAAAAATTAGCTGGGCGTGATGGCAGGTGCCTGTAATCCCAGGTACTCAGAAGACCGAGGCGGGAGAACCACGTGAACCTGGTAGATGGAGGTTGTAGTGAGCTGAAATTGCGTCACTGCACTCCAGTCTGGGTGACAGAGCAAGATTCTATCTCAAAAAAAAAAAAAAAAGAAAAAAAGAAAGAAAAAGAAACAAAAAAACAGATTGGACCCAAATTTCTCCCCTCTGGTGGCTCTACCTGGCACCCTATGCCATACCAGCTGTGATCTTTTGATCAACCAGACACACTGCCGGGCCCTGAGCTAGGTGCTGGGCATACAGGTCTACAGGGGCATCTCCCTGGCCCTCAGGGAAGAGGGCAGAAGAGAACTGCTCCACCTCCAGCACCACTAACTTCACTTTCAAAGTAAAGAAACCATTTCTTGTTAGAAGGATTTTTTGTTTTGTTTTGTTTTTGAGACAGAGTCTTGCTCTGTCACACAGGCTGGAGTGCATTGGTGCTATCTTGGCTCACTGTAACCTCTGCCTCCTGGGTTCAAGCGATTCTCCTCCCAAGTAGCTAGGATTACAAGTGCGTGCCACCACAACTGGCTAAGTTTGGTATTTTTAGTAGAAACGGGGTTGGACCATGTCAGCAGGCTGGTCTTGAACTCCTGACCTCAGGTGATCTGCCCACTTCAGCCTCCCAAAGTGCTGGGATTACAGGTGTGAGCCACCAAGCCTGGCCTGAAGGATTTTTTAATACTTTGTCTAACCATACATGCTAAACAGGTAGGTCTCAGTAGCCACCATGTGTAAGATTATGGTGTGAAGCACTGAACCTGGTCCCCAACTTCTTTTCTGGTCCGTTCTGGGCATTTTTAAGTGACCCTAAGCTGCCTGAGTCCCCACAGACTCCTGGGACATCACTGTCACACTGGGAGGCCCTGTATTATGTGATGGCTGTTAGCCTCTTCTGTCTTATTATTCATGTTTTATATCATTATTATTATTGAGACAGGGTCTCACTCCATAGCCCAGGCTGGAGTGCAATGGCACAACCACGGCTCATTGCAGCCTCAACCTCCCAGGCTCAATTGATCCTCCCACCTCAGCCTCCCAAGTAGCTGGGGCTACATGTGTGCACCATCAGGCCCAGCTAATTTTTGTATTTTTTTGTAGAGATGTGGTAATGCCATATTGCCCAGGCTGGTCTTGAACTTCTGGGCTCAAGTGATCCTCCTGCCTTGGCCTTCCAAAGTGCTAGGATTACAACAGGCGTGAGCCACCGCACCTGGCCTATATTATTTTTTATTGCAAGAATACAGCATTGCAAGGTTAGGGATTGAAGAGTTTAAAAGGCTAGCCTGGATACCAAATGATGAATTCTAGCTTTAATTTTATAGCACCATATTCTGTTTTTTGTTTGGTTTGGGACCACATGATTTTGAGCTCAAACAACCTAAGGACATGTGGTACCCAACATATTTACAAGTGGCCTCTTGACACATGACATCTCCAGAATTATTCTGCATTGCTTAAAAGTTTTATCTATATTACATATCTTATTTCCCCAGCCAGGTGGTGAGTGCCTTGAGAATAGGACCCCTATTTCTTTCTTTTATTCCTGAGACGAAGTCTCACTCTGTCGCCCAGTGGCATGATTTCAGCTCACTGCAACCTCCGCCTCCTAGGTTCAAGCAATTCTCCTGCCTCAGCCTTCTGAGTAGCTGTACAGGCATGTGCCACCATAGCTGGCTAATTTTTGTTTTTTTTTTTTTTGTATTTTTAGTAGAGACAGGGTTTCACCATTTGGGCAGGATGGTCTCAAACTCCTGACCTCGTGATCTGCCCACGTCAGTCTCCTAAAGTGCTGGGATTACAGGTGTGAGCCACCAAGCCTGGATGCACACAGATTCTGACACAGCGACTACTGCCTAGCTCCTTAACCTCCAAACGGCAGTCTCTGAATCTGAAAATATGGATACTAACATCTGTTTACATAATATGCCGGGTATATAGGAGGTGCTCAAAAATAAGAGTGCTTCCTTTCCTCCCTTGCGGAAGCCAGCCTGGGTTACTGTCAGGCTCATTTCCCAGACTCTCCAGGAGAGGGCAGCAGGGAGCCGTGCTGCTGGAAAGGTGTCCTGCTTGGGACAGCGGCCAGTTAGGCAGGCCTGATTCCAGCTCCTCCTGGGGAATAGAGTGCAGCGGCTCTACCAGCCAGATTTCTTTGAAGGCTCTTCCCCTCTGATTTTACTGGATAAAATCTCTAGAGCTCTGCCGTGGGTGGGCCCAGAACTGGGAATCTCTGGCAGACGGCCCCTGGGACAAACACCACTGGAGCATCTGGGGGTGGGGGTGGGGGTGCACGAGGCTTTGTGTTTCTGGGAGATTCCAGGAAGGTTCATCACCCCAGACTAGCTCAAGTTGCCCAGTCGACATCATGCCTCAAATGTAGTTGAAACGCCTAACTAGGCAATATCTGATTTTACTGGATAAAATCTCGTTCTCCCGTCAGACAGGAGCTCCGTGAGGACAGCATCTTCCTCCCTGCCCTCTCTCCCCTCTGAGAACAGTACCCGTTATCTAGTAGGTGCTCAAGAAATCGGCCGGGCGTGGTGACTCATGCCTGTAATGCCAGCACTTTGGGAGGCTGAGGCGGGTGGATCACCTGAGGTCGGGGGTTTGAGACCAGCCTGACCAACGTGGTGAAACCCCATCTCTATTAAAACTACAAAAATTAGGCCAGGTGTGATGGCTCATGCCTGTAATCCCAGCACTTTGGGAAGCCAAAGCAGATGGATCACGAGATCAGGAGATCTAGACCATCCTGAGCAGCATGGTGAAACCCCGTATCTATTGAAAATACAAAAATTAGTTGGGTGTGGTGGTGGGTGCCTGTAATCCCAGCTACTAGGGAGGCTGAGGCAGGAGAATTGCTTGAACCTAGGAGGCAGAGATTGCCATGAGCTGCGATCACACCACTACACTCCAGACTGGGCAACAGATTGAGACTCCATCTCAAAAAAATAAAAAATAATAAAAAAGAAATCATCTGTCTGTTCAGTTCCAAGTATTTTTTTTACAAAAGAAAATAAATGTTAGAATGTTAAAAATTAAAAAATAAAACAGAAATGACCTGTCCAGTGACTGAGTTCCTGAGTCTGCCCATGTCTCTCCAACGGACAGCAGCTGTGGGTCCTTGAGAATAGCGACCATGCCTTACCCATCTTTGCGTGTCTATGGCCCAGCACAGAGGCTGGTACAGGGAAGCTGGGTGATTCAGGGTCAGAGCACTCGGGACTGGGCTTAGAAGACCTGCGGTGACTTGCAGTATCCTGAGACACTCGTCCATTTCAGCCATGGCTCTCCATTACGTGGAGAAAGCCTCAAGCCCCTACCCTGGCATGGGAGGCCCTGTGATATGATGCCTGCTGGCCTCTTCTGTCTTACCACTCAGCATCCCACCTGCTCCAACCCCAGCTCCAGCTTGCCTCCTCTGGCCTCTGCTCACCTGCTCATGTGGCTCCCAATCTCTCTACTTTCCCCTCTCCCTTTTTTTTTTTCTTGAGACAGTCTCACTCTATCACCCAGGCTGGAGTGCAGTGGTCCAGTCGCAGCTCACTGCAACCTCTGCCTCCCGGGTTCAAGTGATTCTCCTGCCTCAGCCTCCCAAGTAAGTGGGATTATAGGCGCCCACCACTGCGCCCGGCTAATTTTTGTATTTTTAGTAGAGATAGGGTTTCACCATGTTGGCCAGACTGCTCTTGAACTCCTGACCTCGTGATCCACCTGCCTCAGCCTCCCAAAGTGCTGGGATTACAGGTGTGAGCCACCAGGCCTGGCTTCCCCTCTCTCTTCTCTGGTAGGCCCTGACCGCCTGCTCCTGCCCCATCCCCTTAGCACCAAGCACTATCCCTTTGGGTCTTCGTGACACCCCTGGGCCGAAGCACCTGCCCTACTGTGATTAGCAATCTGTCTCCCCAGTGCCCTGTGAGCACCTTAGGACAGGGGCTGTGGGGCTGTTCATACCCACCACGGGCACACAGGGCCTGGCAGAGCAGAGCCGTGAATGTTGTGGAATGAATGGTGGAGTCCTGCCTGCCTGCCCCAAAAGCCCTCTGCCCAGGGGTTCCCCAGTAGGAGACGGGAAATTTTTAACTAGTGGGTGGAGGGCACAGCAGGATGGCCTGAGACTCTGGTCTTTGTCACCTCTGAACAAAATGTCCTGGCTCAGAGACCTCCCATGGTTTATTTTGTTCTGCAGCATGAAGCCTAAGCCTAACCCTTGTAAGTTCTTTACCAAGGCAGTGCCACCTCCTAGACCACCCTGAAGCCATGCATTCTCCCCACACCGATTACTCTCTCTCTCTCTCTCTTTTTTTTTTTTTTTTGAGATGGAGTTTTGCTCTTGTTGCTCAGGTTGGAGTGCAATGGCGAGATCTTGGCTCACCGCAACCTCGGCCTCCCGGGTTCGAGCAATTCTCCTGCCTCAGCCTCCCAAGTAGCTGGGATTACAGGCATGCACCACCATTTTTAGTAAAGACGGGGTTTCTCCATGTTGGTCAGGTTGGTCTCGAACTCCTGATCTCAGGTGATCTGCCCGCCTCAGCCTCCCAAAGTGCTGAGATTACAGGTGTGAGCCACCTTGCCTGGCCTCCCCAAACCTGTTACTCTCATCAGCACAGGCTCCCTTCAGCTGGGGCCAGCCTCTACTCATCTGGGACAGGACCTTTGCCCACACACTTCTTCTCCCCAGGATCCCTTCCCATTTCCCCTGAGTCTCCTCTGAAGGTGTGCTGGACTTCTGAGGGCCTTCCTAATGGCTGCTTTGTAAAGATCCTGCCACTCAACATTCCATCTTCCATTGTTTTCTGCATATCAGGCTCTTTCTCCTAAACTTCCTCACTCGCCTCCCGCCCCCAGCCCAGAAGAGGGCTCAACCTGCAGCAGGCACCTGACCTATTCTGCAGATGGCTGCCCCATGGGGAGAGGGTCGCTCCCAGGTTCCCCCCACCCTGGGTCTCGAGGGTGTTTCACCTCCAGTACTCCTCGCTGGGGCTGGTCCTCTGGAGGCTGTGGTTGAGAAGGTGGGAGAGGTTGCTGGGCAAGGCGGCCGGCCGGGAGCCATTGGTGAGGTTGGAGGCGTCCAGCACCCCGGCGCAGTCGCGCGTGTTCCAGGGGTTATTGCAGTAGGCCCAGGGCAGCACGTGCGTCATGGACGAGAAGAAGTAGTAGAAGGCGATGCAGATGACCACATTGTAGTAGATGCCGATGTAGGTGGACACCACCATCATGCCATAGCCTACGCCTGCAGGAGGGGAGGGGTGCGGGGAGCAGCCTCACACATCCAGCAGGAGGAAGTGAGGTTTAATCATTTCTAAGGGCGCAAGGGGTAGGCTTTGATGGAGGGCCACAGGAAGCCCAGGTCAAGGTCTTGGTAGGGGTAAGTTGGTGGGGGGCGCAAAGGAGTTTTGTGTGTACGTGTGGTAGGCGGGGAGGGTGGAGGCCAAGTAAACAAGGGTCCCAGCATGCATCCATGGCTTAGGCTATTGATGTGGGGCTTGGGGTCAGCATCGGGGTTCTACAGAGGTCAGCCGTGTTTGTGCAGATGGGCGAGTTGACACAGCCCTTAGAGGCCATTGTGTTTGTGTGTGTGAGCAAGTGGCCCTCCCAGGCCTCACCTTTGAACATGGGGCTGATCCTCCAGACTCCCAGGCACCCCTGGCTGGCAAACTGGCCGAAGGAGAGCTCCATGAAGAAGAGGGGGATCCCGCAGAAGATGAGCATGATGAAGTAGGGGAACATGAAGGCGCCTGGGAGGCAGGGAGAGGTCTGGCTCAGGAGTGGGCTTGGGGGGATCTTACCCTGGGCTTCCTGCTCAGAACCCAACAGCAAAACCTTCATGATTGGGTGGGACCCAAGGAGTGTGCCAGGCCTTGAGCAGGAGCCTGGGCTGAGGCACACCACCCCCAGCCTGTCTTTGAACTTGTCAGAGGCTCCCAGGAAATCTGCTCAGAGTAGAATCCAGGCCCCAGAGCCATCATACTTGGGTGGGATTGGATGGTTGAACCAAGCGATTTCACAAACATAAGTTGCTGAGATCCTCAAATATTCCTGAACCATTTGGGGGCTGCTGAACCCCAGGGAATAGAACAGGGAGCCCTGGGGAGGTTGGGTCCTTTTCTCACCTCTCCTCACCTGAAAGGGGACCAGCTGGCAGGTCCAGGCTCGAACAACAGACTGCTAGGGCCTGGGGTGGCCTGCCTTAGGCAAAGCGTGCCTAAGCCAGGGACAGGGGCAAAGGAGGCCAGGGCCAGAGGCCAGCCTTTATCTGGAGTGGGTCTGTGCCAGGGAGAGGGTAGCCCAAGCCCTGGTGGGTGGGCTTTACCCAAGTGGGTGGTCCCTGCCCTGTGCCCGCTGGGTACCTCCCCCGTTGCGATAGCAGAGGTATGGGAAGCGCCAGACATTGCCCAGGCCCACGGCATAGCCCACGCTCGTCAGTACAAACTCGATCTGGTTGCCCCAGTTGCCCCGTTTGAGGTTCTGGTCCCTCTTGGTGGCCTCGCTGGGCACAGCACCATTCTGTGGGGACAGGAGAGAAGCTACCATCAGCAAGGCATTTGTGCTCCGTGCCTGATCTTCTGGGCCTCCCCCAGCAGGGACACCATGGACCCTCCAACACCCCTCCCCGGGCTTCCCCTCTGCTGGCAGGAGCCTCGGGCAGGCCTGGCAGAGGAGGGAAGCAGGGAGGAGTGGCTGCCAGAGGGCGCCAAGCAGAGCCTCCCTCACCAGCCCCACAGCACCCAGTGCCAGGTGTACCAGCCCACCTGAGGAGCTGCTGCGAGCGTCCAGGAGGTGGGACATGGAAGAGGGAGCTAGGGCCAAGAGCCCCCAAGTTCCTCCAAAACCTCCCCTCGCCCCTCTGGGTAAGGATCTGGGAGCAGCTGAGCCTCATACCAAGCAGCCAAGTCAGGCTGGGCACAAAGGGGCCTGTGTCCAGACAGCCCCCCCACCCATCGCCTACCACATCACCAGGCTGAGCACGCTGCCTGTGGGCAGGCGACTGCGGGGGAGGGGAGGCTAGACCCCTCCCCCCCGCTGAAGGCTTCTTCCTGGGGGCACAGAGTGGTCAGGACTGGGGGGAAATGGGAGAGCAGCTGAGCTGGACCAGACCTGGGGAAGGCATTCTGGGACTCTGGGTGGGAGGGCCTGGGGAGCCAGCTATACTACCCATGGCTGGGGAGGGGCCCTGGGGACCTGACCTGGGCCACAGCTAGGGAGTGCTGGGCCCTGAGTTAGGGAAGGCCTCGTGCCAGACTCTCAGTACAGACTCTGCTAGGGAAATAGAGGGAGTGGCTCCAGAAAAGGTGGGAGGGAGAAGGATCTCTGGACAGGGAGAAGGGGGCTGAAGGTCAGGAGAGGCGGATGCAGGGAATTGCCCCAGGAAAGAATTCGGGGCCTGTGCAACTGGGCTGGTGGCCTGGGCTCCGCTGAGGACAGCCCCCCGTGGGACCCCAGGCCCAAGCTGGAACTGGCTCTGCAAGTCCCTTGGTTAAGTAAGTCCCTTAATAAGTGCCACGCTCCTTCCACCTCCCTCCCACAGTGGCCAGGAAATTAACCAGAGCCCGAGGGGCCCCAAGGGTCTAAGGAGACAGGGACTCACTGTCACGAACAGAAACACAGAGTCCCTAGTGCCAGAGACACCCTCCCAGAGGTGAGCTATTCCCGAGAGAAACAGACAGACTCAATATCAGAAATGGAGCCCCAGAGCCTCAGAGAGAGGACAGTGATGTGACACTGAGCCTCCACTTGAAAGAGACATATTCAAGGACAGCAGTCACCCTGGTCAATAAGCAAGACAGGCTGGTGCAGGTGAAATGCCATCAGACCCTGACGCTGATGAACACAGACGGGACGAATGGCCTTTCTGGACCCCACATACCTTAGATAGGCCATGTGGAAATGTGGGCAAATGAGGCACCAAGGCCTGGTGGGTGGGCACCGCAGCATAGACACCTTTGTGGGACAGCCACCCTGTGTGTTCAATCCAGCATTGACCCTGCAGAGATGTGACCCTCACACCCTCCGGAGAGCAGGGGCACAGTGCCCAGGACCTCAGGTTTCCTTCAAGGAGCACCCAGAGCAAATCAGTGGCTGAACAAGCCTTCTTTCATTCATTAGTCGATTCATTCATGCAATGACAGATTTACTGACACCGGCTATGTGCCAGACACTGTGCCAGGAAGTGAGACCTCAGCAGAGAGCTCCTACCATCTCAGAGCTGGGAGTCTAGCAGAGGCGCAAGCCAACAGTGAAATGAACACACCCATCATCTTTAGATGCAGTTTCAGTGCGACCAAGAGGGACCATCTCAAAGTCACAAGAGTATGGAAGGAGGACAAGGCAGGAAAGCAGAGCAGAGGTCAAGGAAGGCCTCCCTGATGAAGAGGCTTGAAGACACACTTGGCGCTGGGAGAGGGTGGTCCCCGACCTGAGCGTGCCCTCTGTGACATCCCCCTACAGAATCCTGCCTAACCCTGTCACCACCTCCTGGGGCCTTCACTGGGGCAGGTGTAGCAAGATCACAGCATCAAGGGGCCATTTTTTGGAGGGTGTGAAGCCTGGTGGGGTTAGTTTATCTGGTCCCAAACAAATACCAGCCAAATAGGGCTCCTATATGTTGACCCTACAATACCAGTTTTATTCTGTCCCAGGGCTGTTTACTTAGGGGCACAATGCCTGATTGTGCCAGCAACACAGTACGTGGATGGGGTCACAGAGCAGCAGTTACAGCTGTAAAAGGGACAACTGATGGTCCAGGATGGCCCCATGGGAAGAGTAAGGGTAAGGCCCTTTTCAGAGACCCAGGTTCCCAAGGCTCAAAGTTCAAGGCCTGCCTCCTTTTCCAAGCAGGATGAGGGACAGATGCCCCACACCCCCCGACCACATGGGACCACATTTGGATCTCTAAAGTCTGTTCCTCCCCTGGCATGGGGTGGGTACAGGGAGGGTGGTGATGCTCCCAGCCCCGTGCCACAGGCAGCCGCCTGCCTGAGCCCTCAAGAGCCAGCCACTGCTCCGTTAATGAGCCATGTGCTAACCAGCTCAGCCATGCAGGCTGCAATCCAGGGAGGCCACAGCCCCCAGGACAGGGGCTGAACTGGGGTTGGTGATGGGGCTCTGGCAGGAAGAAGCTGACGACACTAAAGGTCTGCTTTGTGCAGAGGCTCCTTGCAGAAACACCACCCATTTCTGCTTGGGCCTGGGTCCCAGCACTGTGGCGCTCGATGACGGGAACCTGGCCCACGCTTGGCCTGTGACTTCAACTCCAGGGCTGTCTATACTCAGGTGGCTTGGCTGGGGAGGGCTGAGATCTCAGTGGAGGACGAAGCAAGCCTACCTTTCTCCAAGCAAACTGGAGGAAAGACTCCCCCCCAAAAAATCCAGGCACTTTCTGGGTGCTCTAGTTTCTTTCCTTGTGCAGCTCTCTTCTGGGGACCACCCCCCACTTCCCTCCTGAGCCTCCGCATCTTTTCCAATACTGCATGGTTTTTTTTTCCTTTTTGCATAATCTTTCCTATTCTAAGCCTGTAGTTTTTTTTTTTATCTGCTTGGTGGACGGCTGTGTCACTGATATGAAGTGCCCTTGCAGTGGTCATCAGCTGAGGTGGCCAAGGAAAAATCCCTTTGTGCTCACAATTTGACCCAGACTGGCTGCCCGTCTGCCTGAGCCAGCTCAGCCCCACAGATGGGCTCTGCTCCAGGCTTCTCCTGCCCCCCCCCATCACCCACCATCTGCCCCCCTCTGCTCGCTCTCACTCACATCTCAGTGGGGAATTAAACCACAGTGGCATGGTTCCCTCTGGCTCGGCCCCTCCTCTGCAGGCTCCCTAGATATCCCCTATGTGCCCTGCCACCCTTCCCAGGAGCTCTGAGAGGCCACTGCCAGGACAAAGCAGCCACCACTCAGCACTGCCATGGGCCCAGCAGGTGGTCCCCAGGACAGGACTACCCTGCCCTGTTCCCAGGCTCTCCCAGCCATGGAGGGAATGGAGGTTTTCTTTCCATGGCAGGGTGGGGTAAGCTGGCCACCACACACAGACACATACACATGCGCGTGCGCGCACACACACACACACACACACACACCCCTCCGAAGTTCCCTTACCCTTAGAACATCAAGACAGCAGTGTCCACCCTAGCACAAGAACTTAAGATCTTTCTTGGTTTAACAGCCTCCCACCCTGTCCGTGCCTCGCTGGGTGAGCCACACTGAGCAAAGTCACTTACATAAGTCCTTTACACAGCCCTCTGCCCGGCTTATTTATCGCTCTGGCTGAGCCTCTGGAATTAAGGCTGCTCAGCTCCAAGGGCAGAATCCAGATCTCCCACTCTGCCCAGGGCTTGGCAGAGGCGGGCCACCGGTGCAGGTGAGAGCCCTGGTGCTCCGGGACCATCCGCTCCTCCAGTAGCCCTGGGCAAGTCACTTCCACTCTGGGTATCAGGAGGCAGACTAGATAACCTCACTATCAGATAAACTCCAGGGTGTTCAGGATGGTGTGGCCATAGGCTAGATAACCCCACTATCAATCCATCTGCCAGATTCCCAGGATAGACAGCCTCAGCAGCTACTCATATTCCGCAGCTCTCCTTCACCTGGAATTTTGCTATGTCTGACTTTCCACTGGTTTCAACTAGCTTTCTAGATTACTGAAAAAATATTTTGCACTTTTTTTCTGTTTATAAAAGCATGATGAGCTATCGCCAAAAAAAATTAGAAAACACAGAAAAAGGCAGAGAGGAAATGCAGCAGCAAAGCCCACTCCTAGAGCAAACCACGGCCAGCCTGAGGACGAACTCCCGCCTTTCCCTCTTGCGCGGACGTGGGGAGCCCAGCTCTCCACCCTGGACGGTGACTCTGCTCTGGTATGAGACTCCTGCCTCCTATATCAGGGTTCAGTGGATATTTTTGTGAATTGCGAGCTTCCCCTTCCTGCTCTCAGTGGACACTGAGGAATCCTGGAGCTGCCCTGGCTGGGCGGGGCCCTCTGGGACCCAGCAGGCTTCGTGTTTAGGACTCTCCAGCCCCAGGGTGTGCTCATGGGACGAAGTCCCATCCAAGACAAACTTTGTGGAGGAGAATGGGCAAGACCTCACATCCCAGACTGACTTTGAGCCAAATCAGATCACTGACAACTTTCTCTAAGCCCCAGTGGGGAGTCTAGATGGAACAGCCATTACAGTAAATGGCTGCCTCAGAAGACCCCATGACCTCCTGCCGGGCACCCCTCAGTTTTTGTTCTCTTGTATCAGTCCAGGGGCCAGGCCCACAGGCAGCACCTACCCTGCAACGACAGAATCATCTGTCCTTCACCTACATGGCACTGAGTAGCGGCAGAGAGACCCAGCTGCAGCGCTGATCTCTGGCATCAGTTACCTGGATACGGGAGGGGCTGGGGCTGGAAAAATCTGCCCCAGGCCCGAGTGGTCCTCAGCAGCCATTAGTGCCCCCTGCCTCCAGAAAAACCTCAGGGCCATCTCTGGGTACCTCTCAGGACTCCAGGGTCCTTCAGAGTGCAGGCCTTCATCTAGCAGGTGAGAGAGGCAAGGATATGCCTTGTGCCTATCCATTGCAGAGCCCTGATTGGCAGCAAGGGACCTGCCAATATTGTCGGCCCCAGGCAGACTGGCACCCCCAGGCATGCTGGCTCCACTCCAGGCCCTGGGGAGAGTGATGGAGGACCCTGGGAGAGCCCTGCCCAGCCCCTTGCTTTCCGCCCCAGGGAAGCCCAGCAGGAGAGACTAGAGGCCACGGTCTTGTCCTGTGCTGCATCGGCTGAGGGCAGCTTCTATCCTCACCAGCTGGCAGCGGGCAGCTCTGGGAAGTGGCCTTGGTTCTTGACCCCAGCAGTCCTGAGGTTTGACGGCAGCCCTGCATTCTGCTCCTCCCAGACCCATCCCACATCGCCTCAGAGGGCATTCCCTTTCTTGCCTTCTGAAGGTCAAGTCGGGATGTCCTACAGGGGAGAAGGGTAGCTTTCAAGGCTCCCTCGCCGACATCCGCTGCATGTGCCTGACATCTCCGCCAGTCCCCAGGGTCCAGGGATGAGGACACACCAGCTCCCAGGCCATGCGGGCACTTGCCCTGGACTCGGGAAAATGCTCCGCGGGGTCTCTCTCTTCCCAGCTGAGACTCTTGCCCCCTTCCCTCCCCCACTCCTCACCACTGAGCCCATGTGCCACGTTCCCCTGCCTGCTCACCCACTCTCCCCATAGGAGTAACTGCCGTGGCACAGACAATGAGGCTGTATTGATTAGTACAATTCCTGGGCACCTCCGGCCCGTCTCCCCGGGAGCTAGGACAATGCAGCTTTGATACACAGAGCAGATTCTCAGCAGGTCCTTGGGCTGGGGGAGCCCTCACACCCCCACTCTCCTCCCCCTCACCCCCGCCACACAGCTAACTCTTCCTGCACTCCTTTGCACAGTTGCAACTTTCTGGGTCACTTTGGCTGGTGTCTGTCTCACTTGCTGGCTGTGCCTGGCCCTCCCTGGCACAGAACATTCAGCCCCTCTCCCCATCCCCAGCCCAGCCTCTCGGCCTGCCTGGCACCAAGGAGGGGGCTCGACCTCCTGGAAGGTGACTGACCTGTTCTGGGGAAGAGGGGGCCACAGGTCCACGAGCCGCGGCCATCCCCGGTGAGCACTCGCAGCCAGCGTGTCTCCGCCGCTCATTCACACCTCTGCCAGCTCCAGTGCGACACTGGCGCATCCCCTGCCTCTCCCACTGCCGGGCCAGGCAGCGTCAATTACTTTCACCTCATCTCCTCCCGAAGCTCTGCCTACCCACTCCCCTGGCCCTGCCCCTCCAGCTAGTCCCCATGCAGCCCAGCACGGGTGCTCCGGAGCTGGAGAGTGGGGCGTGTGGGGTTTGTTGTGTTTTTCCCTTGTTCCCAGCAAGTAACTGGAACAAACACACACACACACACACACACACACACACACACACACACACACACGAATAGGGCAGAGTGAGCGAGAGGGTGGCTCACTCCCCCTACAGAGCTGGCCAGATGCTGTCTGAGCCCACGGGCCTGGCACTGGGTGGGCTCCTGGTAGGGTAGTTGGGTGTCTGATGTGTGATGAGGTCTGCCCCATTGGGCCCTGGATGGTGACTGGCAGGAAGATGGAAGGTACAGTCCACAGGGCACCACCAGAGCAGCTCAGGCTCCTCCGAGGGGCACAAGCTGGGAGAAACCAAGCCCTGGGGCTGTACCTGCCCCCCTCCGGAGATGGGGACTCCCAGCCCGCCAGGATGATGGGGCATCTTCCTAGGAGAATGTGACTGACCATGCCAGAAAGCCCTGGCCTAGTGAGCCACGCTGTCACCTGTCTGAACAAAGATGGCATTAGCCAAGGGGGCAGTCACCCCAGAGTCCAGACAAAGCCGGGCTGTGGAATAAGAACCCGTGAGGATTTGCACCATGATGCCCAGAAGGTGAGGTGCTAGTCTGGGAGTGTGTGCGGCGTGGGCTGGTAGGTCCGGTGGTGTCATCACCACGACTGTAGTCACCATCACTGTAGTGACTACGACTGTGGTGGGATGCCACTCTGACCCAACCAGTCCCTTTCTCTGAGGCCACATATACTGGTCAGTCTCCTGCTGACCCCAAGATACCGCACACCAGTGGCTAGGAAGGTGGGCATAAGAGTTCTGGTGCCAGGAAGGTGTCAGGCCCTTTGGAAACTGGGAAGTCAGCAGAAGGCTTGGCCTACCATAGGACCTCAGGAAATACGAGTCCAATGGACATGTGCATGAATTCTGGCATAAGGGCGGCTTTCCTGTGAGTTTGGTGACTGTGGCAAACCCATAGGGAACATAGGGATGAGCACAGGATGACATTAAAAATTAAAAGACAGGCCAGGCACGGTGGCTCATGCCCGTAATCCCAACACTTTGGGAGGCCGAGGCGGGTGGATCACCTGAGGTCAGGAGTTCAAGACCAGCCTGGCCAACATGGTGAAACCCCGTATCTACTAAAAATGCAAAAAATTAGCCAGGTGTGGTGGCAGGTGCCTGTAAACCCAGCTACTTGGGAGGCTGAGGCAGGAGAATTGCTTGAACCTGGGAGGCAGAGGTTGGAGTGAGCTGAGATCCTGCCATTGCACTCCAGCCTGGGCAACAGAGTGAGATCCCATCTCAAAAAATTAAATAAATAAAAATAAAAAGACAGGTGGGGCACAGTGGCTTAGGCCTGCTATCCCAGTGCTTCAGGAAGCCAAGGCAGGAAGGTCTCTTGAGGTCAGGAGTTCAAGACTATTATGAGCAACATAGTGAGACCCTGTCCCTACAAAAAACTGGCCAGGTGTGGTAGTATGCACCTACAGTTCCAGCTACTCAGGAGACTGAAGAAGGAGGATTGCTTGAGCCCAGGAGTTGGAAGTTGTAGTGAGCTATGATCACACCACGGCACTCCAGACTGGGTGACGGAGTGAGATCTTGTTTCGAAAAATTGATTAAAAAATAAATTTGCCAGGGGTAATGGCTCATGCCTGTAATCCCAGCACTTTGGGAGGCCGAGGCAGGCGAATCACAAGTTTGAGACCATGGCCATGGTCAGGAGTTGGAGACCAGCCTGACCAACATGGTGAAACCCCAACTCTCCTAAAAATATAAAAATTAGCTGGGTGCGATGACGTGTGCCTATAATCCCAGCTACTCGGGAGGCTGAGGCAGGAGAATGGCTTGAATCTCGGGAGGTGGGGGTTGCGGTGAGCCAAGATCACGCCATTGCACTCCAGCCTGGGCAACAAGAGTGAAATGCCGTATAAAAATAAATAATAAAAATAAAAAATAAATTTAAAAATAAGATAAAATAAAAAGTCACAAGCTAGCCAGGCACAGTGGCTCATGGCTATAATACCAGCACTTTGAGAGGCTGAGGAGGGCAGATCATCTGAGGTCAGGAGTTAGAGACTAGCCTGACCAACATGAAGAAACCCCATCTCTACTAAAAATACAACATTAGCTGGGCATTATGGTGTATGCCTGTAATTCCAGCTACTCAGGAGGCTGAGGCAGAAGAATCGCTTGAACCTGGGAGGCGGAGGTTGCAGTGAGCTGAGATCGTGCCATTGCACTCCAGCCTGGGCAACAAGAGTGAAACTCCATCTCAAAAAAAAAAAAAAAAAAAAAAAAAAAAAGGTTACAAGCTTTAGAATTTGACAGGCCTGGGTTCAAACCCCAGCTCTGTCAATTTCTCACCATACATAACCTTAGGCAAGTCCCTTAACCTGAACCAAACTGTTTGATCTCAGTTTCTTCATCTCTAAAATGGGGATACCATCTGCCAATCATTGAATCTAGTGAGCATCGGTAATAATGGCAATAGAAGACACATAGTAAGTCCATGCTGTGGGCCAGGTACTGTCCTGGCTTGACACACATGGGACACATGCTTCATAGACAGCCCATCACCCTGTGGGCACTCACCTAGGATGGTAAAAGTTAATTTCCCATATGCTAACTCATTGGGTCCTCCCAGCTGTCCCATGAGGTAGGTCCACTACTATCTCCATTTTGGTCTGGGGAAGATGGGGCAGGCCTTGGCTCAAGCAAGTGTCCTAAGGATGGCCCCAGATCCTACTGACTCAGCTGCTCACTGAGCCAGCCTTATGCGCCTGGTCCCCAGACACACTCCCCTGACTTCCTGCGGGAGCAGACTGAGGGCCAAGGTGCTGGCTGGGCCAGTGGCTCCAGGAAGGTCCAGTCACCCATGATGCCCAAATGCTCACTTCCACCCAGGGTGGGCTCTGGGCTCTGGCCGCCCTGGCCTGGGCTGGGTGCCCAGAACAGGCAGCCCTGGCTGGATGGCTTTCCCTGGCTCTGGCCGTGGGGACAGGAGGCGGCAGCAGCCCAGCTGGGCCCTGGTCGTAATGAGGCCTCATTAGCGAGATCCAGCTGCTCTAGCCCCACTTAGGGAGGCCGACTCCCCTAGCTCCCGCCTCTGACTTCTCCTAATAAGAGTGGGCATGCTTCCAGAGGGGCAAGGAGTCTAGGGGCTTTGTTGTCCCCTGTGACTCTGGAGGGAATGTCCCGCTGAGCTGAGACTGAGAAGTGCCAGGGATGGCGGAGGGCTGCAGGAAGGCTGTGTGGGAGGCCAGGCGACAGGGTGGAGTAGGTGGGCTAGAGAGGAGGTGGGACGGGAGAGAGAGGGCAGGGCCCCCAACAGAGAGGAGGCTGAGGAAGGCTGGGCCTTTTCCTCTGGATCTAGATATTGTCCATTTCACTGGGGAGTGGGTAGCGGCTAATCTACGATCAGCAGAAGGTCACACTGCTTAGGCTGTACTGGCTAGAAGAGTACCTCCGCTGTGCTAGGCCTTATCTAACGAGAATGCCCACTGTGTGCCACTCCCTGAGCTGGGACAGCACTTATTAGATGTCAAATCTTGTGATGGAAGCACCTGTTGTGTGCAAGAACCTGGATCCACAGAGTGCCCACTGCGTGCTGAGTCACATGCCGAGACAGCACCCATTGTGTGTCAGCCCCAGCCTGGGAGCCCCTGTGGTGTGCTAGGTCCTGCACCAGGGGAGTACCCCAGGTATGCTGGATACTGCGCCAGGTAAGGATCCATGTATGCCCAGCTCTGACCTGAGTGAGCACCCACTGTGTGCCTAGCAGTGTGCTAATGAGTGCCTGCAGCGTGACAGGCTCTCTACTAAGGGAGTGTCTAATGTGTGCCAAGTCTGCACTAGTTAAGCATTTACCACATGCTAAGACTTGGGTTAGGTGAGTGCCCAGGCAGGGACAGGCCCTCTACCAAGGGAGTGCCCAAGGCTTGCCAAGCCCTGTGCTTGGTGACCTCCCAATAATGCGCCAAGCCTGTACTAGTTGAGCACTTGCTACATGCCAACACTTGGGATGGGTGAGTACCCACTATGTGCCAGGTGACGGATGCTACAGACAGGAGGTGTCCACATCCTTGGGGCAAAACTTATGAGAACAGGTCGGGGCAGGGCAGCCCCTGGCAGCCTGTGGTGTTTGCAAGGCCTTCTTGGATTTGGATGCTCTGGCACCCAGAGCCCTAGCCCAAATGAGTCTGTTCCTGTTCCTTGTGAGGCCTTCTTGTGGCAGAAACAATCAGCATGCTCAGACATGGGAAGGGGTCAAAGAAGCTCACCAAGGCCTGGACTGCCCAAGACTCTGCAGGAGTGCATAGTGGTGCTACGGAGGGACTGAGGTGGCCAGCCTGGGAAACGGCGTGACATTGAGCCAGTGGGGGCTCTCTTGCCTCCTGTCCTGGGTCCCTCTCTTCCAGCCCCTTGTCCTTTGAGACCTAGATGGCCCTGCCTCGCACGTGTACGAGGCACTAGGTCTCCATGGAAGGACCACCCTATGTACTCCCAGTGCCCCCAAGCATCCCAGCTGCTCCCAGGCTTGGAGGCACCCTGGCCAGCTGGGTTCTCACACAGCCCTGTCCTAGGAGCTGCTGAGGCGTGAGGGAGGCAGCTGAGCTGGCCTGGCAGAGACCATCTGGGCTGGGAGGGGGGGAGGGACACGTGCAGTGGGCATGTGGGCCTGGGCACATGCTGGGAAGCTGCTTGCTACCCCTGGCTGTGGCACCCAGCAGAAGCTCCAAGGGTAACACAGGGTGTCAGCCGACACTGAAGAGACTTGGAGGGCCAGTGTCCTCACAACCAAACCTGGGTATAGGGGGAGAGAAGTGAAGATCTCATGGTAGGGACCAGTGCCTGCTCCATGCATGCCAGGGCACAAACAGAGCAGCAGAAAGAAGCCACAGAGAACTGGGAGGGTCCAAGTGCCTGGCTTACATGCACGCCCCTCAGCATCCTCTTTTGATCTACCAGGGCATCCAAAGAAGAACCCTATCAGAACGAAGCTTCCTTAGCCTCTGGCCGTAGGAAGACACAGAAGATACAAACATGCTGACTAAGCTGCCTGTGTTAGCAGAGATGGGGCTTGGCCAGGACCAGCTGCCCCATGCACCTCAGAGGCTGTGTCTAGAGACAAGCACTGAACGGAGGTGGCTTCAGGCCCAAACTGGGACCCAAGAATAGAGTGGAGTAGTCCCAGGTCACCAGCAGAACTGAATAGGAGGCAAGAATAGAATCTCCAAGCAACCACTGGGGGTGCCCATGGGACAGATGCTATGAGCCTCAAATACAGCAACAGTGGGCAAAAGCCAAAGGGCAGAGAGCGGGGAGGAGAGTGAGCCCCAGCTATCTTTAGGCACATCCTGGTGCTGGGAACGGGAGTCCCAAGGCAGCATTCCCATCAGCAGGCAGGCTGGCCAGGCCGACCAGCAGAGCACAGTCGGGGAAGCTCAGCTCAGGCAGGGACTCTGGGACACTGGGATTCAGGCCCTCTGTCTGCTCACATCTCCCCTGCCTGCCCTCCCAGTCCTTCCAGGTCACTCCAGAGAAGGAAGAGCAACCAGGGAGTACTCAGAGGTTTCATGGGGATCAGAATCTCCATGGTAGGAAGGGGCAGAGCCACATTCCGCTTCCTAGCACAAGCCCATGGCAATTCCAAGACTTCTTCAGGAAAGGTGGGGCCATGTTTGGGTTCTAAGATGGGATTCACCCCTAGCAAGCGTTCAGGTCATAAGACCTCCATCTGGGCCCATCTCTGTGCACCCAGATTTCAGGAATCTCAGGAATACTTTCAGGAGCTTGGCTCATTCAGATTTGCTCCAGTCAGTAGGGGGCTAGATCAGAGCTGGCCTGAGGAATGGGGCCAGGGGTTGGATGCTGGAGGTTCAGATAAGGCCAGATAGAAGATCCCAAGCCTGGAGCAAAATGGCCAGTTCTGCTCAAAACACAAGCTGCTTTTTTTTTTTTTTTTTTTTGAGACGGAGTTTCGCTCACATTGCCCAGACTGGAGTGCAATGTCACGATCTCGGCTCACCACAACGTCCGCCTCCCGGGTTCAAGCAATTTTCCTGCCTCAGCCTCCTAAGTAGCTGGGACTACAGGTGGGCACTACCACACCCAGCTAATTTTTGTGTTTTTAGTAGAGATGGGATTTCACCATGTTGATCAGGATGGTCTCAATCTCTTGACCTCAGATTGAGATCTGCCTGCCTCAGCCTCCCAAAGTCCTGGGATTACGGGTGTAAGCCACCATACCCAGCCTTTTTTTTTTTGGATAGAGTTCTGCTCTGTCGTCCAGGCGAGAGTGCGGTAGTGCGATCTCAGCTCACTGCAACCTCTGCCTCCCGGTTCAAGTGATCTTCCTGCCACAGCCTCCCAAGTATCTGGGATTACAGGTGCACACGCACCACATCCAGCCAATTTTTGTATTTTTAGTAGAGATGGGGTTTCACCATGTTTTGTCAGGCTGGTCTCAAGCTACTAATCTCAGGTGATCCGCCTGCCTCAGCCTCCCAAAGTACTGGGATTACAGGTGTGAGCCATCGCACCCAGCCCAGACTGTTCTTTTGAACCAGGTACTTTGAGTCCCAGAAATCTTTGGTGAGAGACAGGGCTTGTCTAGGAGGGCTCAGGCCAATCAATCTTTCACTAAATGAGAAAAGCAACACAGGGAATTGATAGGATCGGAGCTGCTGAGGGAGGGACATGTTCACGCTCAGTCCCTGGTCCCCGTCGCTGAGAGCCGTCAGTCTAGCCTGTCCCCAAGGCAAGATCTCAAGAGAAGGAAGACAACCATTGCGTCTGGAACAGGATCTGGCATCTTTTCTGCTTCCTGCTCCTGGTGCTGGTGCTGACCTGCCCCATCCATCAGTGAGTCTTGCTCCTTCAAAAACCTCACCCAGGCCAGGGGAGGTGGCTCAGGCCTGTAATCCCAGCACTTTGGGAGGCCACCAGGTCACCTGAGGTCAGCCCGGCCAACATGGTGAAAACCGGTCTCTACTAAAAAATACAAAATTAGCCAGGTATGGTGGCTCATGCCTGTAATCCCAGCTACTCAGGAGGCTGAGGCATGAGAATCGCTTGAACCTGGGAGGCAGAGGTTGCAGTGAGCTGAGAACACGCCACTGGACTCCAGCCTGGGCAACAGAGGTAAGACTTGGTCTCAAAAAAATAAAAATAAATAAAAAGAACCTCACCCAGCCCCTGTGTCGCATGGCCTCACCTCTCCTGTGCTCTAAGGCTGAGGGCAAAGAAGAGCCAAGACTTGGGGAAAGGGTGGAGGGAGATTTTCTGAGAAGCTTCGGGAGAAGATTCAAAACAAAATGTTCTTGGTTACTTTTCAGATTGAGAAGGACTCAGAGAAGTAGAGAAAAACCAGGCAGGGTCTGAAGACCCTTGATCAGCACAGACTGAAGCCGCCCGCGAGCCCCGCGTTCCACTGTCCTCTCGGCAGGTGGGCTGCACCCTTCTCTCAGGAGCACCTCTGTGACAAGGTTGTGACAAGGTGGAACATGACGCCTGCCTTGTGGCCAGCCTTGGCGGGCTCTGTGGGCTCGGAGCCTGATGCCCTCTGACCTACTGGATGAGGGGCTATCTGCCCAGGCCTGGGTCAGCTGTGCACTCAGGAGCCCTGGCAGTGCTGGCCTTCCTAAGCCTTCCCATCATGGCGAGCAGCTGGCAGGAGGTCCCAGGGGCAGTGCTTGGGATCCCCCTTCCTCCCCACAGTCTGGCCCCTGTACTCACCAGCATCCCTTTGGCACCTTTTCCTACCATGGCGGCGGTGGGTTGTGGCTCTGGAGATGGGGACCACACTCACAGGCTCTGCTTCCAGTGCTTTTCAGACCACAGACCTCAAGAGCTGTGGAGACAACAGAGGGTGAGGTGAGGACCTGTCTGTGTGGCCCACAGGGCTCTCCAAACAGGTGGTGCAGAGCCACCCACTACCAGTTGGCCCAGGCCCTCTGGCAGGCCGTGTCTGCATCCCGTGTCTTCCTGGAAGACCCTTAGATCCAGCCCCTTCCCGGTCCCCCCAACCCTTCCCCTGGATCTCTTGATCTCCAGGCTTCCTGCCTGTCCCAACGGGCAAAGGTCTATTTTTGACTCTCCAGATGCCCAATCCTATAAAAGATAAAAAATGAATACCGAACTGGGATGGAGTCCAATTCCTTCATGGTCTGTGTGAATGGCTTCAGCCTTTCCCCAGGAGGGGAATCAGCTCAGATCAGCACACTCTCCCCATCCTCACCCCAGCCAGGCAGCCAGGACGGTCCTTCCCCATCTGGGTGCCACTCAGTGTGGGCTCCAGGGCAGCTGGGCTCGCTGTCATGTCATTCACTTGGACTGAGCTCTGGGCCTGCCACACACCCCTGTGTAACCATACCTCCTTGCACTCCCAGCTGCACCCTCCACAGCAGTTCACCAGGTGAAATTCTATACATCCTCAGGAGCACACTGGGCTAAATGCCATCTCTTCTCTGCAGCCTTTTCTGACTCTCTCTCTCTCAAAATAATGAAAAAGATGCTTCCTCCTTTCTGTTTTGTGCAAATTTCTACCAGTATTCTTATTTCATATGACACTTATTTGCTTATGAGTTTGTCAACCATGAGTCAATGAGTTTCCCGAGGGCTTGGGACTGTGTTTCTTTTACCTGCTGTGCCCAGCACGTAGCACAGCACTGGGCTTGCAAGAAGTGTTAGTTGCCGGGCGCGGTGGCTCAAGCCTGTAATCCCAGCACTTTGGGAGGCCGAGGTGGGTGGATCACAAGGTCAAGAGATCGAGACCATCCTGGTCAACATGGTGAAACCCCGTCTCTACTAAAAATACAAAAAAATTAGCTGGGCGTGGTGGCATGTGCCTGTAGTCCCAGCTACTCAGGAGGCTGAGGCAGGAGAATTGCCTGAACCCAGGAGGCGGAGGTTGCAGTGAGCCGAGATCGCGCCATTGCACTCCAGCCTGGGTAACAAGAGTGAAACTCCGTCTCAAAAAAAAAAAAAGAAGTGTTAGTTGAGTTGAAATGGAGGGAAACAGC
Organism: Saimiri boliviensis; assembly: GCF_048565385.1. Taxonomy (NCBI): domain Eukaryota; kingdom Metazoa; phylum Chordata; class Mammalia; order Primates; family Cebidae; genus Saimiri; species Saimiri boliviensis. The sequence goes on from NC_133459.1 coordinate 42,727,856, forward strand.
AAAGGCAGGGCCTCTGGAATGAGGGGTCCAGGCCAGCCCAGGATCTTATAGGAAGCATCTGAGGGGCAAAGTGGGGCTGGAGAGCTGCGAGGCAGCAGCCATGTAGAAGGAGCAGCTTGTGGCGACGCTGGTGTGCACTGGCTTAATGTCAGATGGGATGGAAGAAAGGTTAAGAGTCTTCCTCTGTCGTCCAGGCTGGAGTGCAATGGCGGGATCTCGGCTCACTGCAACCTCTGCTTCCCAGGTTCAAATGATTCTCCTGCCTTGGCCTCCCAAGTAGCTGAGACTACAGGCACCTGCCAGCATGCCCAGCTAATTTTTATATTTTTAGTAGAGACAGGGTTTCACCATATTGGCCAGGCTGGTCTCGAACACTTGATCTTGTGACTCGCCCACCTTGGCCTCCCAAAGTGCTGGGATTACAGGCGTGACCACAGCGCCCGGCCTAAAGGTTAGTTTTTGACAGGCCTCAGGAGGAATCCATCTTCAGAGAGCCTTAAAGAGCTGTCTCATCCGAGGAAACCACTCCCCAGGGCCTGGACCCAGGAAGGATTCAGCTCTGCCTCTCTGGAGCCTTTCCTGCCTTCCCAGGAAGCTGACTCTGCTCTCAAGGCTACTCTGGGCAACTCTGCTCCACCCACAGCCACCTGTTAAAGGCCACCTCTCACCTACTCACCCAGGAAGTCTCTGGAAGGCTGGAGGAGAGATGAGGAGGACACCCTTTGCCTATGCAAACCAGCCCTCGGCTTTTGTAGGCCCTGGCCCTGGCTGCCTGGCCTCCTGCAAAGCTTCTCTTCAGGGCAGGGTGGGTACAAGATGTGACCCAGGCTGGCCTGTGGCTCAACTTGTCCTCCTAAAGAAGTTCCTCCTCATGGCTTTAGTCTTCTGGCAGAGGAGGGTGTGCTCCCTCAAAAGGAGATCATACCTTTGTCCTTCTCACTTACCCTGTGCCTCCCTCTCCAGCTGTAAACTCTAGATTCGACTTCCTTAAAACCACCTCTCTTCAGTTAAGGACTAATAATGACAATGATGATAGTAATAATAGCAGATGGCACAAGAAAAAGCCATGTAAGCCAGGTGCAGTGGCTCACGCCTGTAATCCCAGCACTTTGGGAGGCCGAGGCAGGTGGATCACCTGAGGTCAGGAGTTTGAGACCAGCTTGACCAATATGGTGAAACCCCCTATCTACTAAAAATACAAAAATTAGCCAGGCATGGTCGTATGTGCCTATAGTCCCAGCTACTCGGGTGGCTGAGACTGGAGAATCACTTGAGCCCAGGAGACGGAGGTTACAGTGAGCCGAGATCACACCACTGCATTCCAGCCTAGGCAGCAGAGTGAGACTCTGTCTAAAAAAAAGAAGAGCCATGAGCCATGTCGTGGGTTGGAAATTATTATGCCCACTGATCAGGTAAATAAACTGAGGACACTGTGTCTTGGAACTTAGGCTGCAGAGTGCCCTCACCCAGGTTATCCTGGAATTCCTCTTAGTGTGCAGTTGGAGAGACAGACTTAAGAGAGGTCAAATGCCTTCCTTGTAAGTGCTCGAGTGAGGACTCCAACTGGGTTTTCAGACCCAACATCTCTGACTGCAAATGCAGTCCCTGCCCTCGGGTGGAGGGAAAACGAGGAGAATGAGCTGAGTGTAAAGCTTTGCTGCTTCTGCCTTTGACATTTCTGTTACACGGCCTCAACTGTCCATTCGGAAAACATCAACTGAATGCCCATGATGTCCAGGCCCTGGACCATTTGTGGACCACCGCTGACAAGCAGCAGTGGGTCACAGAGGCAGTTTAGCACACGATAAAGAGCTTGAACTCTGGGATCTGGTAGGCCTGGGCTGGATTTCTGGCTCAGCTACTCACTACATATGTGATTTCAAATAAGCTACTTTGAGCCTTAGTCTTCTCAATCTGGAAGATGGGGCTAACAGTAATTTCCTGGTAAGTTCTGACATTTCTGCCTAATTTTTATCCTTACCACAAGCCCTCCACATGTTCCTCCCCTCCAATATGTTAATCTTCCCAAAGCCCTAAATCCCTGACTCCCTCCAATGGTTTTCCATAGCCAACAGGATATGGCCTAAATAGCTTAGCAGGTGTTTACAGCTAGCCACAGCTAGACTCATGTATTCCACAATATTGATTGCAGGTCTGCTCTGGGCCAGACCTGTGCTAGGCACCAAGAACTCAAAGTTCTCTGCACTCCTGCAGCTTACAGACTAAGGGGAGAGAGTTAAACTGATGACTAAGAGAGATCCAAGATGGCTGATCACTAGCAGCTCGGGATTGTAGCTCTCAGTGAAAACGCAAAGAACGAGAGGACACCGCACCTTCACATGAGTTCTTGTTGCTCACGCACCAGGAGATTCCCAGCGGAGGAGCCCCACGGGTCGCCAGCACTACTCTTGTGACCGGCGAGGCGGTTTTGCCGGCGCCTCAGAGCATCGGTTCTTGGTGCAGTCAGAAAAGCACCATCAATCTTAACGCCGCTGATTTAGTCGGCGCAGTGGGTTGCTCAGATTTCGGCGCTGAGAATCAATAAGTTGGACGTCCACTCAGAAACCCAATTACAAAGACGGTAATTATAAAGACCACAGATGGATAAATCTACAACGAAGGGAAGAAAACAGTCAAAAAAGGCTGAGAATACCCAAGATCAGAACGCCTCTTCCTCAGCAGGGGATCCCAGTTCCTCATCAGCAACGAAACAAGGCTTGATGGAGAATGAGTGTGTTCCAATTACAGAAGCAGGCTTCAAAATGTGGATAATAAGAAACTTCTGTGAATTAAAAGAACTTGTTCTAACACAATCTAAAGAAACTAAGAACTTTGAAAAAAGGTTTGACGAAATGTCAACAAGAATACAAAATTTAGAGAGGAAAATAAGTGAATTGATGGTGCTGAAAAACACAATAAGAGAACTACGTGAAGTATGCACAAGTTTTAACAGCCAAATTGATCAAGCAGAAGAAAGGATATCAGAGGTCGAAGACCAACTCAGTGAAATAAAACAAGTAGACAAGATTAGAGAAAAAAGAATAAAAAGGAACGAGCAAAGTCTCCAAGAAATATGGGACTATGTGAAAAGACCTAATCTACGCTTGATAGGTGTACCTGAAAGTGACGAAGAGAATGAATCCAAGCTGGAAAATATGCTTCAGGATATTATTCAAGAAAATTTTCCCAACTTAGTAAGGCAGGATAATATTCAACTCCAGGTAATACAGAGAACACCACAAAGATATTCCTCAAGAAGAGCAACTCCAAGGCACATAATCGTCAGATTCACCAGGGTTGAAGTGAAGGAGAAAATACTAAGGGCAGCCAGAGAGAAAGGTCAGGTTACCCACAAAGGGAAGCCTATCAGACTTACAGCAGATCTCTCAGCAGAAACCCTACAAGCCAGAAAAGAGTGGGGACCAATATTCAACATCCTTAAAGAAAAGAACTTTCAACCAAGAATTTCATATCCAGCCAAACTAAGCTTCATAAGTGAAGGAAAAATAAAGTTTTTTGTGAACAAGCAAGCACTCAGATTTCATCACCACCAGGCCTGCTTTACAAGAGCTTCTGAAAGAACCACTACACATAGAAAGGAACAAACAGTATCAGCCTTTCTAAAAAAATACCAAAAAGTAAAGAACATCAATATAATGAAGAATTTACATCAACTAATGGGCAAAATAGCCAGCTAATATTAAATGGCAGTATTAAACTCACATATATCATTATTAATTCTAAATTTAAATTGACTAAATTCCCCAATTCAAAGACAGACAGGCAATTTGGACAAAAAACTAAAACTGTATGCTGCATCCAGACCCATCTCACATTCAAGGATACACAAAGACTCAAAACAAAGGATGGAAAGAGACTTACCAACTAACCAGAGAGCAAAAATAAATAAATAAAAAGCAGAAGTTACAATTTTTGCCTCTGATAAAATAGTCTTTAAAGCGACAAAGATCAAAAGAAGCAAAGAAGGACATTATATAATGATAAAAGAATCAACGCAACAACAAGAAGAGTTAAAGATCCTAAATATATACGCACCCAATACAGGAATACCCAGACATACAAGACTTATAAAGAGACTTAGACTCCCACACAATAATAGTGGGAGACTTCAACATTAATATTAGACAGATCAATGAGACAGAAAATTAACAACGATATCCAGGACTTGAACTCAGATCTGGAACAAGTAAACGTAATTAACATTTATAGAACTCTCCACTTTACACAAAATATACACTCTTATCAGTACCACATCATATCAACTTAGAAGTTTAAATGAAATGTTGGTTGGCTCCTTGTTTGTTACTCTCTTCCCTCATTTTCTTTCATGTCTCCATTATTAAGGACAATTATAGGCATACCCATATTTAGACTGCATTCTAGCCAGGGCAAAGCAATACCCCCATCCTCTCTCCCTCTTTCTCTTTCTCTTTCTTCCTCTTCTTTATTCTTTTTCTTATTATTCTTTTTTTCTTTCTAAAAACAAAAACAAACAAAAAATAAACTGATGACTAAAATTTAAATAATTACAGACTAAGGCCAGGCGCAGTGGCTCATGCCTATAATCCTAGCACTTTGGGAGGCTGAGGCGGGTGGATCACCTGAGGCCAGGAATTTGAGACCAGCCTGACCAACATGGTGAAGCCCCGTCTCTACTAAAAATACAAAATAAGCTGGGCGTGGTGGTGGGCACCTATAATCCCAGCTACCTGGGAGGATGAGGCAGGAGAATCACTTGAACCCGGGAGGCAGAGGTTGCAGTGAGCCGAGATCGCGCCATTGCACCCCAGCCTGGGCAAAAAGAGCAAAATTCTGTCTAAAAAACTAAAAAAATAGGCTAAGCGCAGTGGCTCATGTCTGTAATCCCAGCACTTTGGGAGGCCAAGGCAGGTGGATCACTAGATCAGAAGATTGAGACCATCCTGGCCAACATGGTGAAACCCCGTCTCTACTAAAAATACAAAAAAATTGGCTGGGTGTGGTGGCACGTGCCTGTAGTCCCAGCTACTCAGGAGGCTGAGGCAGAAATGCTTGAACCCAGCAGGCAGAGATTGCATGAGCCGAGATCGCGCAACTGCACTACAGTGGGAGCCTCCGTCTCAAAAAAAATAAAAATAAAAATAAATTTAAAAATGAAGAACTGCATAGTGAGATAAAGGGTGGAAAAGGGAAAGATTGTGTTATGACACTCTACAATAGGGAGCCTGGCCTTGTGTGAGACTCAGGAGGTCTTCCCTGAGGAAGTGATAATTAAGGGTCTAAAGGAGTTAACTAGGCAAAGTAGCAATAAAGAGGAAGGGAAGAGGAAGACAGATGCAAGCAAATGAAACAACATGTGGAAAGGTTCTGAGGCTGGAGCTCAGCCAGCCAGGGAGAAATGGTCAAAGATGAAAGTAGGGTCTGGATTTTGGTCTTTATCTTGAGGACAAGGGTGACTGTTGAAAGCTTTTAAGCAGAAGATCAACTTCAAGGAGGAGCAGTTGGTGGAATGTGCATCTTGAAACCATCCCCCCAGATACAGTGAGGAGCAAGGACAGGAGGAAGGCTGAATCGGAAGTGAGGAAATCAATTAGAAATGGGCCAGGCCAAAAACGAGGGAGCTCAGGTTAGGAAGGTGACAGTAGGGTGAGGAGAGGTGCACAGATTCAGAGAAATATCAAGGCAACACGACGAGACTTGGGGATTAATCGAACTGGGTCAGGGGAGGAAAAAGTAGTCTCCGGTTTCTGCTGGTAGAGTGGGAGAAAGCCGGTGCCCGGCCCAGAGACGAATGCTGGGGATGGTGCAGGTTTGGGGCGGGGACAGAAGGGCTGGGTTGGACAAGCTGGTCTGAGCTGCTTGTGAGCCACTCAAAGGCAGATGTGGAGATATCAGTCACAGAACCCTGGCCCATCTTGACAGTCTCACTGCTGAGTGTCAGACAGGACTGCCAGGTCAATCAGTTTTAACCGTCCATCTGGGGCCAAGCCTAGAGTCCTCACTGGGGATGGAAAGGTGATAGGCTCTTTCCCTGGCTTCAAGGAGCTCACAGTTTAGTAAGAAGATAGAGAAAGACGCATAATTTCCATTCACTGTGATGGAGGAAGTGGAGGGGCTGTGGGAGCAGAAAAGAGCCCTTAGTTCTACGTGGGAGCCCAGATCGGCAACCTGCGGCCATCTGCCACCATGTGAGACTAACCAGCATTTCCAGAGGGCTCCTGCTTCATGCCTTTGTCCCGGCACCCGTTCCCTCTTTTTTGAGCACCCCTGTCCCTATTTCCACCTGTATGTATCCTACCCATCCTCAAAACCTATCCCAAGGGTACCGTCTTCATGAAGCCTGCCTAGGTCCTCCCCGTTCCTGTCAGCCTTCCTACTGTGCCCCACGCTGTGTACGTCTCATTAGCACGCTTGCCACACGTAGCACTGCGGCTTGCTCGCTTGTGCCCAAGTCTGGCTCCCCACTAGATGGAGGGCTTTTCCAGGGCAGAGGTGTGGTTCTTGTGTGTCCCCAGAGCCGGGAACTGAGCGGGTACAGCCGCAGTCGCCGCCCAGGCCAAGTAAGGGGGGCGTTTTCTTTGCGGTCCCTGGAAACACTTGGGCATGCTCAGTGTCGCCCATTAGTCCACAGAACCAGTCCCCTCACCCACTACTCTCCAACATTCTGATGCTCCCTCACTTTGGGAGTCTTTAACCTTTCAGGTTCTTCTCACCTTCCCCATTCCTCGCCCCGCAGCCTTTATTTCCCAGCGGCCGCACCCTCATGCTCCTTCCAACGGAGAAACAGAGCGTGTTTTGTGCGGAAGCTGTCAGCTAGCGGAGTCGCGCCTCCTTTAAGAGTGATCCGCGAGGGGGCGTGGCTTGTCGAGAGCAGGCCCGAAAGGGGGTGCGGCTCCTTTAAGTATCTGCCGGCCCGCGGCGCGGAGGCCCGGGCCGGCTGGCAGGGGCGCGGTCGCTCTCGAAGCTGCGGCACCGCCCGCAGCGTCCCGGTTCCTCGAAGCGGGGTGCGTCCGCGTTAATCGGGAGAGAGATGTGGGGGCACGGGCGTTACATCAGCCGCCACGTGTGGGCCCAAGCTGGCGTGGAGGCGGCGGCCCCGCCCCCGGCCCCTGCGGTGGAAAAGTACCCGGGCGCCGAGGTCCCCGCCCCGCGGCCCCGCCCCCGGGCCGGCTCCGGCCCCTCCAGGCCCTCGGGCAAACCCCACTCTCCCGCCCAGCCGGGCCCCACCGCCGGCTAGCGATCTGCAGCGGCTGCCGGGTGCGGAGCGCTGGCCGGGGTTGGGCGCTACGGGGTTGCTAGGCCTCTGCCCTCACCTGCGGCTGCCCGGGCCCGCCCTAGGCGTGCCGGTAGTGAGGGTTGGGGTGGGGAGGGCAAGGATTCTTCCCAGGGTAGCAGCCCCAAAAGAACTCCCCGCTCGCTCGCAGTCCCTTCCCAAAGCCGCGGCCACAGGAGCCGCGGACAAAGAGAGGCTGAGTGCGCCAGGACTCTCCCTCGCGGCTTCCTGGGACTCGCGGGCGCACGGGCACGGGCACCGGCACCGGCACCAGGCGGGCAGATAGGGAGGCAGGCCGGCTGGAGGGGCCAGATAGGCAGCCAGGCTGGCAGGCGCTGAGAGGCGTTGGAGCGAGCAGGAGCCCGCACGCTGGGCGCAGGCACGGCCGATTCTCGACCCTCGCAGGCCCCCGGAGCGCAGAACCCCTGGCGCCCCTGACGGACCGTGCCACGCTCTGGCTCCGGCGCTAACCGCCCAGCCTGCGCCCGCCGCCCCCGATCGAACCGGCGTCTGGCGCCCCTCCACCCCAACGCAGGAGCTCCCCCCACTTCCCTCTCCCTCCCGCTTCAGCTCCTTGGTGATAGCGGCGACACCCAGACGCGCGCACCTACCCCAACCTTTGCGGCGAGACAGACATCCCGGTGCGTGCACCCACACTCTTATCCACAGATGCCCGCATACATGCGCGATCACACACACTCACACACGCACACGCTGGTCCTGGGGCTCAGCCCCGTGGAGCCGCCGAACACTCAGACCGACGGCAGGACAGACGGAGGCGCGAGCCGCAGCGTCCCCATCCCCCAGCCCCCTTACCATGCTGCAGCCCCCGGCCCAGGCGTGCTGGGTCCGCACCGCGGTGCGCCCAGGTGGCTTTCTTAAAGGGAAAGTTGCATCAGCCTCCCAAGGCTCTGTGCCGCCGCGAGTCCGCCCGCCCCGCCGCGCCGCCCGCAGCTCTTCCACAGCCTGTTGTGTTTTGGTTTCGAGGAGGCGGGGGCTAAGAGTTTGGTGAAAGTTTGAAGAGTGGAGAAGGCTTGGGAGATCTAGCCAAGTCCCTCCCCTACCCGTACAGCTCCCCTGGCCGTCCTTCCTCCTCCATCCCATCCCCTCCCCCCGTGCCGACTTCTCAGGCTCCTCCTCCCAGAGAATAAAATTACAAGTCCCTCCAGCTTTCAAACGATTGATCCCCGCGAACCCCTGGGAGCGGGCTCCACAAAGGAGTCCCCTTCTCCGCCCCTGCCTCGCTGTCCTCCAGCTGGGGCCCTTTAGCTAGCAGATGTGGTCCCCTTCGGGCTAGGCTGGAATGAAGCCAGAAGGCCTGGGGCACTTTGGGGGGCTGAGGCTGGAGTTAGCCCGCCAGTCCCCTGGCCTTCTGCGCCTGCGTTCCCCCTAGAGAGAAGTCAGAACAAATTCCATTCCCTTTGGAGCAGAGCAGCTGGAGATCGTGGGCACTGCTGGGTAAGGCCTAGGTCTTACTCCTTGGAATGAGCGGGCTCTTGGGAGCCCTTTCTCCCTCCTGGAGCACTGGCTTGCTCAGCTCTACTTTTGAGGTGGTATTACAGGGGCTGCAGATACCAACCTGCGTCTTCCTTCTACGTTGAGACAGACCTGGGTTACAATCTCAGCTTAAAAAAAAGTCTTTGCCAGGCCGGGTGTGATGGCTTACGCATGTAATCCCAGCACTTTGGGAGGCAGGGGTGAGTGGATCACGACGAGGTCAGGAGTTTGAGACCAGCCTGGCCAACATGGTGAAACCCTGTCTCTACTAAAAAAAAAAAAAAAAAAAAAAAAAAAAAATTAACTGGGTGTGGTGGCGTGCGCCTGTAGTCCCAGCTGCTCAGAAGGCTGAGGCAGGATAATTGCTTGAACCCGGGAGGCAGAGGTTGCAGTGAGCCAAGATCCCCTACTGCACTCCAGCCTAGGCAACAGAGCAAGACTGTCTCAAAGAAAAAAAAAAAGTCTTTGCCAAAAGGAGCTTTGGGAGTGGAGTCTTTGCCAAAGGGGCTTTGGGAGTGGAGTCTTTGCCAAAAGGAGCTTTGCAAAGTGGAGAGAAGTCTAAGGAAATGCATGTGTGTGTATATAAAGCCCATTTCTCCAAGTTGCTTCTGGGGAGTGGTGCCTGGCATTTGGAATGAGGCTCCAACATTTGCATACCTTGTGAGAGCCACCACCTTTCAGGGAAAGTGGCCAGTTAGTACTGTCAGAGGAGCTGGTTTTTGCCCCGACCTGAGACGGGCATCTGCTCAGGAAACGGCCCAGCCTGCAGAGGCAGTCTCTGCTTTGGACCCTGAGTACTCACCATTTTCTGGCCAGGAAACGTTTAATTTTTTTCCCTTGAGACAGTCAGCCTCCAAGAAGTGGGTGCACACATGCCAAACTTACACGAGACCAATTGTTGGTGAGATTCCAGTTTATTAATTTATAATCAGAGGCACTGAACAAGATAACAGGCATCGAGCCCAGGCGTTCCCTGCAATGCGAGCCACACGAGGTCTATCCCACAAACCTTTCTCAGAGCCAGGGTACAAAGACAGCTCCCTGCTGGCTCCTCTTAACGTTGGAATCCTGATCAGATCTGGGAAGATACCTTAGTCTCATCAGCATGATCGTTTTCATTTTTACTTTGTCTCCAAACCTAGTAGGTATAGCATGTTTGGGATTTTTATTCTCCTACAAACCAAGTGCAGGCCCTTCTTGTGTGCGTGTGTGCACACACAGCTGGACCTGAGCAACCCGTTGTGTCTGTGCCTCCAGACACCGAGCCCCTGATTGTATATTTGTGTAGTACATCTGTGGAAGACTGATTGTGTGCACTGCTGCAGGTCTGTGTAGTTGTGTGTGTGCCTGATTCCTGGGACTGGGCAGATGGGGTCCAAACCCTCCACATCTCTCCTGCCAGTACTTAACTCCCTCTGTAAATTGCCTTTAGGATCTTCCTCCTTGCTTCCTCCCTGGGGCTCATCAAAAGGGATACCACCCAGGGAAGGCAGATGGAGGCTGTTGAAGAGGCCCCCAAGTAGTGGAAGGCAGACAAAAAGAGTATGAGGGGGAAAAGGTCTCCCTCCTTCTCCCTTCCAGCTGCAGGCTGGGGTGGGGACAGGCCTAGAAGAGGGCACTGAGTGCTAAGAACACTCAGTGAAGATTCGGAGAGTTTTCATGGCCCAGGGAATCCATATGAAGGGAGGCAGGTGTAGGGTCCTGAGAGCTGGACTTCCACAATGACCTCAGGCTTGGGGCCTGGGCAGTTAGAAGAAGAGGGGGGGATGGGGTGCTCAGGGCCAGCCCTCTGAGGCTCTATCAGAAAGAGGAAGCCTTGGGGGCCAACCTGGGGACAGGGAGGCGCCTAGCACTTTAGCTCGTGGGGTGAAGAGAAAATTTTCCTTGGAGTGTTTAGGGAGATTGGGGATGTTGGCCAGAGGGCTTTATTAGACTTAACACTGGCATAGCACGAAGTCTATTTGTATACACAGAAACAGATTTATGGATATGTGTGTTTTACCCACCTTGACCCAGAAAGAGCTTCAAGAAACCGCATGGTGAGCTGTGTCCTGAAGAAACACTTGTGAGAAAGATTCTGGTTTGAAAAGCCATCTCTGAATAGGAACGAAATCATTTTCTGAGTGAAAAAAAAAAAAAAGAAAAAGAAAGAAAGAAAGAAAAGCCATCACCTTGAGATAGGGACTAGAGAGGTTATTTTTTCCCAATCAGAATGAGGCCCCAAGGAGGCAGGTTTGGGCCCAGCCTAGGTCAGGGCCGAGATAGCTTCGTCCCTGGCTGTGCGCTCCTGGCTCTGAGCAGCTGGCCCACGGGGTGGGAAGGGCATGGCCAGCCTTGGCCACTGTGGGGCGAGCAGGGGAATCAGGACTGAGGACAGACTGGGGCCGGGGAGGGGATGGGGGCACTGATGGAGTCAGACATTTTGGTGGGCCTGCTTCTTTCTGGGGCAGGGCAGAAGTGGGCCAGGCCTCACCCACTGCTGGCTAAGATGTGGCTCAGGAGCCTCCAGTTACCAAAGCCAGTGGAGCTATTTCTGGGGAGGGCTGCGCCCAGCGTCAGAGCCCCCAGGGCTGGCTGGATTCCTCACATGGTGTCATCAGCCTGCAGGGTCAAGGCCTCTGCTGTGGGACACACAGAGTCAGCTTAGGTATGTGTCTAGTAATGCCAGACTTGGGCCACTTCTGGTGGTCACCACAGGAGCTGGCAGCACTGGGCACCTTGATGGAGGGGTGCTGGGGGCCTGCTGAGAAGGTGAGGGAGGATGGACATTGCCTGTAGTTGAAGCCAGGCCTGTTCAGGGGCCTCCACCTCCTTAGAGCCCCAGCCTCAGTAGCCAGGAAGCATTATTGGGAGGTACCTGCCTGGGCTCTGCTCTTAGATTCCTCCTCTCTCGAACCTGGAGCCCAGTGATCAGTGCCTGGCACCTCCCCTGCCCTGTCCCAGTGCAGAGGAGCAGGTTAGATTGGTTCCAGATCCAAGAGCTGTCTCTTCGGCTCCATGTACCCCCAAGGCCATCCTGTTGTGTTTTCTCTTCCCTCACAACCCTACCACCCCAGCCCCGGTTCCAGGTCAAATCAGGCATGCAGGCAGGACGTATTGACTTTGGCCTTGTTGAGGGGGCAGCCCCAATCTCCAGAGCTTTCATCACCCAGACTTTTAAATAGCTTTGAGCTCCCACAGTCCCGAATTTCCAATGTCAGGGGTGCCAGAGCACCCAACACTGCAGAGGACCCAAACCCCAGAGCCTCCAGCACCCAATTCCCAGGGGGCCTGGGATACCCAACATCCAGGCCATCCCATGTTCATAACACCCCACTTTCAGAGTGCTAGTGTTCCGATTCACTGTACCTGGCGGGAGGGAGTGGGGTCCCTTCAGTGGCCTATTATCTGAGGAGTGGCCATGACTGAAGTTGGGGCTGGGGTGGTGCTGGCGGCTGTAGTTCTTTCTCGATGCTCCCATCCTGGGTCTGAAGAAGTTGAGCAGGCTTGCAGGTGGGATGGCATTTCCTCTGGCCTCAGCCCAGCCTGATCACAGGCTCTGCGGAATTGAATGTCCATTTATTTATTCACCAAATATTAGTGTGCATCTGCCATGTGCTGGGAATTGAGCTACTCTCTGGGAGTACAACCATGAGAGAGAAGGGGTTCCTATTCTCCCAGATGGGACAGGTGATATTGTGGCTGTGCTGATATGTCTATGGTCCACGTGTGGCTGTGGGCATGGCTATGAGAATGAATGGCTGTTGGAATGTGATGGTGTTGACGCCAGGCTGTGCCCGCAGCCCACATCAGCAAGTCAATGTGTATGACTGTTATGACAGGTCTGGCTATGTCCGTCTGTCTGGCCATCCTAATAATCCCGCCTTGCCTCACTGCTATTCCAAGGATAGAAAGTAAGGTCCCCCTTCCCCTCAGACCCAAGATACCGAGGGTCAGGCCTCCCTATGGGGAGGAGCAGGCTGCCTCCTGAGCTAGAGGCTGACCCCAGAGCTGCCCTGCAGTAGGGCTAAAGATTTCTCCCACTGCTTCTGCCCCTGCTGGACCCAGAGCCTTTTTGGATTGGGAAGACAGGAAGAGGGGTGGCTATAAGCGGAGTAGGCAACACTGAAAATAGCCATCTGCCCTGGGGAGGATCCTCTGGCACCATCTGCTCCCCCAGCCCAGCCCAACCCGGCCCACTGACCCGGAGCCTCTGTAGGGCTCCTGTCTGCCTCCGCTTCTCCAACTCCTGTCTGAGTAACCCTCTCAGACTCAAAGGAAGGACAGAGCAATGATGTCACTACAAATTATGACATCATAGGAGCTATGACATCACAAGGAGCGACCCCAGGCCCTAGGTGGGGCTCCATTTGCTGGCAGCTCCCCAGCAGGGATGGCAGGGCTGGATAAGCCCTGTGTGGGGGCCCTGCCTTATCTGTCCCCTACACATGTGTGATAAGCCTCTTACCATGGGCTGGTCCAGGGAGCAGGTGGAGCACAGGCCGGAAGAGGGGAAAGGCCAGCTGGGGCTGGCTGAACTCCAGGGAAGACAGCCAGGGTTAGGGAGTCCTGGCAGAATTCCAGCAAGGGGAGACGTGGGGTCACTGTGAGGGCAGTGTGCACTTGTGGTTCGGCCCGTGGATTCTGAAGCTAGACTTCCTGCATTTGTATCCCAGGTCTCCACCTAAAGGCTATGGACCTCAGCGTCCTCAGTATTCCTCACCAAGAATACTATTAATATTAGCAGTGACTATCAACCACGGTATTGTTGTAGGGACTAAAAGATTTAATGTGTTGAAATCGGCACAGAAGAGGGCCTGGCTCACAGAGAGCGCTCATCCATCCTCCTTCCTAGATCCGGATAGTTCCAGGAGCTGCCCACCGTACCCCTCAGCACACTTGGGTGGCCAGGACCTGGCTGGGGTTCCCAAAAGCTGCCCAGCCCCACACACATCCCACACCTACCCTGTCTGTGCTCACCCCGAAACTCCCTAGGAATCCTGGCCTTTTCCGCGTATTTTCTTCCACCCATCTCCCCAGACACCTTGTGGCCCTGGTGCCCTCTGGTGACAGATGCCATACATGGCAGTTACAGCTGCATTCCCAGGACACACTGGGCCAGGCAAGGCGCTGCCCCTCATCTGGTGATTTTATGTCATCCTCACATCAAGTTTTCAAAGTAGGAATTATCTGCGTTTTCTAGAATGTGAGCTCAGTCAGGTGAAGTGATTTGCTGAAGGTTACAGAAATAATAAGTCCTAGAATGTGAACTTGAATTCAGGTTGGTCTATGTCCAAAAGCTATTATTTCACCCCATGCGAAATATACCTTGGGGGATGTGCTGGCATGGCCAGGGGGCCCAGTAGATAGGAGCCATTCTGTTAGATTGAGTATAACGATGGTTGGGTGTATGGCCATTGAGATTCTCCATCTGTGAACACAGAATAGTGTGAACTGGTTTTGAGCCCAATAAGGTGGGGTGTTGGCTTTTTTGTGGCTTTGGTGTGGCTGTACGATTGTATTGTGTGAGTGTAACCATGGTTGGGCTTGTTGTGAGAGATTAGCTTTGGCGTGTGGGGCTGGCCTGACTCTGTGTGTGTGTGTGTGTGTGTGTGTGTGTGTGTGTGTGTGTATGACTGTGTTGTGGAGGGATGTATAGCCAGTGGGATCATGTGGGGAAAGGTGATGAAGGGCCTTGAGTTCCCAGCACCCCTTGCCTTTTTGGGCCCAGGCCTGCATCTTCTCACCATGACGGCGTGATGGATGGCTTCACATGCCGGACACACTCCCATGGGCCTACTCGGGTTCTCCTTCCCCCAACCCCCCTTTTATTTGTCAAGGAAGTAAAACAAATAGTACCACAGATGGCGTTGGTCTTCCTTTTTTCCATGGGATATTTGTGAAAGCATTTTATATGCCTTTGAGTGATATCTAAAAAGAAGGGTCATTTTTAAAAAGTCAATGTGACTATTCGAATTAATTTAAACATCAGTTCTCAGGGTGTTGATTGCAGATCCCTGGGAATCTGTAAGACTCTTACAGCGGATCCACAAGGCAAAAGCGATTTCCTAACAATGCTAAATTGTTATTTGCCACTTTCACTTTGTTGGTGTTTGCATGACTTAAGAGCAACAGTGGGTGAAACTGTTGGCAGCTAAGCATGAATCAAGGCACAACGTCCAACTGTACCAGTAGTCTTTGTATTATTCTCCACCACAGTGCACGAATAGTAACAATAGGAGGGGAAAAAGGAGCCAGTTTTGCTTTATTTTTTAATTTATTTATAGTTTTGAGGCGGAGTCTCACTTTGTCACCCAGGCTTGAGAGCAGTATGCACGATCTAAGCTCACTGCAACCTCCACCTCCTGGGTTCATGCGATTTTGCTGCCTCAGCCTCCCAAGTAGCTGAGATTACATGTGCGCACCACCATGCCTGGCTAATTTTTGTATTTTTAGTAGATACGAGATTCACCATGTTGGCTGGGCTGTTCTCAAACCCCTGACCTCAAGTGATCCACCCACCTTGACCTCCCAAAGTGCTGGGATTATTGGTGTGAGCCACTGCGCCCAGCCTCAGTTTCACTTTGAAAGTCCTTGATGAAGCAGTAAAATTATTGTTTTGTGGTTTCATGTATCTGTAGTTATTTTATTTTTATTATGGGTTGGTACTTCATCGTATAGATGCATAATTTGCTTAAACATTGACATCTTGATGGACATTTGGGCTGTTTTCTGTTTCTTGGTATGATGAATAAAGTTGGTATGCACATTCACATACAGATCTGTGTGGATGTGTATTGTCATATCTCTTTTTTTTTTTTTTTTGAGATGGAGTTTCACTCTTGTTACCCAGGCTGGAGTGCAATGGAGTGATCTCGGCTCACCGCAACCTCCGCCTCCTGGGTTCAGGCAATTCTCCTGCCTCAGCCTCCTGAGTAGCTGGGATTACAGGCACACACCACCATGCCCAGCTGATTTTTTGTATTTTTAGTAGAGACGGGGTTTCACCATGTTGACCAGGATGGTCTCGATCTCTTGACCTCGTGGCCACCCGCCTCAGCCTCCCAAAGTGCTGGGATTACAGGCTTGAGCCACCGCGCCCGGCCCTGTCATATCTCTTGAATGAATACATTGGAGTGGGGTTGTTGGAGCATATGATAGGTACATAAATGTTTCATTTTATAAGACATTTCCAGTTTCCCAAAGTGGCTGAACTATTTTGCATTCTGATCAGCAATTTTGAGACTTCTAGTCGTTCTCCATCTCACCAGCATTTGGCATTATCAATCTTTTAAACTTTAGCAATTGTAATAAGTGTACTGTGGTATCTTATTGTGGTTTTAATAGGCAATTTTCTGATAATTAATGATTTGAGCATCTTTTCATGGACTTTTTGCCATTCATATATCTTCTTTAGTGAAGTATTCATTCAAATCTTTTGACTTTTTTTTTAAATTAAAATTCTTTTTGAGACAGGGTCTCACTCTGTTCTCCAGGATGTAGTGCAGTGGCGTGATCTCAGCTCACTGCAGCCTCGACCTCCTGGGTTCAAGCCATTCTCCCACCTTAGCCTCCTGAGTAGTTGGGACTACAGGCCTGCACCACCACACCTGGCTAATTTGTTTATTTTTTATAAAGATGAGGTCTCACTATGTTATCCAGGCTGGTCTTGAACTCCTGGGCTCAAGCTGTCCTCCATCTCTCAGTGCTGGGATTATAGGCATGAACCACCACCCCCGACCTTTTTGACCGTTTTAAAAATGAGTTTGCAGGCTGGGCGCAGTGGCTCACGCCTGTAATCCCAGCACTTTGGGAGGCCATGGCGGGTGGATCACGAGGTCAAGAGATCGAGACCATCCAACATGGTGAAACCCCGTCACTACTAAAAATACAAAAATTAGCTGGGCGTGGTGGCGCACGCCTGTAGTCCCAGCTACTCAGGAGGTTGAGGCAGGAGAATTGCCTGAACCCAGGAGGCGGAGGTTGCGGTGAGCCGAGATTGCGCCATTGCACTCCAGCCTGGGTAACAAGAGTGAAACTCCGTCTCAAAAAAGAGTTTGCATTATTATCACTGAGTTGTAAGAGCACAAATATTTTTCACAGTCTGTTTCTTATCTTTTTATTTTCTTAACAATGCCTTTCAAAGAATAGAAGATTTTCATTTTTATAAAAATCAGTTATGCTTTTCTTTTATAGTTTATACATTTTGAGTCCTAAGAAAATATTTACCTAATTTAGGGCCTCAAAGATTCCCCCTATTTCTCTGTCTAGAAGTTTTATAATTGTAGCTATTACTTTAGTTCTATTATCCATTTGGCTTTATTAAATTGTGCAAGGGAAGAAGCTGAGCTTTGTCTTTGTTTTGTTTTGATTATGGATTTCCAATTGTTCTAGCACTATCTGTTGCAAATAGTGTCCTTTTTCTATTGAATTAACTTGTGATCTTTGTCAAAAGTCGGTGGATCATGAAGATGGAAGTGGTGGCTCATGCCTATAAGTCCAAAACTGTGAGAGGTTGACGTAGGAGGATCACTTGGGGCCAGTAGTTCAAGACCCAGCCTGGGCAACATGGCAAGACCCCACCTCTACAGAAAATGAAAAAAGAAATCAGTGGCCATATATGTACAGCTCTGCTTTGGATTCATGCCTGTAGGATGCTGAGCATCTTTTGATCTGTATGTCTTTACGCCAATACCACACTGTATTGATTATATTGTCTAGAAGAAGCAGTAACATTATTAACTTTATTAAGTCTTAACCCTTGAGTACATGTCTTGTAAATATTTTCTGTGACAAAATGGGAAGTTTGCTTATCTCAAGGAAAAGCATTTATGCAGTTGAATTGCGACCTGAATTCACCAAACACTAGTTTTACTTAAAATAACAAATGGTGGCTGGGCGTGATGGCTCACGCCTGTAATCCAATCATTTTGGAGGCCAAGGCAGGCAGATCATCTGAGTTCAGGAGTTCAAGATCAGCCTGACCAACATGGTGAAACCCTGTCTTAAAAAAAAAAAAAAAAAAAAAAAGCAAAGAGAAAAAACAAATGACAAACTATAGTTATGAGACACTTGGGTATTTGGCATACATTTTCTCAAAAGTGAATCAAGTGAGCCTGTCAATTCAAGGAAAAAAAAAATTATTAGTGTTTGTCACCAATGCTAGAATTAGAGTTTTCAAGTGAAAATTAGGATTTGGAAAACTTATGTCTACTTACAGTGAATTTGAAAGCTTTCTGTTCTGATGAGACCGGTGATCGCATTAATGAGTGTGCTT
This sequence comes from Saimiri boliviensis, assembly GCF_048565385.1. NCBI lineage: Eukaryota > Metazoa > Chordata > Mammalia > Primates > Cebidae > Saimiri > Saimiri boliviensis. The sequence goes on from NC_133459.1 coordinate 42,745,882, forward strand.
TTCAAAAAAACTGCTGTATAACGAAATGTGTCAACATTTGGGAGATCCGCATAACTGGTCAACTAATATTTTCCAATGACCAATAAACGATGTTGCAAAATCATGCATGAGTGAAAGATCTATTCAAAGTGCAAGGCAGACCAGTGGAGTGTAACGTTAACAGAGAATGAAACGTCCAGGCGGAAACTCACCTTTAAGAACCTACCTCAGGCCGGGCGCGGTGGCTCAAGCCTGTAATCCCAGCACTTTGGGAGGCCGAGGCGGGTGGATCACGAGGTCAAGAGATCGAGACCATCCTGGTCAACATGGTGAAACCCCGTCTCTACTAAAAATACAAAAAATTAGCTGGGCGTGGTGGCGCATGCCTGTAATCCCAGCTACTCAGGAGGCTGAGAGGATTGCCTGAACCCAGGAGGCGGAGGTTGTGGTGAGCCGAGATCGCGCCATTGCACTCCAGCCTAGGTAACAAGAGCGAAACTCTGCCTCAAAAAAAAAAAAAAAAAAAAAAGAACCTACCTCCTCGAGTTTTGGTATGGAAGAAAGAAGAATAGCCACAATTAACTGAAAAGGTTATTAAAATACTTCTCTTTTTCCCAGCTACATACATTATGAAGCTGAGTTTCCATCATATATTTTGATTTTTTTTAGAGACAGTTTTCATCATGTTGGTCAGGCTGATCTCGAACTCCTGACCTCAGGTGATCCACCCACCTCGGCCTCCCAAAGTGCTGGGATTACAGGCGTGAGCCACCGCGCCTGGCCCCATCCCATATTTTAACCAAAGCAACCCATTCCAACAGATTGAATGCAGAAGCAGCTGAGAATCCAGCTGTCCTCTCCAAGCCAAACAGTGAAGAGATTTGCAAAAGTATAAAACGATGCCACTGTTCTCACTAACATTTTTGTTTTAGAAAATATTTAGCTATCTTTCATAGGTATATGTAGATTTTTAGTTAAAATGTAATAAAAAATATTGTTCTTTTAAATTAACATATATTTTAAGTTCCAGTTTTAATTTTGAATACATTGAAGATCATGAGACAAAACCACATAAAACACTTTGGGCTCTTAATTATTTTTAAAAGTGTGAAGGAGTCCTGAGACCAAAAAGTTTGAGAACCACTAAATTGGAGTTTTGCTTTAAAAAAAGTGAAATTATTTGCCCTCAACCTTTGTTCGTATGAATGTACTATTAAAGAAAAAGTTTATGTTACTGCCACATTGCAGTGCATCTGAGCTACTGATTTTTAGCATGTTCCCAGCGTGGTTGGCAGTGTCTCGTGGAAGGTGGGTGTTGTCACCCTCTCCCTACACAGCCCCTGGTTTCTCCCTTGGTGAGGGAGAAAAATGGATCCCTTCATACTTATTGCCTCCGGGACAGGGGACACCAGCTGGCCCGCCATGGGTTTGAAGCAATTTCTGGTGATCTTGCTTAATTCTCTCTCTTCCATTTCCAAGCACACTTTTAATTTTATTTATTTATTTATTTTTATTATTTAAATTTTGTTATTATTATTATTATTATTATTATTATTATTATTTTTGAGACAAGAGTCTTGCTCTGTCGCCCAAGCTGGAGTGCAATGGTGAAATCTCAGCTCACCGCAACCTCCGCCTTGTGGGTTCAAGCAATTCCCTGCCTCAGCCTCCCAAGTAGCTGGGATTACTGGTGGCCGCCACCACGCCCAGCTAATTTTTGTATTTTTAGCAGAGATGGGGTTTCACCATCCTGCCCAGGCTGGTCTTGAATTCCTGACCTTGTGATTTACCTGCCTTGGCCTCCCAAAGTGCTGGGATTACAGGCATAATCCACTGGGCCCAGTTTTATTTTTTTAGAGATGGTCTCACTCTGTCACTCAGGCTGGAGTGCAGTGATGTGATCACAGCTCACTGCAGCCTCAACCACCTGGGTTCAAGTGATCCTCCCACCTCAGCCTCCTGAGTAGCATGTGCCACCATGACTTGCTAGTTGTTTTTTTTGTTTGTTTGTTTTATTTTGGAGTCATTGGCCAGGCCAATGACTCACTGTGTTGGCCAGGCTGGTCTCGAACTCCTAGACTCAAGTGATCCACCCACTTTGGCCTCCCAAATTACTGGGATTACAGGTGTGAGCCATTGTGCCTGGCCCTCAAGCACATTTATTAAAAAAGCTATTATTTTTGTGCACTTTCTATGTTAAGAACTTTACATGCATTTTCTAATTTAATCTTCACAATGACCCTGTGAGCTAGATACTGTTATTATTCCCATTTTATAGATAAGAAAACCCAACCTCAGACAGATTAGGGGAAACCTATAGGCATGTAAGTGACCTTAAATCCTCTTTAATGTATAGATAAAAATTAAAGGTGACCTTAAATCCCTTTAAATTTATATATTTTAAAAGGTGTTCATCTAAAGTTTAGTCCTTTAACAATTGTTCTTAGCAACACATTATCACTAAAGGGTTAGTAACAAATTACCACACCAGCACAGATCCCACAGCCTTATCACTGAGCCCCAGCTGAGTCCTCACATTGGGTCCCTACCCCTGAGTTCCCTGAAGCCCCGTGTTGTGCTGAGAGCACGTGTGCCCCAAACCTGAACCCTTATACTGGTGTCTTGCCTGATTTTTTTCTAGAAGCTTAATACTGAGTCTTCATACCCATCCTCCTCACTGGAACCTCCCTGAGCCCTTACTGGGGGCAACATGCATGAGTTCTTCACCTGAGTCTACACATCTGACCCTAGTCAGCCCTGACTCCAGGGCTGCACTCTTGAACCACTGAGCTAGCAACAGAGTCAGACTCTGAGAACACCCCTTTAGAGGGAGCAGCAGAGGAAGTGGGAGCTGGAGGGGGTGGCAGTGGTGGAGATGGGGGTGTGAGCTGGGAGAAGCAGGCATGAGGGAGAACCCTGGGCTCTCAGCCCCCAGCTATGATCAAGAATGTTCCCAGACAGCACTGACCTTTCACCCCCACCCGCCTCGGCGCGAGGCTCGACTGTCTTCGCCATCCCCGCTTCCAGGCCCAGAAGCCACCTCTGGAACAACTGGGGCATCCCCATGGCAACCATGCCAGGTCTGCCTGGGAGAGGCGTGGGGCTCCTTCGCAGCCTTTCATTGCCCCAAAACATAGGCTGACTCTCTCTTCCTGGTAACCCTCAGGGCCCTGCAGATCAGTGTCCAGAGAGGAGGGGCCGTTGCTCCTAGCAGGTCTCTTGATTCAGGAAAAAGTATTTCTCTGGTGTCAGCCAGATCCTTCTTGGGATCCAGTGGGAAACTCAAGCTCTCTGTCCTTGGCCCCCAGCCCCTGCCAACACCCTCCTCATGCATTCTAGCAGGAGTGGGAGAGGGAGAAGAGATGGTCTGAACTCTTCCCTCTGCCCATCTGGGTGTGGGCTTGGTGAGATACTGAGGGTGGGACGTTGTCAGTTGTCACCTGAGTCCGTGGAGGGAGGAGCGACTGCACTGTGGTAGGGCAGAGGCTACTCAGGGCTTCGTGACCTAGACAGAGGCCTTCTGTGGGTGATTAGCTGTCACGCTGGGTCTAAGCTCCTTACCCTCAGAATCTAGCTTTTCTGCCTGCCCAGGGCTAATCCAGAGGCAGAGGAGGGGCTAAAGACACTGGGCTCCGCCAGGGGCTGGGGTGGGTGCCAGCGACCCATTCCACGTAACCAGCTGTGGTCCGTTCTCTGTGTATGCTGCTTTTGAGGGTTTCTCTGGCTCTCCCTGCCTTTGAACATGTGCACCTGTGTTTCCTTCTGTCCCTCTCTCGAAGTGTGCCTTCTGTCCTGTGAATAGCTCTGTGACCCTGACTCTGGGAAGCTGTGCTTGGTTGCTGGGAGAAGGCAGGGACACCACTGGGTAATGAGTCACACAAGTCTCAATGACCAGACTGTGGTTGACAGAAAGTCTTGGGGACACAGATTCGTAGCTGGCGTGGGGTTTTAGACAACACAGCGTCCAGGTGGCAGTGCATTGGGGGTGACCCAGGCTTTGAAGGACATGGGGTTATTTGTAATTGACACACAGATGAGGTGAGCCTGAGCTGTGGTGAATGTGGAGTCATCTGGGTGACTCAGTGACAACAATTCGAAAAGAACCAGAAGGTGGCAGAGCGGCAGTGGTGGCTCACCCAACCCTGGAACTAGTGGCGTGTCTGGAGGCATTTCTGGTTGTAACACCTGAAGACGGGGTGCCACTAGCATCTAGTGGGGCAAAGGCCAGGGATGCTGTTCACTCTCCCACAATGCCCAGGAAAGTCCCCAACAACAAGGAAGCATCTGGCCTGACTGACTGTAGACTCCGAACAGAACTACCTAGCGTGAAACTGCAGCTCCTGCGCTCTGCAACCATGGGCAAATTTCCTTATCTCTCACACGGGGCACCCAGGTACTACCCACCTACCATGACTGAGCCAATAGTTGTAAAGTGTTTAAAATGCCAGTGCTGTGTGTTGGTTCAGAGCTGGAGGAAACAAGAGTAGACCTGGATGGAGGAGCACATCCAGGTTTCCCTTTCTCATTTCAAGTTCTAAGACAGACGGGCTTTTTCCATTGCCAAAGGCCACTTCAGTCTGACGTCATACCAGTTTAATAATATCAGAGGAAAAGAGAGCTTTGGGTGCAGTACTATACTTATAAATCCCGAAGAACGGCTCTGCTTCGCTGAGCCTGGCCATGACCACCGTGGTTTCTTGAGGTACCATGATTGAGATCGGAGCCACTGCCTGGAGGAAGGAGATGGGAATAGTCCCATGATGGGACTATTTACACCTGGGAATTTGGAAACGCTACAAATCAGTGTCTTATTTTTCTTTTTTTTATTTTTAATTAAAAAAAAATTTTTTTTTTTAAAGATGGGGTTCCGGTCTTGTTGGTCAGGCTGGTCTTGAACTCCCGACCTCAGATGATTTGCCTGCCTTGGCCTCCACAGTGCTTGGATTACAGGTGTGAGCCACCACACCTGGCCCAGTGTCTTATTTTTCTTGAAGAGGCAATGGTTAAACAGTTACCAGCACTCACTGCCCAAAAACGTTGTCACAAAAACTTTGTTTGATCCAGGCCTGGTCTTACCCACGAACACTGTTTCACCTGTGTGGAGGAAGGACAGGCTGTTTTCCACAGGGATGGGATGCTTTTACCAGGACAGAAGGCAGTTGAGTGGCCAAGATGACAGATGCCCCTATGTGAGGGTGGTGGGTGCACCTGGGTTGGCGCAGGGTCTGATCCATGAGGACTGCAGGTGACGTCATGTTGCAGGACTGCCCTGAGGGCTGATCTACCAACCTCTCAGAAACATTCAGCTTTCCCGACACTTCCTCCTCCGCCTCACACCCGCTCCCCTAGCTCTTTGGACAGCACACTCTGCCGACTTCCCTCCGTCTCCTCTGGCGCACCTTCTGGCTCCTTTGCTGACTTCTCTTCTGCCAAGCCTGGAGATGCTGCAGACTTCAAAACGCAATTCCAGGCTTTCGTCTTTCTCTTTGACCCTTCTTACATGGCTCATCGTGACATCGTGTTGGGGACTTGACACCACACGATGGGACTATTTACATCCCGGAATTTGGAAATGCTACAAGTCAGTGTCTTATTTTTCTTGAAGAGACAATCGTTAAACAGGTGCCAGCACCCGCTGCCCAACACCGTTGTCACAAAAACTGTTTTCTCCAGGCCGGGTCTTACCCACAATGCTATTTCATTCCAATTCTTTCTCAACATACTTTCACACACAACCTGGTGTTATCCCCAAACTATTTAACCCCAGTTTAGCCCTGAGCCCATTTTCATCCAGAATGAGTACCTGCCACAGTCCTTTGCCTACAGCGTTCTCTAGACACTGTCATCTACAGCACAGAATCATGCATAACTAAGTTACACATAACCCAATGTCACCACTAGGTAACGTGTCAGATCTGCACCCTCCAGACTCTCCTCAATCATTCAGTCATTGTCACCTAGGCTTGGTGTATGCAGACATTTTCTTTCTTTCTTTCTTCTTCTTCTTCTTTTTTTTTTTTGGAGAAGGAGTTTCACTCTTGTTGCCCAGGCTGGAGTGCAATGGTGTGATCTCGGCTCACTGCAGCCTCTCCCCATCCCAGGTTGAAGCGATTCTCCTGCCTCAGGCTCCTGAGTAGCTGAGATTACAGGCCTTGCCAACACACCCAGCTAATTTTGTATTTTTAGTAGAGATGGGATTTCTCCATGTTGGTCAGGCTGGTCTTGAACTTCCGACCTCAGGTGATGTGCTGGGATTACAGGCATGAGTCACTGCACCTGGCCAACATTTTCTTAATATTCTATTTAGGATGAGCTTATCATGGAATATAAGAAAAATAAAACAGACGTCACCCTGTGTATGAAGACTGTATCCACAACATTTGGTGAAGGAGGAGGAGGAGGAGGAGGAGGGGAAGGGGAAGGGGAAGGGGAAGGGGAAGGGGAAGGGGAAGGGGAAGGGGAAGGGGAAGGGGAAGGGGAAGGGGAAGGGGAAGGGGAAGGGGAAGGGGAAGGGGAAGGGGAAGGGGAAGGGGAAGGGGAAGGGGAAGGGGAAGGGGAAGGGGAAGGGGAAGGGGAAGGGGAAGGGGAAGGGGAAGGGGAAGGGGAAGGGGAAGGGGAAGGGGAAGGGGAAGGGGAAGGGGAAGGGGAAGGGGAAGGGGAAGGGGAAGGGGAAGGGGAAGGGGAAGGGGAAGGGGAAGGGGAAGGGGAGCTAACATACATTCATTGGATACTTACTAGTACCAAGACAGTTCTAAACACTTTTTTTTTTTTTGAAACAGGGCCTCACTTTGAGCCCCAGGCTGGAGTGTGGTGGGGGCAATCTTGGTTTACAGTAGCCTCGACCTCCTGGTCTCAAGTGAGTCTTCTGCCTCAGCCTCGAAAGCAGCTGGGACTGCAGGTACATGCCACTACGCCTGGCTAGTTTTTTAAAATTGTATTTGTACAGACAAGGTCTGCTGGAGTTGCCCAGGCTTGTCATGAACTCCTGGGCCTCAAGCAATCCTCAGGCATGGCCCACCGTGCCCAGACTAAGCATTTTATATATTAACTCATCATACATACATACATATATATATATATATATATATATATATATATATACATATATATAAATTCATCTAATCTTCACAACAATCCTATGAAGTACATACTATTATGTTCTTCATTTTAACAGCTCAGGAAATGGATGTGCAGAGGTTAAGTAACTGGCTCAAGTCCATGTGGCTAGTAAATAGCAAATCTAGAATTTGATCTGAGGCAGTCTGGTTTAAAAACATGCATTCTCAGCTGGGCGTACTGACGCACGCCTATAATCCCAGCACTTTGGGAGGCTGAGGTGGGTGCATCACTGGAGGTCAGCAGTTCGAGACGAGCCCACATGGTGGAACCCCATCTCTACTAAAAATACAAAAATTAGCTAGGTGTGGTGGCATGTGCCTGTAATCCCAGCTACTTGGGAGGCTGAGGTAGGATAATTGCTTGAACCTGGAAGGTGGAGGTTGCAGTGAAATGAGATAGTGCCGCTGCATCACAGACTAGGTGATAGAGTGAGACTCTGTCTCAAAAAAAAAAAAAAAAAAAAAAAGCATTCTCCATATTAGGCTACAGACACGCCCTTGAAAGTATTTATGCTGACTTTTTTTGTTGCTGTTGCCTCCTGGGATGAGAAAATATTTATGTTTAGATATCCTTGTTTTTATTTTAAAATGTACGAGAAGAAGTCATGTTGTATTAGTCAATAAGCCTTGCTCATAGAAATGTTTTCATTGCAAAGGGTTGCCCATTTTTGTTTCTCTAAGCTGAAGCAGTTGTGCTCATAGCATTGAGCCACCCATTCTTCTAAGTGGGCTAATGAGAAATTGGTCGTGAATTTTGATGATGACCTTGAGGAAAGAGAACCATAAACACTGGTCCTGGGGGGAAGGCTGGTGAGTGGGGAGGGAGGAGGACAGATGGTGAGAACCAGAAGAACCAGGTCCAGACAGGCTCCAGCCTGGTCATGAGATGGGGCTGCCATGGTTGACAAATTCTTGAGGTTTGGTTGATGATCTGAGGCCCAGCTCAACTCTTGGCTTCCCCTGGAGCATTGCTGGGGACCCAGCACAGTGACATCAATGTCACTAATAGCACATCTGCCATCAGTTACATCCATCTTGAGGGAAAGAATGCCTAGATCGTGAGAGCATCCTGCCCTGGGACCAAGGATTTGAGAATAAGGAGATTAGTCGGGGTGCTACTTCCTTCCTTGTTTATATCACCTATTTCCTTCTTAGGTGCCTAGTACAATAAATAATTAGCTAGAAACACGTGGGTAGCTTAGATAGGGAAGAGGAAGATTCCCTTGGGGGTTCACAGACGCCATACTGCAACAAATTGGCATTAGAAGTAGGATTGTAGTGTCCTCTAGTGGACACTTTGGGAATTTACACAGTATTAGTTAAATGGATGTGGCTGAGGAAGGTGGGCTGAATCCAAAAAAGGGAAGATTGGCATCCGGAGTGTTTGGAAAGTGGGCCCATAAGAGAAGAAACACCGTGTGTGTGTGTGTGTGTGTGTGTATGTGTGTGTGTGTGTGTGCCCCCACGTGTGTGTTGGAGGCCACGTGGCTTCTCCTAACTTCACCATGCAGAATTCAAAGAAATGGTTATAGAGGCAAATGTGGGAGTAGCTAACGGCAATGGCTCAGAGATGAAAAAATGTGAGAAACCAAAGGCTCTGGAGGTAGGAACTTTCCGCTTCTTTTGGACTGGACTAAGGTGACTTAAGTAGGAAAAGAACACATGGCCAGTAACTCTCACAACAGAATTGGATTTGTGCCTGGGATGATTCAGGATGTCCAGTTAAGCTGAGAAATACTGATTCCCTTGATTCCACCGATCCCCTTGATTCACTCAGAGCAGACAGAAGACCAGGACGCTTCCTACCCACAGTGAGCTAAAGAGTGCTTTGTGTCAGAGTGGGGAAATAAAAGGGCTTTATGGGAAGGATGATAAGAACAGATGAGTCAGAGGTTTCTGCTTAATGGTGAGTGTTTTTGTCGTAAAATGTGTGTTTTTCTTCTTTGGAGAAGGTACTGTACTCTCCATGTTTTGAGCTGGAGACTTTCTTTGATATGATTGGATTTGAAGCTAGTTGGTTACAAATAAATATTTGGGGATTTAGAAAATATCCTTTATGTTTGGATGGTTTCTTCTAAGTACATACATAAATTGTTTTATTATTAATCTTAGTTTCTCTTGGTGAAATTTCTGTGTGTTTGGCCACAGTATAATTTGTTTAATTTTTGAACACAGTAAGATTTGTCTACAAATTAGAGATGTTGCAAAGTTGATTTATTCTGATAATGATTATTAGTTTTCTTTGTTTCTGTGTGTGCACACAATGCATTGGGTTTAATACGATTTTTATTGAAGTAAATCATTCATGCGGAAAAATGCATTAATCATAAGTATAAAGCTGAATGCATAATCACAACTTGAACACACCTGTGAAAACGTAACTGTCTTAGTCTGCTGGGGGTTGCTGTAATAAAATGCCATATACAGGGTGGCTTAAACAACAGACATTTGTTTCTTACACTTCTGGAGGCTGGGAAGTCCCAGATCAAGGTGCTGGTGGGTTGGGTTCTGGTGAGAGCTCTCTTCCTGGCTTGTAGATGACTGCCTTCTCACTGAGTCTTCAAAGCATAGAGAGAGAGCATGAGCAAGCTTTCTGGTCTCTTCTTATAAGGGCACTAATCCCATTATAAGGACCCTACCTTTATGACTACAACTAAACCTAATTTCTTCCAATGACCCCATCTCCTAATTCCATCACATTTGGGATTAGGAACTCAATGCATGAATTTGGGGGGCGTACAACATTTAGTTAGTAATTATAGCCAGCCAGCAAACATGCCTCTCTTGTGCTGCCTCTCAATCCCAGCCCTCTGCCCTACCCAAGGTGACCATTAGCTTGACTTCTAACCACATAGAGGAGTTTTGCCTGTTTTTGAACTTCATATAGTTAGAATTATACAGTATGCATTCTTTTCTTTTTGAGACGGGGTCTCACTCTGTCACCCAGGCTGGAGTATAGTAGCATAATCTCAGCTCACTGCAATCTCTGCTTCCCAGGGTCAAGCAATCCTCTAACCTCAGCCTCCTGAATAGCTGGGACTAAAGGTATGTGCCACCATGCGTGGCTAATTTTTCTACTGTTTGTAGAGGTGAGGTTTCACCATGTTGTCCAGGCTGGTCTTGAACTCCTGGGCTCAAGCAATTCGCCCACCTTGGCCTCCCAAAGTTTTGGAATTACAGGCATGAGCCACTGCATTCAGCCTGTATATTGTTTTCTATTTATAAGATTTATCTGTGTTGTTATGTGTAGTAGCAGCTAGTTCATTTCCATTGTGGTGTACTATTCAATTGCATGAATATATAATAATTTATCCATTCTAGTTTTTCAGTTTTAAATAATATGTATCTTTTGGTGCACACATGTAGGAGTAAAGTTACTGGCTCCTGGCATATGCATCTCTTCATCTTTAGTAGATAGCATCACATGGTTTTATAAAGTGGTTGTACCAATTTATGCTGCTACCAGCAATGTGTGATTTCAGCCAGGATAAAAGTATTTACAGGCTGGGTGCACTGGCTCACGCCTGTAATCCCTGCACTTTGGGAGGCTGAGGCGGGTGAATCACCTGAGGTCAGGAGTTTGAGACCAGCCTGTCCAATGTGATGAAACCCCGTCTCTATTAAAAATACAAAAAATTAGCTGGGTGTGGTGTCGCATGCCTGTAATCCCAGCTACTCAGGAGGCTGAGGCAGGAGAATCTCTTTTTTTTTTTTTTTTTTTTTGAGACGGAGTTTCGCTCTTGTTACCCAGGCTGGAGTGCAATGGCGTGATCTCGTCTCACCGCAGCCTCTGCCTCCTGGGTTCAGGCAATTCTCCTGCCTCGATCTCCTGAGTTTGAGAACAGCCTGGGCAACAAGGCAAAACCCTGTCTCTACTAAAAATACAAATTTAGCTGGGTGTGGTGGCGGGCGCTTGTAATCCCAGCTACTCCGGAGGCTGAGGTAGGAGAATCACCTGGACCCGGAAGGCGGAAGTTGCAGTGAGCCGAGATCACACCATTGCACTCCAGCCTGGGTGACAGAGTGAGACTCTGCCCCCCGCCCCCCTCAGAAAAGAGGTCAGTTAAAAGTCCCTTATCATTTGGATATCCTGAAGTACTTCCTTGTCCTTGTCACCCTTTTCCCTGATCGTTTCCCTTCTGACTCCATTTTATTACTTCACCAGCCGTTCTATTTTCAGTCCTAAGATGTATGTTTTGTTTGTAGTGTTTTCTTTTCTTTGGATTTTCTGTTGACTATTTTTGGGCAATGATTTAAAGCAGGGCACTTGGCTGTGCAAGGCCTCCTGTTGTGTTGACTCTGGGACACCAGAGTCACATTGTTCTGTGACCTCCAACTTGGCCTGAGGTGTGCTGTTGGCCACCCCCTGGGTGCCCTGGGGTTTTCAGCATTTCATGAGGGGACCTTGTTGGGTGAAAGTCAGGCACTCCAGGTTTTTCAGCAGTGGTATTGCTGCCCCCCTTAGAGGCTCTGGGAGTTCATTTTCATTCCCTCTTTCATTGAGTGGATAGAGGCTTTCCCCCACAAGAACAGAAAAAGGCATTAGAAGTGTCCAAATTCTTTTTTTTTTTTTTTGAGTTGGAGTCTCGCTCTGTTGCCCAGGCTGGAGTGCAGCGGCACGATCTCGGCTCACTGCAACCTCTGCCTCCTGGGTTCAAGTGATTCTCCTGCCTTAGCCTCCCGAGTAGCTGGGATTACAGGCGCACGCCACCACGCCTGGCTAATTTTTTGTATTTTTAGTAGAGACGGGGTTTTACCATGCTAGCCAGGATAGTCTCAATCTCCTGACCTCTTGATCCGCCTGCCTTGGCCTCCCAGAGTGCTGAGATTACAGGTGTGAGCCACCGAGCCCAGCCTAAATTCTTACCTAAAGACACCATTTCGGCCAGGTGCAGTGGCTCATGCCTGTAATCCCAGCACTTTGGGAGGCAAAGGTTGGGCGGATCACAAGGTCAGGAGATTGAGACCAGCCTGGCTAACATCATCTCTATTAAAAATACAAAAAATTAGCCAGATTTGGTGGTGGGTGCCTGTAGTCCCAGCCACTCAGAAGGCTGAGGCAGGAGAATCGCTTGAACCAGGGAAGCAGAGGTTGTAGTGAGCCGAGATAGTGTCACTGTACTCCAGCCTAGGCGACAGAGCGAGATTCTGTCAAAAAAAAAAAGAGATTAATTGTAAGGTTTGGGTTACCTAGAAGTCCACACAGTGATAACAGATCCTCCTTCACAGCTCAACTGACGCAGCAGGTTTCCTGAGTCTTAGGTATTACCTGTCGTCTTCGAGACCTCAATGCTCCGGCAAGGTAGAAAAAGCTACTCCTCCCCTGGGGGAATCTTGGTCTTTCTGAAGTTAGAAGTTTTTTTGTTCTGAAGTTAGAAGTGATTATTTTCCTAATTGTCAGGTGCAGACCTCTTCCTGTGTAACTGCCTTGCTCAAGCCCCCTTGGCTGAAGGGGAGTAGGAGACCCAGGCCCCTGACCTGATGGACAGCCACCTACAGCAGTAGAAAGTGGCCACTTGAACACTGTTCTCAGTGTCTCAGCTATGAAGTAGTAGTCAGGGCCCCTGAGGCCTTCCCTGGGCAACGCTTTTACCCCCTGCCTATCCTCCCTGCGACTGTCACCATTTTTTAGCCTCTCTCTGCCTAACCCTCACTCTCTGTGGAATTAAGGCCAACGATCTGCTGCCCATTTGCAGCTTATAATGCACTTTTGTAACACCCTGCCGTCTATATTTACGCCTTCTTTGTAGAAAGTGGAAATTTAACGGGGAGAAGTCACCAGGCATTTGCTAAGTTTAGGTCACTAAAACCCCTGTAGAGCTCCTTACTAGACAGCAGCAAGCATGCGGAAGGAGGACTTGCCCTGAGGGTGTCTTTTAGGCAATTGGAGTAAATTCCAATTAGTCCAATTGAAAAAGAAAAAACTCATTTTCTGTTGCAACAGTGTTTGGGTTGAATACAAACTAGCAAACCAACAGATGCGGCCTAGGCATGATTCTTTTTTTTTTTTTGAGACAGAGTCTTGCTCTGTGCCTGGGCTGGAGTGCAATGATACAATCTCGACTCACCACAACCTCTTCCTCCTGATTCAAGCAATTCTCCTGCCTCAGCCTCCCGAGTAGCTGGGATTACAGGTGCAGGCTACCACGCCCAGCTAAGTTTTTTTGTATTTTTAGTAGAGACAGAGTTTCGCCATGTTGGCCAGGCTGGTCTCGAACTCCTGACTTCAAGGGATCCGCCCATCTCGGCCTCCCAAAGTGCTGGGATTACAGGTGTGAGCCACCGTGCCTGGCCTCATGATCCTTTATATTATAATGATATTGGACAATTAGAATTTGTTTTCTAAAAAGAAAGGAACATGGGAAGAAGTTTCTTATTGCAGGTGTTTCTGGCCATCTACCAGGACCCTAACTTAAGGGCTAGCTGCAGAATGTGTCTAGCTCATGATACCCCCAGGCACCCAGAAGCACACCAGGTATTGTAGATGACCCTCTCTTAGCTGCTTCCCCTTTGAGGCCTGTGTCCCCATTCTGAAACCTCTACAGTCTCCTAGTTCTGAGGGGGACCCACCAGTTCTCTAGTGCAGAATTCCACCTCAAGGTCAGCAGGCATCCCCCGCCTTTATCCAACAAGCCCTGACCCATGTCCCCCACTGCCGGAGGAAGTAAACCCAACCAGTACTAGCAGGAGTCGGGCCCCATATCAGCCGCCAAAATTGGACCTGTGTCCATTGAGAGAAGTAGCTGACAGGCGTGGAGGAACAACCAGGGTACATGCGCCTTTTTCCACGTTTGATTTGGCTTTAGGCAAAGAAAAATTTGGTTGTGTTTTAGAGGATCCAGGGAAGTTTGTAGAGGAGTTTGTTAAGTTGACTGTGGCCTTTGATTTAACTTGGCATGATGTGCAAATATTACTATCCCCTTGTTGGACTGTAGAGGAAAAACAAAGAATTCTAGATGCTGCCCGTGAGCATGCAGGTGGAGTAGCCACTCACCACGAAGGCCACGACACATCATGTGGGAGGAGGTGCAGTTCCAGATCTAGGCTCTCGGATTATGAGAGAGGGTCTCGAGATCTTAAATGCAGAAATCACATGCTAATTTGTTTAACATGAAAAAGTGTGTCCTTAAGCTAGTCAATTATGACAAGGTGAGAGAAATAACTCAGGACAACGATGAAAATCCTGCTCTGTTTCAGGGCCGTTTGCTTGGGGCGCTCAGGAAATACGCTAATGCAGACTCAGACTCCCCAGAAGGGCCAGCTCTCCTGGGTGTGCATTTTTTCACTCAGTCTGCCCCTGACATTAGGAGGAAGCTACAAAAGGTAGCAATGGGGCCCCAAACCCCCACGAGCCAACCCTTAGACATTGCTTTTAGGGTTTACAACAATAGGGACAGGGCAGAGGAAGGGCCGAAAGCCAAAAAGCTGGCCAAAAAAGCACAGTTGTTAGTGGCTGCTTTAGGCCCCCTGCCGTTTCTGGGCTACCCACCCCAAGAAAATGTGGGAAGATCAGTGTCAGGTGAGAGTCTCTCCACTTGCTGGATTCTAGGCCACAATCCGTGTACCTTTTGTAAACAAGAAAAGTCCTGCTGGAAGAAGGACTTTCCCAGGTTTAAATGGGAGTCTGAGACGCCCAGACCCATGGTGGCCAAGAAATCAGAAGACGGACAGGGCCTGTGGCCCCCTAGGACTCCCACTAGACACCTTTCCATCTCCACACAGGAGTCTCGGGCAGCCCCGGACGTAGCAGGCAAAAATACTGGGCTTTTAGTGGACATAGGAGCAGCCTACTCAGGTTTTTTGTTTTTTTTTTAGATGGGGTCTCGTTCTGTCGCCAGGCTGGAGTGCAATGACGTGATCTCTGCCCCACTGCAACCTCTGCCTCCCAGGTTCAAGTGATTCTCCTGCTTCAGCCTCCAGAGTAGCTGGAATTACAGGCACGTGCCACTGTGCCCAGCTAATTTTTGTATTTTTAGTAGAGATGGGGTTTCAACGTGTTGGCCAGAATGGTCTTGATCTCTTGACCTTGTGATCCGCCTGCCTTGGCTTCCCAAAGTGCCGGGATTATAGGTGTGAGCCACTGCTCCCAGCCTCCAGCCTGGTTAGTTTTAACCTATTTCTCAGGGCCACTGTCTTCCTGCTCTTGTAGAGTAATGGGGATGGATGGCCAGCCAAAAATTAGATTTACCCACCCTCTTGGCTGCACCCTGGAGGACCATACATTTTCCCACAGGTTTTTGCTTACGCCTGAGTATCCTATCCCTCTACTGGGGAGAGAATTACTTTCCAAAGTACAGGCCACAGTTCAATTTAAAGTGCCTCATAAGAAGGCAATAGGCGGGGAATGGACACTTCTAGCTCTGGGTGCTGACCTTAACACAGATAAGGAGAAGGCGCTCCTTCCACCACATACTGCAAGTTCCTGGTAGAGCTGTTAATGTACCCCCATTCCAGGTTATTAAAAAACCAGCGTTAATTACATGTGGAAGAAACAACGTCCTTTGAGACCCGAGGCTCAGAAGAGCATTCAACTCCTAACACGGAGTTCCTAAAGTATGGATTACTGCAATCCCATGCCAGTCCCTCATTTTATCTGTAAAGAAACCAAATGGAGAAGGCCGGGTGCGGTGGCTCAAGCTTGTAATCCCAGCACTTTGGGAGGCCGAGGCGGGCAGATCACGAGGTCGAGAGATCTAGACCATCCTGGTCAACATGGTGAAACCCCGTCTCTACTAAAAATACAAAAAAAAATTAGCTGGGCATGGTGGTGCGTGCCTGTAATCCCAGCTACTCAGGAGGCTGAGGCAGGAGAATTGCCTGAACCCAGGAAGCGGAGGTTGCGGTGAGCCGAGATCGCGCCATTGCACTCCAGCCTGGGTAACAAGAGCGAAACTCCGTCTCAAAAAAAAAAAAAAAGAAACCAAATGGAGAATATAGATTTGTTTAGGATCTGAGGGCAGTTAATGAGACAGTAGCCCCAGTCTACCCAGCAGTTCCCAATCCTTGTGCAATATTTACCCATGTCTCTGAAGATGCTCATTGGTTCATGATAAGGATGCTTTCTTTTGTATAACTTTACACCCAGACTCCCACTACATTTTTGCTTTTAAATGACTGATCCAGACACTCATGCTGCATCTCAGCTTACCTGGGCAGTCCTTCCCTCAAGGTTTTAGGGACAGTCTCCATCTCTTTGGCAATTCATTGACCAAGGAGTTAAGGGAACTACGGTTAACTAATGGATCCCTCTTGCAATATGCAAATGACGTATTAATTTCCAGCCTCACCAGGGAAGACTGGCAGGAAGACAATCCAGCTCTTTAATTTTCTGGAAAAGCGAGGATAGTGGGTTTTCCCCAACAAGATACAGATCTCTGTGCAAAAGGCTAAATATTGGGAGTATGTGCTCACTCCTGGGACAACAACTTTTGTCCAGAAGCAAAAAGAGACCAACCTGGCACTCCAGCCCCCTCGGACTAAGAAGCAAGTAATAGCCTTTTGGGGAACCCTGATCTGGATTCCCGGTTTGAGCTTATAGCAAAGCCACTCTGTGAAGCTCTGCAGGGGAGTGATCATGAGCCTCTGAATTGGGATGGAACCTGCCAACAGACATTCTTAACACTAGCAGAAAAGCTGTGGGCTGAGTGCGGTGGCTCATTCCTCTAGTCCCAGCATTTTGGGAGGCTGAGGCAGGCGGATCACCTGAGGTCAGGAGTTCGAGACCAGCCTGGCCAACATGGTGAAACCTCATCTCTACTAAAAATACAAAAATCAGCCGGGCGTGGTGACGCAGGCCTGTAATCCCAGCTACTTGGGAGGCTGAGGCAGAAGAATCGGCTTGAACCCAGGAGGCAGAGGTTGTGGTAAACCGAGATTGTGCCATTGCACTCCAGCCTGGGCAACAAGAGGCAGACTCCGTCTCAAAAAAAAAAAAAAAAAAGAAAGAAAGAAAGAAAAGCTGGGACCAGCTCCTGCTTTGGGACTCCCTAACTTAGAAAAACCTTTCACTCTTTACATAGCTAAAAAACAAGGGATGGCTTTGGGCAACCTAACTCAAAGGCTCAGGAATAGTCCCGGACCAGTAGCTTACTTTTCTAACAGCTAGACCAGGTGGCAGCTGCGTGGCCAGGATGCTTGCGAGCTGTGGCCACCACTGCTCCTTTGGTGAAGGAGGCAGTAAGTTTACCTTAGGACAACAATTAGATGTTATGACCCACCACCAGGTATAGGGTCCTTTTAGACCAAAGGACCCCGATGACTAACAGGAGGTCACTTATCAGGCCCTTCTGCTTGACACCCAGCTGTTAGTTTTAACATATGTCAAGTTTTAAACCCTGCTACCCTGTTGGTGGACTTCCCGTCCCAAGAAACAGATCCCCAACTCATTTACTCCTGCATGGAAACCACAGAACAGATCTACTTTAGTGGGCCTGATCTCAAAGCTGAGCCCCTGCCTAACCCATTGTGGAACGGTTTACAATGGGAGTAGCTTTATGCAGGAGGAGGAAGGAAGGCAGGTTATGAGGTGCTTATCCCACAAGAGGTCATTAGACAAAAGCTTGCCCCCCTAGACTTCCATTCAAAAAGTGGAATCAATTGCTTTAATCAGGGCCCTCCAGTTGGGAAAAGACATAAGAGTCAACGTATTTACTGATTCAAAATACGGGTCCCTGGTGCTCCATGCTCATGCTGCCATATGAAAAGAAAGCGGACTGCTAATGTCGTAGCAAAACTCCGGCCAAATGGCGACGGAAGAGAACTCTAGCTCGCCTGCCCAGCTGGCAGCAGGCTCACGCCTAAAATGGCCGCCAACCCTAACAAGGAAGGCAGTTTAGCTTCTATGCAGTTTAAGACGAAAAACAAGGCAGGGAGCAGGTTTCAGACAAAGACAATCAAATTTTACAGTCTTGGGCTTCATGGTCATTTACAGCCAAGGTAGGGGTTGAAAGGCTGGGGAGGATGCCCAGGGAGATCAGAGGAACAGGAACAGGAGAAGTATGTGTGGCTACAGACCTAAAGATGTGCTGGGCTGCTCTTACCTCTGCAGAGGGTGGTGCCAGGTCTGCTTTGCCTCTACTTTTCTCTAAGTACAGCTCACAACCTGGCCTAGAATGCAAGATAAGCTTGCCCCTTCACTAGGGAGAGGTTACTTCAATTCCTTAGCCTTTGTACCACTCTTAAATGGCCTTTACTTAAAGTTTAACACTACCTATGTTATGCTTATTACTTAAACTATATTTGTTCTATTTTATTTTATTTTATTTTTTTATTTTCCTTCCACACGATCCTCCAGACAACATCACTCAGAGAGCCTGGAACTTTCAGATGCTGTCCAGCTTCCAAAGGAGGTAGCAGTTAGTCACTGCAGGGGACACCAGAAGGGAGACAACTCGCTCATTCAAGGAAATGCTCTGGCAGACAGGGCCGCTAAAGCCACAGCTAAGGAGACACCAGGATTCCGGTCCACTGCATTCATGCCAGGGACTCCACCCATGCACATCAGCAGCACCGTACTATACCCCAGAGGAAATTAAACGGGCAGAATAGAGAGGCTTACAAACCGATCCCTCAGGGTGGTTTCTGGAAAGCAACAAACTCTTTCTTCCTGAGGCTGAGCAATGGAAAATAATTAAGTATTCCCATGATTCCTCACATTTGGGTCAGGACTCCCTATTCGAACTAGTTTCTGAAATCTTCTTAGGAAAGAAATTATTCCAGATTGTAAAGTGGGTCACTGGGGCCTGTGAACTTTATGCCAGTAATGACCCAGGAAGCTGCCCGTACCTCATCCTACTCACTCCTGTACAACATCGAGGAACACACCCTGGGGAAGACTGGCAAATAGATTTTACTCAGATGCCACCAGGCAGGGAACTGAAATATTTGCTAGTATTTATGAACACTTTCGCTGGGTGGATAGAGGCTTTCTCCGCAAGAACAGCAAAGGCATTAGAAGTGTCAATTTCGGCTTAAAGAGATCATTCCAAGGTTTGGATTACCTAAAAGTCTGCAGAGTGATAACGGATCCTCCTATAGCTAAAGTGACCCAGCAGGTATCCTGAGCCTTAGGCATTACTTATCACCTTCAATCCTGGAGATCTCAATCCTTCGGGAAGCTAGAAAAAGCTAATCATATATATATGTATTTTTTTAGACGGAGTTTCACTCTTGTTATCCAGGCTGGAGTGCAATGGCACGATCTCGGCTCACTGCAACCTCCGCCTCCTGGGTTCAGGCAATTCTCCTGCCTCAGCTTCCTGAGTAGCTGGGATTACAGGCACGCGCCGCCATGCCCAGCTAATTTTTTGTATTTTTAGTAGAGACGGGGTTTCACCATGTATGCTGACCAGGATGGTCTCGATCTCTTGACCTCGTGATCCACCCGCCTCAGCCACCCAAAGTGCTGGGATTACAGGCTTGAGCCACCATGCCCGGCCTGTTAATCATATTTTTTTAAAAGGACATTAGCAAAACTCTGTTAGGAGACCTCGGAGGCCTGGGTTTCTTTCCTACCCATTGCCCTTTTACATGTAAGGACGATTCCAAAGGGAACCTTAAAACAGACCACTTGAAATGACTTATGGGAGGCCTCCCCCGTTTTTTTTTTAGATGAAGTCTCACTCTGTCACCCAGGCTGGAGTGCAGTGGTGCGATCTTGGCTAACCGCAACCTCTGCCTCCTGGGTACAAGCCATTCCACTGCCTCAGCCTCCCAAGTAGCTGGGACTGCAGGCACATGTTACCATGCCTGGCTACTATTTCGTATTTTTAGTCAAGACAGGGTTTCACTGTGTTAGCCAGGATAGTCTCGATCTCCTGACCTCATGAACCGCCCACATCGGCCTCCCAAAGTGTTGAGATTACAGGTGTGAGCCACTGTGCCCAGCCCTGGGAGGCCTTTTTCACGTCAGACCTCCTGTTTGATGAAGAGACACATGGAATGCTCACCCATATCAACTTAGGCCAGGTTCGAAAGGCCCTCCAAGCCTAAGGAGACAAAATATTTCTCCCTCCAACAAATGAAATCGTTAACCGCCCCATTCAACCAGGGGACTTAGTACAAACTTGGAAAGAAGATCCCTCAACGATCAATTACCCCAGAATGGAAGGGGCCGTATAAGGTGTTGTTGAGTACCTCTACCGCTGTTAAACTTCAGGGAGTAACTAGTTGGCTACACCTGTCCAGGTTAAACCTGTTTCTCACGAATTTCAGCACAAAAGGGGACCCCCATGACCTATACCTGTGAACTTTTGGAGGCCCTCTGCTGCCTCTTTAAAAGAATCAACACTCAGCCAGAGGTGGTAACGTGATGCTGCAGGTGGGCATAGGAGCAATAATTTTCTCTTCTTCCCGATTGTAATACTTCTTTTCCATTGCTTCAGCCAACCTCCCAGGAAACACGTCTTTTGTCCTTGTTGGGTGTAGAGACCACTCTAAGGCCCAACTGGACACCATGTCATCACTATTAAGCCTGTTTGATTCCTAATTACCCTGATCCAATGCAGGTTGGAACATAGCCCTATAGTAAATATTTCAAAAATTATAGTCTCAGGGAATCATCTTTGTGGTTCCTGGATTTTTCCTCAACATTCCCAGGGTAGAGAGTTCTACCTTCTGGCCTATCCAGAAAATTTCACGGCCCTCTCTCCAGACCTCCTAACTAACCATAGTGATCCCCAAATGCCCAAATCCCTACTTGTTAAGTGAAACTCTCCCCCTGATTCCACCTGAATACCACCCCCCAACTCCTGCCACTACTACCTTGACCTTAACAACTTGACCTTGGAAGTTGGGTATCTATATCTCCAATGCACTAATGAATCTATCTTTTGCGCCCACTGTTGTGTTAATGACACAAAAGCAGAAGTTTCCCTGTGATATTCTGCTCCAAATCTAGTGCCAAATTCCCCAGGCTGCAGCAAGGTAAATGGGATTCCACTTGTCAGCAAGGAGACTATAGATGGTGTCTTCTCCTGGATCAGAACATACAAGGGAAAAACAACTGCCTAATCTCGGAAGGTGGGAGCACTAACATACTCAGTACACGAAAAGGCAAGAGAAAGACTGTGAAAGCTGTCATCTGCAGGTTTCTTCGACTTCATTGTGGCCTTTGGGTGAGGAGAAAGGCTGGTTATAAGAAAAAACTACGGAAAAAGGAACGTGTAAGAAAAAAGCGACTGAGGGAATTTGTATTCTGCAATAAAACCCAGAGTAAACTCTTAGATAAAATGACGACGTCCTTCCGGAAGAGGCGAAACTGGTATGTCGACGATCCTTATCAGAAGTATCATGATCGAACAAATCTGAAAGTATAGATCAGAAGTTCCACTTGTTTCTCAGTTATTGAATTGTATCTTTGTGTACACGATATCTTTGCAAAAATGAATAAGCATAAAACTTGATGTAAATTGTACCAATGAATATGTAAAGATACAGTGACAACATTAAACTTGTACAAGATTTAAAAAAAATAAAATAAATAAAATAAAATCAATTTAAAAAAATAAAAAATTAAGAAAGAACAAAGTAATGATAATAAAACCGCAGGGTGAAACTTGCATAATTTTGATTAAAAAAAGAAATCTAATACAAAAGAATACACACTGTATTAAATTGATTACATTTGAAATTATATGATGTTTGAAAACTGGCACAACTAACCTATAGTGGTAGAGGCCAGATAGGGTTACCTGTGGGAGTGGTACTAACTTGCAGGGGACAGGAGAGAGTCCTCTGAAGTGCTGGAATTGTTCTACTCTTGATCTGGCTTCTGAGTACATGGGGGGATATGTATTTAAAGTTGATTTGTACCTAATTACTGTAGCTAAATTATACCCAAATAAAATGGAAAAAAAATTACGCAGATGCCAATCATTAAGTGTTGTTACTAAGTCAGATCTTTGTGTCAGATGCAGCCTACATTTCTCCTCTATTTGACATTTTTCATAGGCTTATTGTAAGAAAGGAAAGAACCAAGCTGTTTCTTCTATGACATTTGGGATTACTCTTCCACTGGGCTGCTCCAGACAACATTAATCTTCAAATTTGGGCAGCTGCCATCTGATTTTTTTTTTTTTAAATAATCACTTGGATATATTCTGACTCTGCTTATGGAGTTTAGACACAGCTTGAGAATAATAACACTCTGCTTTTTATGGGCAATTTTCTTTTCTTCAATCATAGATTCAGGAAGAATGAGTTTATATAGCATGTCAAAATCTATCAGCAAAAAGACAGTGAGGACCATACCTGTAGTTAATAAAAGTTAGGTTTGTCTGGCTTGCTGCAGCAGGAAGAATGCACCCCAGAGGAATCCTGGGACCATCCTAGTAAGGGAGACTTGAGTTTGTGCTTGTGTTAGATGCCTCTGAGAAGGGGTTAGGGAAGCTGGAGCCAATTCTGGATTGGATGCTGTTAGGAAGCAGGGAGGATTGATGCAATTCACAAGGTTAGCAGGGCCACAGGGCGGCAGGGCAGTGGGGGCCAGAGCGGAGTGGGAATTGGACCAAAAGAGGCACGTGGAGAATGCCTATCTACCCTCTCTGAACTAACTGCCAGGGGAAGTCCTTCAGCCCAATGAAAAAATAAATGAGATAAGTCAGCAGGAAAACAAGGGAGGCATAACACACTAATCAAGTGAAAAACCAGCAAAATTTATTATTGTTATGTATATGTAATTATTGATATTGTCACTGTGGAAAAATTATTAACTAAATTCTCATAAAAAGATATATGCTTATTATAATAATTAGTAAAGTACTGAAAAAGTGTTCTCAACTTCCCCAAACGCTACTACCCCCAAATAAATTACCTTCAACATTTATCGGTTATCATTCTAGACACTCTCTATGCAAATCCATAGAGAAGGCTAGATATAAATAATTTCATGATGTAGACTGTGAAGAATTTCATATTAGGAATGTACTAAAGCTTAGCTGTGGGCTTAGTATTTGGCTCTCATCTGCTATTCAGCTATGACTTTGGCCCTAGCCCTTACGAGTTAAATAGCCAAATACCTTCTTCAGTATTGTTTGTGACATACTTGAACCTGTGTCTGATCCACGATGATGACTGTGTAGATTTCTGTCATATCTGATCAACATAACAATATCAGTAAATGAAGCAAGCCATGTTATGTCAATTTATTGTTAATATCTGAATATTCACTTTCACATATAGGTAACCATTCAAGATATAGGTCCATGAAAATGTCCTTTGTCCTGAAATTCTATTAGTCATTTAAAGTATAAATGTATATTTAACATTTCATGAGTAAAATGCTATGATAATTAGTAATTATTTGAAAGCTGCTAATCGTGTGCACAAAAACAATGACTTAGAACTTTTAAATAAGCCGAGTGAGGTGGCGCAAGCCTGTAATCCCAGCACTTTGGGAGGCCGAGGCGGGTGGATCACGAGATCAAGAGATCGAGACCATCCTGGTCAACATGGTGAAACCCCGTCTCTACTAAAAATACAAAAAATTAGCTGGACATGGTGGCGCATGCCTATAATCCCAGCTACTCAGGAGGCTGAGGCAGGAGAATTGCCTGAACCCAGGAGGTGGAGGTTGTGGTGAGCTGAGATCGTGCCATTGCACTCCAGCCTGGGTAACAAGAGCGAAACTCAGTCTCAAAAAAAAAAAAAAAAAGAACTTTTAAATAATTAAATATGAATATAGATTGAAAATTAATGCAATTTTAAGGAGAAAGTGTGATAACTAGGTATCTTTAGGAAGAACTTTATATTGTTTTAAGGTCAAGAGATGTTTATAACAATTTAAGTAATACAAGCCAGAATAGTAGTGATTATATTATGCCATAAAATTGTTGGCATAATAGTATTCATAATATTAGTCAAAAGAATTCTTTTTTTTTTTTTTGAGACAGAGTCTCCATCTGTCACCCAGGCTGGAGTGCAGTGGCATGATGTAGGATCATTGCAACCCCTACCTCCTGGGTTCAAGCAATTCTTTTGCCTCAACCTCCTGAATAGCTGGGATTACAGTTGGGTGCCACAATGCCAGGCTAATTTTTATATTTTTAGTAGAGCTGGGGTTTCACCATGCTGCCCAGGCTGGTCTCAAACTTGTAGCCTCAAGTGATCCACCTGCCTTGGCTTCCCAAAATGCTGTGATTACAAGTGTGAGCCACTGTGCCCAGCCTAAAATAATCCTTAATAGCTGTATTACTTCTGTTTATTTATTGTACATTAGAAGAAATAAAAATACATGTCACAAGCAAAGAAGATATTTATAACATATATAATCAACAATGAGTATCTAGTATGTACAGATAATGCCTATAAAATAGTAAGAAATAGAAGTAATTTGGCAGGGTGCAGTGGCTCATGCCTGTAATCCCAGCACTTTGGGAGGCCAAGGTGGGCAGATCACAAGGTCATGAGATCGAGACCATCCTGGCCAACATGGGGAAACTCCCCCTCTACTAAAAAATACAAAAATTAGCTGGGTGTGGTGGCTTGCGCCTGTAGTCCCTGCTGCTCTGGAGGTTGAGGCAAGATAATTGCTTGAACCCAGGAGGTGGAGGTTGCAGTAAGCCAGGATCGCGCCACTGCACTCCTGCCTGGTGCCTGGTGGCCTGGTGACAGAGCCAGACTCTGACTCCAAAAAAAAAAAAAAAAAAAAGAAAGAAAGAAAAGAAATATAGAAGAAATTCAATAGAAAAATTTGCATATTTCCTTCAGAAAAGGAAACCTGAATGGGCAATAAATTGAGGGAAAATACTCAACTTTATTAATAATCAGGGAAATTTAAGTTAAGACTAGAATGATATGTGCAAGAGTTGATGTGACAAAAAAAAAAAAAGACTAGAATGAGAGATAATTTTCATCCACTCAGTTGGAAACAATTAAGAAGTATGGGCTGGGCACTGTAGCTCACACCTATAATCCCAGCACTTTGGGAGGCTGAGGTGGGAAAATCACTTGAATTCAGGAGTTCCAGGCCAGCCTGGGCAATATAGTGAGACCCCCATCTCTACAAAAAATTTTAAAAAATAGCTAGGCGTAATGGCATGTACCTGTATTCTTAGCTACTTGGGAAGCTGAGGTGGGAGGACTGCTCGAGCCTGGGAGGTCAAGGCTGCAGTGAGCCATGATCACACCGCTGTACTCCAGCCTGGGCAACAGAATGAGACCCTTTCTCAAATAAACGAAAACAAAAACAAACCTCCCCCCAAAACCCCCCAAAATTAAGGGGTATGATAATACTTTCTTTCTCTCTCTCTCTTTTTTTTTTTTTTTTTTTATGAGAGGGGGTCTTGAACTCCTGGGCTCAAGTGATCCTGCTACCTTGGCCTCCCAGAGTGCTGGAATTACGGGCATGAGCCACTGTGCCTGGCCAACTTTCTAAAGAGAATGTTGGTCAGTGAGATAGATCTCTTATACATTAGTGGTTGGTGTACAAACTGAATAACCACTTTGGAAAAGCAATTTGTCATTATGTTGGATTACTGAACAATCACATGCCCAGATATTCAACTCCTGGGTATATACCCAGGAGAAATTCTTGCATAGGTACATCAGAAGACATCTGACAGGAATGTAGCCAGTAGCACTATATGTTAGAGCACAAATAAAAGAACCATTGAAGTGCCTGTTGACTAGAGAATGGATAGGCTGTGGTGTACTCACACGTGGAATATGACACAGGAGTAAAAATAAAGGATACTCCTTTCCATGCCACAACATGGATCATCTTAGCAACATAATTCTGAGTCATAAAGCAAGTCTCAAAGAGCATTCCTTCTATAAAGATCAAAAACAAGTGGCCGGGCGCGGTGGCTCACGTCTGTAATCCCAGCACTTTGGGAGGCCGAGGCGGGTGGATCACGAGGTCAAGAGATCGAGACCATCCTGGTCAACATGGTGAAACCCCGTCTCTACTAAAAATACAAAAAAATTAGCTGGGCATGGTGGCGCGTGCCTGTAATCCCAGCTACTCAGGAGGCTGAGGCAGGAGAATTGCCTGAACCCAGGAGGCGGAGGTTGCGGTGAGCTGAGATCGCGCCATTGCACTCCAGCCTGGGTAACAAGAGCGAAACTCCGTCTCAAAAAACAAAACAAAACAAAACAATATTTCATTTAGGCATCTATGTATGTGCTGACATTCTTAGATACCTCTTGGGGGAGGCATGGATAGAACTAAGTTATTGATGACTTTTAACTCTTGGGATCAGTGTTGAGCTCGTTTTTTATTATATTATTTTTAAAAACAACAAATAATAAATAATGTCTAATCCTCTACTGCTATTAGAATCTTCATTGCCTTCAAACTCAACCGGCTCAGACAAGTCCCCCTTCTAGGTCAGACTCCCACTCCCTTGAGTGATGGTTGCGGCAGCCATTTCTGGTGTGAATCATCTTATTGTCAAGGTTCTTGGTTGCGGGCAACAGAATCTGCAATACTCTATTTAAGCAGAAAAGGATGTTTCACAAGGTATTAGGTACTAGGTAAAGCTGAATTTTGAGACAATGTATTGTAGTTGATGTGGGTGATACTGGTTATGAGTGAGATAAGGAAGTCTCTGGCCAGGCACCGTGGCTCATGCCTGTAATCCCAGCACTTTGGGAGGCCGAGGTGGGAGGATTATCTGAGGTTGGAGGATTATCTGAGTTCAAGACCAGCCTGACCAACATGGAGAAACCCCGTCTCTACTAAAAATACAAAATTAGTTGGGCGTGGCGGCGCATGCCTGTAATCCCAGCTACTCGGGAGGATGAGGCAGGAGAATCGGTTGAAGGCAGGGGGCAGAGGTTGCAGTGAGTCAAGATCATGCCATTGCATTCCAGCCTGGGCAGCAAGAGCAAAACTCTGTCTCAAAAATAAAATAAAATAAAATAAAATAAGGAAGGCTCTTAGGTCAGGTTCCTGAGAACAGAGTCTGACATGAGTATTTTTGTTCCAGTGATTTAGGGAGGAGTCCTCTCAGAAGAAGCGGTGGGAGAGAAGCAGGATAGGACAGAGGAAGAAAGCTAAGCAAGTGTGTGCATACTGTCTTTGGCCTGGACCCACAGTAAGCATTGGAGCATAAATTATACCATAGAATTGGTTTCCATTTGAGGCTGGTGGGATGGCCCTTTGTACCCCAGAGAGGTGCAGAACTCCCTGAAGGAGTTGACCCCATTGGGTTGAGAATATGTGATTATTTAGAGAAGGAGCAGCTAACTCTCATAGTGACTGGGGCAGGGTGCACTGACCAGGTCACAGCGGCAGCAGTGACCCAATGCCACCCTGACCTCATGGGGGAAGGGTGGGGAGAGTCTGGGGCCAGATCAGAATTAGGTGGGGGTGGGACAGAGCAGGGCAGGAGAGGCTGGGAGGAACAGAATCCAGAGGGTTGTGTATCCTGTGTACCCTGGAAGCACAAGCCTGAGTTTTTTTTTTGTTTTTTTTTTTTTTTTTTGAGACGGAGTTTCTCTCTTGTTATCCAGGCTGGAGTGCAATGGCGGGATCTCGGCTCACCGCAACCTCCGCCTCCTGGGTTCAGGCAATTCTCCTGCCTCAGCCTCCTGAGTAGCTGGGATTACAGGCACGCGCCACCATGCCCAGCTAATGTTTTGTATTTTTAGTAGAGACGGGGTTTCACCATGTTGACCAGGATGGTCTCGATCTCTTGACCTCATGATCCACCTGCCTCGGCCTCCCAAAGTGCTGGGATTACAGGCGTAAGCCACCGCGCCCGGCCAAGCCTGAGTTCTTTAAACCTCAGGCAGCGCTGACTTTTCTTCCCTGTCTGGACATGAGAAGGACAGCCCAAGACCTTTCCTCAGCACGTTTTCTTGCTCTGTAGCCCAGGCTGGAGTGCAGTGGTGTGATCTCGGCTCACTGCAACCTCCGCCCCCCTGGGTTCAAGCAATTCTCCTGTCTCAGCCTCCTAAGTAGCTAGGATCACAGGTGCATGTCACCATACCTGGCTAAGTTTTGTATTTTTAGTAGAAATGGGGTTTCACCATGTTGTTCAGGCTGGTCTCGAACTCCTGACCTCAAGTGATCCCACCTCTCAAAGTGCTGTGATTACAGACCTGAACCACTGCTTCAGCCCCTTTCCTTAGCATCTCATTCCAGGTTCTGAGTCCTGAGCATCTCACCTTGAGGCCCCTCTTTATGGGAAAAATCTCACTGCAGTGAGGACGCTCCAGCCAGGTGTGGGGTGGATGAGAGAGCTCCTGGGGAAGAGCTCTCCAATTACTATGTAGCCCCTGCTACCTCCTTGTTACTGGGGCAGAGAGAACCAAGCTTCTCTGTCAGCCGCCTCCTCCCTTCCCCCACCCCCTTCGGCCTTGGCCTTGACCTCAAGCTAACGTGGCATCTGATTCATTGGGTGATGGGCAATTTTTCCCAAGCTGCTTGTCTCAGTCCGGACTGGAACATTCTGGCCTCACAGGAGTGCTGGTCCCTCCCCTCACAGGAAGCTTTGACCCCTGCTCTGCCAGCATGATTCTCCAGGGCCACAGTCTGGGGTTCTGTTTTCTCCAGAGTGGCATCAAGGGGAAGCTTGTAGGGAGTTTAAACTCTCAACACAATTCCTCATTCTCCCTCAAGCCAGGCAGAAAATGCTTAATTGGCCGAAAATGCTGAGAATATCAGGACTCTGGGAGGGCGACTGCCTCAGACACCCACTGTTTTGTCCCCTGGCCCATCCCCTGTTATAACACAATTGCAACCCTGTGCCCTTCTACATAGACTTTCTGGGGTCACCACTGGTGACATCACTAGCCAAGTGGCCTCAGTATCCTTACCTCTGCATTCTGCCCTTATTCCCCTCCCCCATCTACGTGTCTCCTCTCAGGGGTCTGCCCTTCCCACAGAAATGTGTATTTTAGGACCAGGTGTGGTGGCTTACGCCTGTAATCCCAGCACTTTGGGAGGCTGAGGCAGGTGGATCACGAGGTCAGGAGTTCGAGACCAGCCTGACCAACATGGTGGAACACTGTTTCTATTAAAAATACAAAAATTGGCCGGGCACTGTGGCTCAAGCCTGTAATCCCAGCACTTTGGGAGGCCGAGGCGGGTGGATCACAAGGTCAAGAGATCGAGACCATCCTGGTCAACATGGTGGAACCCTGTCTCTACTAAAAATACAAAAAATGAGCTGGGCATGGTGGCGTGTGCCTGTAATCCCAGCTACTCAGGAGGCTGAGGCAGGAGAATTGCTTGAATCCAGGAGGCGGAGGTTGCGGTGAGCCGAGATCGTGCCATTGCACTCCAGCCTGGGTAACAAGAGCGAAACTCCGTCTCAAAAAAAAAAAAAAAAAACAAAAAAAAACAAAAATTAGCTGGGAATGATGGCAGGCACCTGTAATCCCAGCCAAGGCAGAAGAATCACTTGAACCTGGGAGGCAGAGATTGCAGTGAGCCGAGATCATATCACTGAACTCCAGCCTGGGAGATAGACCAAGACTCCGTCTCAAAAAAAGAAAAAAAGAAATGTGTATTTTAACTATCACTCATATGGGAAGTAAAAGCTTGCAAACAGAGGCGGTTCTGGGTGGGAGACATTTCAGGACAAGGGTCTTCCAGTCCCCACATCCTACAAGGAGACAGATAGGGGACCTCCTGGCAGGATAGGAGTAGGGGGCTCGGCATGGGAGGAGGGCTTTCCCGAGCAGGAGGCCTTGACCAGAGGGGTCCACCCCAGTCTAGCTGGCTCTCCTTCTCCCCTTCTGTGCTAGTCTGTTCTTGCTTTGCTATGAAGAAATACCTGAGGCTGGGTAACTTATAAAGAAGAGAGGTTTATTTTGGCTCGTGGTTCTGCAGGCTGTACAGGAAGCATAGCAGCATCTGCTTCTGGGGAGGCCTTAGGGAGCATATAATCGCCATGGAAGGTGAAGGGGAGCCAGTGTGTCACACGGCGAGAGAGAAAGAGAGAAGACAGGAGGCACCACACTCTTATTTATTTATTTATTTTGGTGCCGTGACTCGGATCACACTCTTTTTGAGACAGTCTCACTCTTTTTTTTTTTTTTTTTTTGAGTCAGAGTTTTGCTCTTGTTACCCAGGCTGGAGTGCAATGGCGCGATCTCGGCTCACCGCAACTTCTGCCATCTGGGTTCAGGCAATTCTCCTGCCTCAACCTCCTGAGTAGCTGGGATTACAGGCACGCGCCACCATGCCCAGCTAATTTTTTTTGTATTTTTAGTAGAGACGGGGTTTCACCATGTTGACCAAGATGGTCTCGATCTCTTGACCTCGTGATCCACCCACCTCGGCCTCCCAAAGTGCTGGGATTACAGGCTTGAGCCACCGTGCCCGGCCGGATCACACTCTTTTAAGCAAGCACATGCCTTGTAACTCAGCGAGAAATCACTCATTATTACAAGGACAGCACAAAGCCATTCATGAGAGATCTGCCCCCACCAGACCCAAACACGTCTCACTAGGCCTCACCTCCAACACTGGGGATCACATTTCAAATGAGATTTGGAGGGGACAAACATCCACACTATATCACCCTAGTCCTCACCTCGGGGGCTGCTGAGGGAAGGACGGAGTCTATTGCTGTCCTCTTAAGGCTGTGGTGGGAAAGCACCCTGTGAGTGGGGTCAGGATGCCTTGTTCCAATCCAAAAGGTGCCAACTCCCTCTTTCTCTTTTCCCTGTTCTTGTCCAACCTTAGCATCTGCTCCTGCTCCTGTCCCAGCCTCAGCGATGCCCATCTCTGTGGCCACTGTGCTCCGTGGGTATCTTTGGCCTCCAGTAGCCTATGGGTAGGGAAGGGCAGAAGCTGGACTCCACACCTGCAGCCCGTCCCTTCTGTGCTCTGGACTCCTCCTACCTTTGACCCTCTTGTTTTATTGATTCATCCTTCTTTCTTGCATTTTAGTCTCTAAGTTAATTGGTTCTTGTCTGTAGCCTGTAAACATGCTAAAGCCTCCATCATTTAAAAAGTCCCCAAGCCGGGCGCGGTGGCTCAAGCCTGTAATCCCAGCACTTTGGGAGGCCGAGGCGGGTGGATCACAAGGTCAAGAGATCGAGACCATCCTGATCGACATGGTGAAACCCCGTCTCTACTAAAAATACAAAACATTAGCTGGGCATGGTGGCACGTGCCTGTAATCCCAGCTACTCAGGAGGCTGAGGCAGGAGAATTGCCTGAACCCAGGAGGCGGAGGTTGCGGTGAGCCGAGATCGCGCCATTGCACTCCAGCCTGGGTAACAAGAGTGAAACTCCGCCTCAAAAAAAAAAAAAAAAAAGTCCCCAAATCTCCCTCTATCAAACCTCCTTTTTAAATTTATAAGTGATTTTTTCATTTGTATGCATTTATGGGGCACAAGTGTAATTCTGTTACACTGATATTTTGTGTAGTGGTGGAGTCAGGGCTTTGGTGTATCCATCACTGGAGTAACATACATTGAACCCATTAAGTGATTTCTCATCAGCCACCCGCCTCCACCCTCTGACCCTTCTGAATTTCCTCTGTCATTCCACACTCTACTTCCACATGGACACATTATTTAGCTACCACTTAGAAGAGGAAACATGTGATATGTGTTTCCTGTGTCTGAGGTGTTTCACTTAGGATAATGGCCTCCATTTCCACCTATGTTGCAGTAAAAGACATTTCATTCTTTTTTTATGGCTGAAAAACCATCCTACCCCACATTCTCACCTCTCCCTTTTCCCTCATCTTTTTCCTTTTTTTTTTTTGAGCCAGGGTCTTGCTCTGTTGCCCAGGCTGGAGTGCAGGGGCATGATCACAGCTTGCTGCAGCTTCGAACTCCTGGGGTCCAGTGAGCCCCCCACTTCCCTAGTCTTTATCAGAGCCAAACCCTGCAGGATTACCAAGTAGACAAAGTACATGCTGAGGCACCAACAAAGAAGGACAGCGCAGCAAATAAGCATTATCGAACAGGGGAAGAGCAGTTATTCTTTTATTTTTGTTTTTTTACAGTCCAGAGGTCTTTTATTTTATTTATTTAATTAATTTATTCATTTATTTTGAGATGGAGTTTCGCTCTTGTTACCCAGGCTGGAGTGCAATGGCGCGATCTCAGCTCACCGCAACCTCTGCCTCCTGGGTTCAGGCAATTCTCCTGCCTCAGCCTCCTGAGTAGCTGGGATTACAGGCATGCGCCACCATGCCCAGCTAATTTTTTGTATTTTTAGTAGAGACGGGGTTTCACCATGTTGACCAGGATGGTCTCGATCTCCTGACCTCGTGATCCACCCGCCTCGGCCTCCCAAAGTGCTGGGATTACAGGCTTGAGCCACTGCGCCCTGCCCGGTCTTTTATTTTATTTTTTAACACTATTATGCCATGAATTCATAGGCAATAGGTTCCAGCAGCTCAGGCTCCTTCCCATTGGTTCTCACAAAGTGTGCTTCTCTGGATGGAGCAGGCTGGCACTTCAGTTGAACCCAGGTGCCTTTCTCTTTGGCTTCTTTCTTTTTCTGATCATTTTCCTTCACATGTTTTAGGAAGCTATCTCGGCTCTTAGAGTGCTTGATGTGCTCAATACGCACATTAATTCTCTTGGCAAGAATCTTGCCCTTAACTTGTTTGTTTACAACAATGCCAACAGCATGCTGGGTAACACTGTAGACCCTTCCAGTTTTGCCATGATAACATTTGTGGGGCATTCCTTTTTGAACAGTACCCATTTCCTTGATGTCTACAATATCACCTTTCTTATAGATTCGCATATATGTGGCCAAAGGAACAACTCCACGTTTTCTAAAAGGCCTGGAGAACACATACCGGGCGCGTCTCCTCTTTCCCTTTGTGTTCGTCATTTTGGCGAATTACTGGAAGATGGCGGTTCCCGAGCAGTTATCCTTTTAATACAAATTTGCAATTAACTCCAATGAAAATAATTTAGAAAGAGTTTATTTTAATTTTAACATTTATATACTTTTATTTTATTTTTGAAAAATTTAAAAACTCATTTTGTATTCTTTGTAGGATGGGAACCGCCTCCTTTGTTTATTTATTTATTTATTTTTTGAGACGGAGTCTAGCTCTGTTGCCCAGGCTGGAGTGCAGTGGCGTTTTCTCAGGTCACTGCAAACTCCATCTCTCAGGTTCAAGCGATTCTTCTGCCTCAGCCTCCGGAGTAGCTGAGACTACAGGGCCCACCACCATGCCCAGCTGATTTTTGTATTTTTAGTAGAAACAGGGTTTCATCATATTGGTCAGGCTGGTCTCGAACTCCTGATCTTGTGATCTGCCTGCTTCAGACTCCCAAAGTGCTGGGGTGACAGGCATGAACCACCACACCCAATCTGGGAACCATGATCTTTTATTTATTTATTTATTTATTTATTTATTTATTTATTTATTTTTGAGACGGAGTTTTTGCTCTTGTTACCCAGGCTGGAGTGCAATGGCGTGATCTCAGCTCACCGCAACCTCCGCCTCCTGGGTTCAGGCAATTCTCCTGCCTCAGTCTCCTGAGTAGCTGGAATTACAGGCACACGCCACCATGCCCAGCTAATTTTCTGTATTTTTAGTAGAGACGGGGTTTCACCATGTTGACCAGGATGGTCTCGATCTGTCGACCTCGTGATCCACTCACCTCGGCCTCCCAAAGTACTGGGATTACAGGCTTGAGCCACCGCGCCCGGCCCATGATCTTTTAAAGGTGTTAATTCAGCCCTGCAGTAATACCTCTTCCTCACCTCTCACTCCTCAATCCCTGAAGCTTCAGACACCATCATGTCCTAACTGCTCCTCTCAAGGTCACCAATGAGCTGTTGCTGTGATAAATCCAGTGGGCATGTTTCATGCTCAGCTGTGAACCTCTCAGCAGAAGTCAGCTCTATTCTCGAACAGCTCTCCTGGTTCCCTTCCACTTCTTACTCCCCTCCCTTCCTGACTTTCTCAAGGTTCTTCCTGGAAATGTTTGTGGTGTTGGAGCTCTGAGCTGGGTCTTTTCTCTCCCTCTCCACAGCTCACTCCTCCTGTGGTTTCCGTCACCGTCTACACTTAGGTTACTTCTAAATATCTTCCCAGCTCACCCTTGGCTCCTTAGCTCTAGGCCTTTATATCCAACCATGAACTCTTTCAGGTGCTTGAAGTCACTAAGTCTGAAATTGATTCCTTGTCTCCCTCACAAACCCTTTGTTCTCCAGCTTCCCTGTGTCAGTGAGAAGCATCTTCATCCACTCAGACCCCAAGCTCAAGCCTTTCTTCCCTATGACCCCACCTACAACCAAGAGTCCTGTTGGCGTCGCTTCCTCAAAATCTGGAATTTTCTCGCTTCCTTTCATTTTCATGACCACCTCCCTTGTCCCATTCACTGTTACAATTGGCAGGTCACGACTGCCTCCTATGGGGTTTCCCAGTCTCTACTTCCTCAACCCATTTTCCATGCTGGAGCCAACCTGGTGAGGTTTTGATGGGTCCTCATTGGCTCAGCAGAAATCCATGCTCCTAGGGTGGCCTTCCAGACTTCCACGTTCTGGTTCCCGACACCACCTCAGCATAGCTCTCCTCGCTCTTGGCCACCTCCTCTCTGCTCCCGTAGTATTTAACCACCTGAAGCTTCCCATCCACCCTCATCACACTGATGCTTCCCTCTGCCACCTGGGCTGCCCTTTTCCTTCTCCTCTTCCTCTTCCTTTTTTTTTTGGAGGGGACAATCATGACTGGGCAAGTGATGATGGTGACCTGGGCTTGGGTGGTGATGATGGAGGTGGTGAGAACTAGTAAGATTCTGAACATATTTTGAAGGCGGATACAACAGGACTTGTTGATGGATTTGGATGTATGGGGAGAAAAACAGGAAAGATATATCTAAAAGATTTTCATATTGTTTATAACAGGAAAGGATAAAAAAATCTAAATGGCTAAAAAAAGGAGTAAATAAATTATGACAAATACATAAAATGGAATGTTGTATAACTATTAAAATAAATGAAATGGATGCATTTGTGCTAACGTGAATCGGTCACCAAGACATACTGTTAAGTGAAACATCCAGGGATTTTTGGTTTTTTGCCTGAGCTACTGGAAGGAAGGAGTTTCACTGAAATGGGAAGATAGTGGGAAGAGTGGGTTTGGGTGGGAAGATAAGGAGGGCAGTTTTAGATGTGTCCATGGAAATGCCCCTTAGAAATCCAGTCAAGTCTGGATTCAGGGGACTGATCTGAGCTGGAGCTGAACATTTGTGAGTCATCAGTGTGTGAGTGGTATTTCTTTCTTTCTTTTTTTTAAAGATGGGGTTTCACCATGTTGGTCAGGCTGGTCTTGAACTCCTGACCTCAGGTGATCCACCCGCCTCGGCCTTCAAAGTGCTTGGATTACAGGCGTGAGCCACCACGCCCGGCTGTGGGTGGTATTTCAAACCACAAGAGTGGACCAGCTGCAGTGGCTCCTGCCTGTAATCCCACAGCTTTGCGGGCGTGAGAGGATCCCTTGACGCCAGGAGTTTGAGACCAGCCTGCGCAACATAGCAAGATCTCTACAAAAAGTAAATAAATAAATTGGCCAGCATGCTGGCACGCGCCTGTAGTCCTAGCTACTGGGGAGGCTGAGGCAAGTGGATGCCGAGGAGTTTGAGGCTGCAGTGAGCTATAATCACACCACTGCACCCCAGCATGGGTGACAGAGCAAGACCTTGTCTCTAAAATAATAATAGTAAATAAAAATAAATGAAACCACAAGAGTGGATGCGAGCACTGAGGATATAAGTGTGAATAGAAAATAGAAGAGGCCCAGGAGCCCCCAGAACCTCTGATATTGAGAGGCTGGAGAGAAGAGCCAGAGAAGGAAGAGGTAGTCAGGAAGGAAGGAAGGAAAATCATGGAGGAGGAAAATCAGGATGGAGCATCCTGGAAGCCTAGTGAAATAGGTGTTTGAAGGAGGAGGAAGTAATCAGCTGTGTCGGAGATCACGTAAGCGGAGGTCTGAGAATGAGTAAGATTTAATAAGAGGAAGGTCATTAATGATGGTGACAAGAGCAGTGTCAGGAAATGGTGTGAGCAAAAGCTTATTGGGTGGAGTAGAAAAAAAAAGCTTATTGGAGCATGTTCAAGAGAAAAAAGATAGAGAGGGATTACAGTTAGTTGGGTAGACAATTCTTTCAGGAAATTTTGCTGTAAAAATATGCAGTAAGATGGGTGTGAGAGCTGGAGGGAAAGTTAGGATCATGAGAGGTATTTTTTTCTTTTTTTTTTTTTTTTGAGACAGAGTCTCTCCCAGGCTGGAGTGCAATGGAGAGATCTCAGCTCACCACAACCTCTGCCTCCCTGGTTCAAGTGATTCTCCTGCCTCAGGCTCCTGAGGGACTTCAGGTGCCCTCCACCACACCCGGCTAATTTTTGCTTTTTCGGTAGAGATGGGGTTTCACCACGTTGGCCAGGCTGGTCTCAAACTCCTCACCTCACGTGATCTGCCCGCCTCAGTCTCCCAAATTGCTGGGATTACAGGCATCAGCCACTGTGCCTGGCCCATGAGAGTATCTTTTTTAAAGGATATGGTAAATAACAGTAGATTATTTCTGTGTATTTATGAGAGCGATCCAGTAGAGCGGGAAAAGAGAGGCAAGAGAAAAGAAATATTTGAGGAACTGAATCCTTATGTTCAGAGAGGAGGAGACCCATTCCCCAAGGAGAGAGGCTGGCTCTGGCTAGGAGAGGCCTGAGTACCGCTGTGCTTCCCCAGGGAGCCCTTCCTAAGGCACCTGCACGTTCCTCTCTCACTTCCCCTGGCTCCCGTGTCCGCTCTTTGTAGAAGTCTTTTCTGACCACCCTTCCGGTATGACGTTCCCCATCACTCTCTTTAGCTTTACGTTTATTCTTCTTTACTTTCATTTGTAGCACTTCTCATTATAACATAGAAAATTTATTTTCTGTTTCCCTTACTACCCTGTAAGTTCCATGAGGGAAGAGACTTAATTTTTTTTTTTTTTTTGAGACGGAGTCTTGCTCTGTCACCCAGGATAGAGTGCAACAGCATGGTCTCAGCTCACTGCAACCTCCGCCTCCTGGGTTCAAGCCATTCTACTACCTCAGCCTCCCGAGTAGCTGGGATTACACGCACCCGCCATCATGCTCGGCTGATTTTTGTATTTTTAGTAGAGACGGGGTTTCACTATGTTGGCCAGGCTGGTCTCGACCTCGTGACCCCATGATCCACCTGCCTCGACCTCCCAAAGTGCTGGGATTACAGGCGGTGAGCCACTGTGCCCGGCCGAAACTTAGTCTTACGTGCCACTGTATCCCCAGCTCTTAGAATAGCTCCTGGCACACGGTAGCTGCCCCCCAATATTTGAGAAAGAAGGAATAAGTGAGTCTTTTCTCTGTGCCCATTGCAACGTGCTCAGTTCTCATTCTACCCTTATTCCGTTCATCTCTATAACTCACATCTCTTCCCATTCTCCTGCATCCACCCAAGCAAACATTCAGGCCCATCCCCACTGTCACCCTCATCATGCCCATCCCATCGTCCCCCATACCATCCACACCTCATGTCTACCCATCTTCATCTCATCTGTGTTTTGTCTCCTCCACCCCTCCCCTAATTCCCCTTCTAACTCCTGTCTCCTCTCTGATCTCTGTACCCACCAACATCCCCTCTCCTAATCCCCATTGCCTTTGGATATCATCCTTGTGGCTAGCCTTGTTCTGTTTCCATTGCCAACGTTGCGTCTGTTCCACCTCTCTCCTTTTCCATTCCCTTGTCATTGACAAGAGGTCTCCATCTCTGCTGCCAAGACTTCCCCATTCCCCTGTGCCCACCCAGGGGAAGAGACACAGCTTTGCACTGTGTGCCTAGAAGCTTGCCAGGGGCACAGTTAATACAAGCAACTGTGGGCGAAAGACAGAGGGAACGGCTTCTTCTCACTTAGTGGCTTCAGTAAATATTACATATTTCACGAACCAGCACTGTTTCCTGCAACAGACATAATAAATGACTTTCTGAAATTTGGTAAGTATGCTTTTACAAATATTGGCACTATCACAAGGCTTGGGACTAGGAGTTCCAAGCCTGAGAGATTAAAATAGTTTTTGTGTTAAACAACAATCTGACTTCTCAGAAGGCCCTTTTCTTCTTTATTTATGATGTCAGGAAGCCTGGAAGAGTGTAAGTTTTGAAAAACAGAGCAATTCAAATGAAATCTCACTTGGGATTCTAGTCTCTGCTCCAGACTGATCAGTCAGCGGACAAGGATTTTCGCGTTGCTCACCAGGTTACAACTACTCTGTATTCTTCTTATCTTCAAGAGGAATTAACAAGGCAGGGCTTATAGATTATCAGGACTATAATCTCAGTGCTTTGAGAGGCTGAGTCAGGCGGATCACTTGAGATCAGGAGTTCAAGACTAGCCTGGCCAATACGGTGAAACCCAGTCTCTACTTTTTAGTATTTGTATACAAAAAATTAGTCCAGCATTGTGATGCATGCCTGTAGTCCCAGTTACTCAGGAGGCTAAGACAGGACAATCGCTGGAACCTGGGAGGCAGAGGTTGCAGTGAGCCGAGATCACACTACTGCACTCCAGCCTGGGTGACAGAGTGAGACTCCGTCCACTCAGCCACAAAAAGGAGGAATTATCAGCCCAGCACCTGAATAAAGTATTTTCAGATTCTTGAAATTTTTGTCCCCTCTTATTTGTTTAAACTGACACATAATAATTGTACATATTTATGGGACAAAAAGGGATGTTTTGATGCATGCACATATTGTATAATGATTTAATTAGGGTAATTAGCATATCTATCACTTCATACATTTATCATTTCTTAGGTGAGAACATTAAGCAATTTGTCCTCTCTCTGTAAGATTTTTTCCCCTCTATACCAAGTTCATACACACATAGTACACACACACAAATGTGAGTGCACACAGACACACAGACACACACACACACACACACACACACACACACACATTCCTGTTCAGTCTTGCCCAGAATGGTCACAAATTGGCATGGGGGCAAAGAAAACTTTAGAGAGAGGACAAAATGCACACACACACACACACACACACACACGTGTTACTGTCACATACACACAAAGCTATTATTCCCAATGTAATTCTGATTCCTCATGTAACTTTATTTCTAGTCATCTTAGTAAGCTACAACACGGGAGCATAGCTCTCAGCTCTCAATCTGGTGTTTGACACTTTGTCTTTGGCATTTTCTGGAATGTATAGTAGTGTTCTTTACCAAGGAGGGCACAATGCTTTTTAATGGCTAGAATGAAACCACAATACATGTGGTTTTGTAAAAATCACAGTTGAATTTGCTACCATTACTCTTGTATATAAATTTGACTTATAAGAATACCTATTTGGCGGCCGGGGGCAGTGGCTCGTGCCTGTAATCCCAGCACTTTGGGAGGCCTAGATGGGTGGATCACAAGGTCAAGAGATGGAGACCATCCTGGCCAACATGGTGAAACTCCATCTCTACTAAAAATACAAAAATTAGCCAGGTGTGGTGGCACATGCCTGCAGTCCCAGCTACTCAGGAGGCTGAGGCAGGAAAATCGCTTGAACCCAGGAGGCAGAGGTTGTAGTGAGCCGAGACTGCACCACTGCACTCCAGCCCGGGCGACAGAGTGAGACTCTCTCTTAAAAAAAAAAAAAAAAAGAATACTTAACTTACGTGAACCAGGGTCCAATAAGTGTTTCTAACGTAGGGATAAATTGTCATTAAGGCCAACCAATGAACTCAATCATTTTCTCTTCTGGATGATGTTTGAATTTGCCTCGCCAATTTAGCCGTCACCTCTGAGAATCCTTTTTGTTCAACGTCCATACCAAACAAGCTTTTTCAGACTGACATCTTTTTTCCTATTTTCTGTAAATGATGAAACAAATTTTTTCCCTCTGGTTCATGCGTATGGTGAGAACAAACAGCAGTTTATTTGCTCATTCTCCTGTTGATGGGCACCTGAATTACCTCTAGTTTTTGTCTACAACAAAACATGCTGGTATTAACATTTTTGTTTATGTGATCTGGTTCCGTAAATTTGTACACAAACTTCTTTTTTTTTTTTTTTTGAGACGGAGTTTTGCTCTTGCTACCCAGGCTGGAGTGCAATGGCGCAATCTCGGCTCACTGCAACCTCCACCTCCCAGGTTCAGGCAATTCTCCTGCCTCAGCCTCCTGAGTAGCTGGGATTACAGGCACACGCCACCATGCCCAGCTAATTTTTTGTATTTTTAGTAGAGACGAGGTTTCACCATGTTGACCCGGATGGTCTCGATCTCTTGACCTCGTGATCCACCCGCCTCGGCCTCCCAAAGTGCTAGGATTACAGTCGTAAACCATCGCGCCTGGCCCTTGTACACAAACTTCTAAAAGTCATGAACCTAGGAGTAGAGTTGCTAGGCTGTAGGGTATTACATTTTCAACTTTACCAGGTACTGCCAAACCTTTCCCCAAAGTGGTTGTACCAACTCAGTATTCCATCAGCTGTGTAGCAAATCTTATTGTGACACAAACCTCATGTGCGTTCTCAGATTCCTCTAACTACCTTCTTTTCTCTTTTTCTCTTTCTAAGCACCCAAACTGCACCTGATCACCTGTCTACATTCAGATTTGGAGGGCCATGGGAGATGTTGGGACGTGCAGGGGAATAACTAACTCCATGTGATGTAAACCTTGACTAATGGGAACAGGAGAAGTGAGGAAGTCAGGAAGAGAAATTTCCCCTCCCTTCTGGTTGTGCCTTGCAAACCCTTCCCACGTGAAGCATGACCACATTTAATGAACAACCCGCTGTGTCTCCTGGAAGCTTGCTGCAAAGTCGCAATCAGCACAATAACGTTGTATTGTATCTTTCTCTGCTTCACTTCTCTTCCTCCCTCACCCTCACTGCCCTGAGCTGGCACATTCCAAAGAAAGCATTACCACATTAATCCTTGTCTCAGGCTCTGCTTTCAAGAAGATTCAGGTGAAGGAAATTCCTATTACTCCACCTCATCAACTCTTGAAATGTCAGACTTTAAAAATTGTGTCATTTTATTGGGTGTATCTCATTGTGGTTTTAATTTGCATTTTCCTGATTACAAATGGGGTTGGCTAACTTTTCATATGTTTATTGGATTTCTTCATTAGCGAAGTGCTTATTTAAGTTTTTTATTAATTTTTCTTCTGGGTTGTTTCTCTTTTTTTTTTCTAAGACAGACTCATGCTCTGTTGCCCTGGCTAGAGCGCAGTGATGTAATCATAGCTCACTGAAGCCTCGAACTCCTTGGCTCAAGCAATTGTCCCATCTCAGCCTCCCAAGTAGTTGGAACTACAGGTGTGCACCACAACCATACCTGATCTTTTTTTTTTCCCCCATAAAGACAGGTCTCATTATATTGCTCAGACTGGTCTTGAACTCCTGGAATCAAGTGACCCTCCTGCCTCAGCCTCTCAAAGTGCTGGGATTATGAGTGTGAGCCACTGCACGCAGCCTTTTCCTTAAAAAAAAAAAAAAAAAAAATTGTCTGGGTGCAGCGGCTCACACCTGTAATCCCAGCACTTTGGGAGGTTGGGGTGGGCAGATCACTTGAGATCAGGAGTTCAAGACCAGCCTGGCCAACATGACGAATCCCCGCCACTACTAAAAATACAAAAATTAACCAGGTGTGGTGGTGTGCACCTGTAATCCTAGCTACTCGGGAGGCTGAGGGAGAATTGCTTAAGCCTGGGAGGCAGGGGGTGCAGTGAGCCAATATTGTGCCACTGCACTCCAGCCT
Organism: Saimiri boliviensis; assembly: GCF_048565385.1. Classification (NCBI taxonomy): domain Eukaryota; kingdom Metazoa; phylum Chordata; class Mammalia; order Primates; family Cebidae; genus Saimiri; species Saimiri boliviensis. The sequence continues at coordinate 42,787,643 of NC_133459.1, forward strand.
GGGTGACAGAGCAAGATTCCATCTCAAAAATAAGTAAATAAAAAGAAAAAAAATTGATTTGTAAGATGTTCCAGTTAACTACTGCTATATAACACATTATTTCAGGCCGGGCTCGGTGGCTAACACTTGTATTCCTAGCACTTTGGGAGGCCGAGGTGGGAGGATCACAAGGTTCAAGACCAGCCTGGCCAATATGGTGAAAGCCCATCACTACTAAAAATACAAAAAAATTAGCCAGGCATGGTGGTGTGTGCCTGTAATCCCAGCTACTCAGGAGGCTGAGGCAAGAGAATTGCATGAACCTGGGAGACAGGTTGCCGTGAGTGGAGATCGCACCACTTCACTCCAGCCTGGGCAACAGTGGGAGACTCTGTCTCAAAAAAAAAAAAAAAAAAAAAAAAAATCTCAAAACAAATTACTTCAAAACTCAGTGGCATAAAACAATTATTTTCCTAGGCTCGTGAATTCTATGGTTCATGAATTTAGACAGGACACAGTAGGTATGGCTTGTGTCTGCTCTGTGATGTCTGGGGATTCAGCTGTTAAGACTCAAAGTCTGGCAGTGACTCAGTAGCTGAGGGGTAAAATCATCTGGAGGCATTTCACTAACATGTCTGGTGGTTGATGCTGATTATTGTTTGAGGCCTCAGCTGGGGCAACTGGCTAGAAAACCTTCGTGGAGTTTCTCCGTGTGATCTGTGCTTCTTCAAGCTCAGGCCTCAACGCAGTCAGAATTCTTACATGTCAGCTCAGGGCTTCAAAGGCGACTGTCCCAGGTAAACCAGACAGCAGCTGTATGGCCTTGAACGTGACTTCTGTTGCATTCTGTTGGTTGTAAGTGAATCTCTAAAGGTGAGCAGATATAGTTCTTTCGTCTCAGTGGGGGGAATGTCAAGGTCACACTGCACAGAAGCTCGTGGAATTGGAGTTATTGTTGTAGTCGTCTTTGGAAAATACATCTGCCACATCCTGCTCTTTATATTTTCTGGATACGAGTCCTTTATTGATTATATATGCTGCAAATATCTTCTTCCACTCTGAGGATTAGGTTTTTGCAGCCTTAACGATGACTTTTGTTGAACAGAAGTTTATTTTAATTTAGCAAAATGATCAGTCAGTTTCTTTATGGTTGGCGCTGTAGATGTCTTAATAACACTGAAACCATCAAGCAAGCTATTCTTTTATGTCTTCCGAAAGTTTTATGATTTTGCCTTTCACATTTAGGTATTTACACAATTACTATGCAATTGATTGCTGCTCAATCCAAATCCAATCTTCTTTGCCCTGCTTTGTAATACTGGAGCCAGACCTTGTAAACATTTCTCCTTTGTCAACTGACACAATGGTAGGTCTTGCCAGACGAGATTGCTAGGGGGACATTGCCAGAGGAAGGGACTCTCTTCCTGGTTGGGGTGCTTTTTCTTCTTGTTGCACTGGTATGGATGCCAGCAGGCGGTTTCCCAGCAAGGCACCCCCACAGCGGGAGATTTCCTAGCAAGTTTCACCAGTGCCCCAGCAGAGTTTCCTTCCTGCCACCCTGGTCTGTGCCACCTGCTCTCCCATCCACTGGAGCACAGCAACACCCTCTATAGGAGGTCTGAATCTCAGCGTTGGGTTGGGCAGCCCTATTCCAAGCTTATTCCTTTCCTTCGTACTCTGCCTTCACCACTCCCTACATCTCCTATGCCTGTATTATTCTCAGTTCTTTGCAAATTTAAGTAGTCAATCCTTTGAGACTAGTTAATCATTCTTTTCTTTTTGTTTGTTTGTTTGTTTGTTTCTTTTTTTTTGAGACAGTCTTGCTCTGTTTCCCAGGCTGGAGTGTATTGGCACAAATCACAGTTCAGCCTCGACCTCCTGGGCTCAAGCGATTCTCCCACCTCAGCCTCCCAAGTAGCTGGGACTATAGACATGTACTACCACCATGCCCAGCTACATTTTTTATTCTTTTTCATGGAGGCAGAGTCTCACTGTGTTGCCCAGGCTAGTCTCAAACTCCTGGGCTCAAGTGATCCTCCCACCTCAGCCTCTAGGAGTGCTGGCATTAGAGGTATGAGCCACCACACCTGGCCTAGTAATTCTTTGTATTAAAATTTCCTTGTTCAAAGTACTGGCATGGTTTCTTTTTCCTGTCTGGAACCTGACTGACAAATCAGTCAGATTTAATCCTCCCGGAAGAGATTTCAACTTCATTTTCTCCATCCACACAGCCAATTGTCTGAGCGCCAGGTTTTGGAAAGAACATCTTTCCCCTATTGTTCTTTGGTGATGGCTCTGTTGTCCGTGTATCAGGAGTTCATATATGCTTGGGTCTGTTTCTAGCCTGTCAGTTTTACCCATTTTTTCTGTTTTCACCTGCACGAATCACTCCATGTCTTTTTTTTTTTTTTTTTTTTTTTTGAGACAGAGTCTTACCTGTGACCCAGGCTGGAATGCAGTGGCATGATCTTGGCTCACTGCAATCTCTGCCTCCTGGGTTCAAGCAGCTCTCCTGCCTCAGCTTCCTGAGTAGTTGGGATTACAGGTGCCTACCACCGTGACCAGCTAATTTTGTATTTTTAGTAGAGATGGGGTTTCAACATGTTGGCCAGGCTGGTATCAAACTACTGACCTCGTGATCCACCTGCCTTAGCCTCTCAAAGTGCTGGGATTACAGGCATGAGTCACCGTTCCTGGCCCCTCTATGTCTTAATTATCATATTTTACAGTAAGTCTTGGAAGCTGATAAAGCATGTCCTTCCACCATTTTTAATTTTCTCTAAAAGTATGTTGAATTTTTATCAAATCTTTTTACTGTCTTTAATTAGATGATCTCATATTTTCTTCTTTAATTCATGATGAATTATATGGTTTTGTTGTTGTTGTTTTGTTGTTGTTGTTGTTGTTGTTTGAGACAGGATCTTGTTGTTGCCCAGGCTAGAGTGCAATGGCATGATCTCTGCTCACTGCAACCTCTGCCTCCCAGGCTCAAACGATCCTTCCGCCTCAGCCTCCCGAGTAGCTGGGACCATAGGCATGCACCACCATGCCTGGCTAATTTTTGTATTTTTTATAGAGATGGAATTTTACCATGTTGCCCAGGCTGGTCTTGAACTTCTGAACTGAAGTGGTTTACCCACCGTGGCCTGCCACAGTGCTGGGATTATAGGCAGGAGTCACCGCACCTCATCTCAAATTCACATGATTTAATCTCATAGGTTAATTTTAGTCAAATATGGACAACAAATGCAAAAGAAAATCCGCTGCATGAGGAAATATACCACCATAAGATAGAGTAACAACACAGATTTAGTTAATCTAGTTAACTAGATTTAGTTCATCTGTTTTGTTATTGCTGGTTCTGCTGACACTATCTCATGTTAAACTAAATCTGTTTAGTTTAAAGCACAAGGCTTAAACTAAGAGTAGCTCAAAACTCAATGCTCTAGGTTTCTAGTATTGGCATTTTCCCCATTGTAGTATTTATTTATTTGTTTTTGAAACAGAGTCTCACTGTCGCCCAGGCTGGAGTGCAGTGGCTCGATCTTGGCTCACTGCAATCTCCACCTCCCGGGTTCAAGTGATTGTCCTGCTTCAGCATCCCGAGTAGCTAGAACTACAGGCGCCCACCGCCGCACCTGGCTAATTTTTTGTATTTTTTTTTTTCCATAAAGAAGAGGTTTTGCCATGTTGGCCAGGCTGGTCTCAAACTCCTGACCTCAAGTGATCCACCTGCCTCAGCCTCCCAAAGTGCTGGGATTAGAGGCGTGAGTCACCACTCCTGGCCTCCCCATGCTAGTCTTGTTTCCATATGGGCATATCATTGATTTCAGCTCTTTGTGTCTGTTTCAGGACCCTACAGATATTCCTTAGTTACTTGCAGTCCTAAGTGTTTATCTATTTGTTGAAATGCATCCACTATCAACGTATTTTAAAGAAGAGCTTTTCAAAATATCTAGTGAGTTGGTATCTTAATGCAGTTTTGATTTGCATTTCTCTAATGACCAGTGATGATGAGCATTTTTTCATATGTTTGTTGGGGGCGATCATTAATAAATCTGTAAACAACAGATGCTGGAGAGGATGTGGAGAAATAGGAACAGTTTTACACTATTGGTGGGAGTGTAAATTAGTTCAACCATTGTGGAAGACAGTGTGCTGATTCCTCAAGGACCTAGAAATAGAAATTCCATTTGACAGAGCAATCCCATTACTGAGTATATATCCAAAGGATTATAAATCGTTCTATTATAAGGACACATGCACACGAATGTTCATTGCAGCACTGTTTACAATAGCAAAGACCTGGAACCAACCCAAATGCCCATCGATGATAGACTGGAAGGGGAAAATGTGGCACATATACACCATGGAATACTATGTAGCCATAAAAACTGGTAAGTTCGTGTCCTTTGTAGGGACATGGATGAACCTGGAAACCATCATTCTCAGCAAACTGACACAAGAACAGAAAATCAAACACCACATGTTCTCACTCATAGGAGGGGGTTGAACACTGAGAACACACGGACACAGGGAGGGGAGCATCACACACTGGGGTCTGTGGGGGGGAAATAGGGAGGGACAGCGAGGGGTGGGGGGTTGGGGAGGGATAACATGGGGAGAAATGCCAGATATAGGTGATGGGGAGGAAGGCAGCAAACCACACTGCCATGTGTGTACCTATGCAACAATCTTGCATGTTCTTCACATGTACCCCAAAACCTAAAACGCAATAAAATATATATTTTTTAAAAATCTAGTGAGCCATACCACTAGCGGCAGAAATCTTTTTGTTGTTATATCGTCTAGAGTGTTATTATATGTAACATTACCAACTTGTTCTAAAATGTTAAATAATTTTTCTTAATGGACCTGGCGACACCATATATTGGGAAAGTTAATGTCCAGAGCCTTTCCATTTCAGTTATTTCTCTGAGATTCCATAATGTTGCTTAGGGGAGAGACTAGAAGTGGTGCATAACCAGAATAATATCCCCATAATCACGTAAGCCAGGCCAATTCCTTAAGAACCAAAAGGAAGCTCGTGTACCACAGATGAAATAAGTCCCAGCAAATGATCACCAACAGTCTAATTGGGTAATTGAGCAACTGAATAGCGGAAGATTAAGATACAGTGATGTATTGAACTCAGGGAAATATCATAAGGATTAATACAACATTCATTATAATTACATTGGCTATTGGCCACAGGAACTAATCCATTTTGAATGAAACATTAAAACCCTTTAATGGTGGTGGCTATTTGTGGAAAGAGTGTGGAAGTATTGGAAATTACACTGGGGACTGTGTGCATTCGGAGGGTTTTATTGGTCCTAGATCAGCAGCAGTCAGAAACAATTTTTTTGTGTGTCCCAGGCTTCAAAAGTCTCCCTAGATGAGGGACACTGGTATCATGGGGGTCCCCTGAGAACAGATTCAACACTCAGAGATATGAAGTTTCTTTATGAACAGAAGGGATAGTTTAAGGAAAGTGTCATATTTTTATCCCTGGATTTTTGTCACACAAAAGCCATATACCAGTATTCAGACAAAGGTCCATGAGTCATTTTGAAACTTTTCTTGATCTTTTGGATAGATCTATTCTTTCTGGAGGGGAAGATCCTTATTACCTTGGCACGGCAAGTTGTCTGTAGCTTAGAAATGAGACCGCAAACCAAACTGACACATTCAGAAAGGACAATGTCACCAGCACTGTGATAACTGTTTGTTAAAGCTAACCTCATCATTTGGTCTCTTGTTCATAGAGCAGAGGGGACCAGCACACTCACTGTGTCTTTAAACATTTTTTGTGGTGGGGGGAGACAGAGCCTCACTCTATTGCCCAAGCTGGAGTGCAGTGGTACCATCGTAGGTTACTATATCTTCAAACTTGTGAACTCAAGCAATCCTCCTGCCTCGGCCTCCTAAGTAGCTAGGACTATGGGGTGTGCCATCACACTCAGCTAATTTAAAAATTGTTTTTGTTTTGAGAGATGAGGTCTTGCTATTTTGCCCAGGCTGGTCTCAAACTCCTGGGCTCAAGCAAGCCTCCTGCCTCTGCCTCCCACAGTGCTAGGATTATAGGCACAAGCCACTGCATCCAGCTACCTTTAAACTTTTCAGGTAACAATTGAGTAGGGCCTTTTCTGGGGAAGAAAATGAGAGAAAATTGCTAATTGCTTAAGTTTTTTCCTTGCAAAAGAGAGGTTGGTGACAGAATTACTCTCTTTAAAGTATTAACTTCTTACATTGCTCACAAAGTAGCCCATTCCCAGCCTCCCGCTCAGTTGGCATCCAGGGAGCAAATAATAAGCCAATAGAAAATAGCCACCAAGTTGTTCTTGAGGCTAAAAGTCAAGAAATAGGCACAAGAAGCTGCCATGCCCCTGAGACAGACATCTCAAGCTGGGAAACCTGGACCAGCGTACGAGGGTGGTGAGTACAAGCCAGGATGGTCCTCTCTAGGGAAGTTCGAGTGATGCTTCTTTCCTCTGATTAATCTTCATGTATACTCAACCTCCAGCTCAGTCTCACCAGGGTGATTGTTAAGATTCTTGTTTCTGTGCATGGAAAGTTTGGACACCCTTCAGTAATGCTCTGTGATAATCTAGCAAAATGCCATTTTTTACATAAATGTTTTCCAAGTGGATGGTCCCTGGGAAGTGTAGAAGGAAGTTGCACGCGCCTGTATATAATTCTTGAGAATTATGGACAAGACATCTGGCCATTTTGGTGGATACATCTTAACCAATTCATTTTTCGAAATCTCGTTGTATCTTTCTACTATCCCAAACGAATTGTAGGTGGTGTAAGCACTGACGAGATTAGTGTGTCAGAAAGACTTCACACATTTCCTTATAATTTCACCTGAAAACTAAGGGCTATGATCATTGTTGAAGGTGAAAGTTGCCTAATCCTGGAAGTGAAGCTCTTAAAAAGTTTTTGCCAAGTGCAATTGCTCACACCTGTAATCACAGCACTTTGGGAAACCAAGGTGGCAGGATCGCTTGAGCTCAGCAGTTCGAGGCCGGCCTGGCCAACATAGTGAGATCTTGTCTCTACAAAAATGTTTAAAAATTAGCTAGATGTGGTGGCTCGTGCCTGTGGTCTTAGCTGCTTGCAAGGCTGAGGTGGGAGGATGACTTGAGCCTAGAAGATCAAGACTGCACCTTGTTATGATCAAGCCACTGCACTCTAGCCTGGGTAACAGAACAAGATCTGGTCTCAAGAAAAAAAAGTTTTTGACTTGTAGTGACTATGTAAGTCTTTGCTCGTTCCTGAGTTTCTCTGTGTTCTAACAACATACATGAGTCCAGGTGCGGTGGCTCGTGCCTGTAATCTCAGCACTTTGGGAGGCCAAGGCAGGCGGAATCACTTGAGTCCAGGAGTTCCAGACCATCTTGGGCTACATAGTGAGACTCTGTCTTTACAAAAAAATAAAAAGAAAGGGGCCGGGCGCGGTGGCTCAAGCCTGTAATCCCAGCACTTTGGGAGGCCGAGGCGGGTGGATCACGAGGTCAAGAGATCGAGACCATCCTGGTCAACATGGTGAAACCCCGTCTCTACTAAAAATACAAAAAATTAGCTGGGCATGGTGGCGCGTGCCTGTAATCCCAGCTCCTCAGAAGGTTGAGGCAGGAGAATTGCCTGAACCCAGAAGGCGGAGGTTGCGGTGAGCCGAGATCTCGCCATTGCACTCCAGCCTGGGTAACAAGAGCGAAACTCTGTCTCAAAATAAAATAAAATAAAATAAAATAAATAAAAAGAAAACGAAAAGAAAAGAATTACCAAGACATAACCGGGGTAGAAACAATCTAAATATATAAATATCCTTTGTGGTAAAAGATGAGGTGCTTGTATTTATGGGCTACACACACACACACACACACACACACACACACACACAAACACACACGACACTGTTTTAGTTGCTGGGGATAAAGTGACTAAAGCAGGTAAAAACCCTTTCCCTCATGGAGCTGATGTTCTAAAGGGGAAGACAGAAAACAAACAAGGTACAGAAGTAATTATATGTTATGCCAGGTCATCCTTACAGAGGAAAATAAAGGAAGGAAAGCAGGTAAGAGAGCATGTACATGGTAGATGGAAGAGGATTGCAGTTTTCAGCTGGGTGGTCAGAACAAAGCTTCACTGAGAAGCAGACCTTTGAAGAAAGCTGGAAGGAAATAACGGTGAGCCATGTGGCTATCTGAGGGAAGAGCATTCCAAGGCCATGAGTAATATATTTTGCCTAAATTCCATTAAGAAAGACAGGCTGGGCATGGTGGCTCATGCCTATAATCCCAGCACTTTGGGAGACCAAGGTGGGAGGATCATTTGGGCCCAGGAGTTTGAGACTAGCCTGGGCAACATAGTAAAACCCCATCTCCATAAAAAGATAAAAATAAAAATAAATAGAAAGTTAGCTGGGCATGGTGGTGTGTGCCTGTAGTCCTAGCTATTCAAGAGGCTGAGGTGGGAGAATCACCCGGGCCCACGAGTTCGAGGCTGCAGTGAGCTATGATCATGCCATTGTGTTTTAGTCTGGGTGATAGAATTGAGACTCTGCCTCAAAATAAAATAAAATAAAATAAAATAAAATAAAAAAAGAGAAGGCGCACAATGGCCTGCCACATTCCTGTTATTATTGGAGGCCTGGGAGATGCAGAGGAACCAGCAAAGCTTTTCACTGAGGTAGATGATAAGCAGGAGATAATGCTGTTCTGGAAACCGAGTGAAGAAAATGTGTCCAAGGAGGAGAGAGTGACCAACTCCGTCAAATGCTGCTGGTCTTTGAGTAAGATGGGAAGCAAGAGCAGACCAGCCCTGGAGGAGCACGAGGTGAAAACCCAGTGAGGGGACACTGGGAGACCAGATGTAGGGAAAGTGGAGACGGTGAGTATAGACACTTGCGTTGAGGGATTATGCTTTAGAAGAGAGCAGAGAAAGAGTACAATAGCTGGAAGGGGAAATCAGGAAAAGCTTAGTCTTTGCCTTTTTGTTGCCTGGGTTTTTGGAGTGGTTGGAAGATAATACAGCATCTTTGCATACTGATGGAGATTACCCGCTGGAGAGTGAATAGAAATGGTATAGGGAGTTAGGGAAATTGCAGGAGCAAGGAGAGGGCACGGCCAGCCGGGAGAGAAGGCAGAGGATTTGCGTTCCGATGCGGCCGGCCCGGTGGGTTTGACGGCTTGCGGGAGTGCTCTCCTGGTGGCCTCTATTAGTGAAATAAGATGCAAGGTCATCAGCAGAGAGTTAGGATGGAACATGTATAAAGAGGGAGGGAAAGCTGTGAAATAATTAACTCAGAGAGGAGGAGAGTTAATGGACTAGAAAAATGTAGAATAATTGCCAGGAAGTTAAGTGCCCACTGGAGGTAAGTGGTCATGAATTTAAAGTAGTCTGGTCAACACAGTTGCTTTTCTTCAGCCATATTCGGCAGCATCAATGTAGATACGGAAGAACTGGATTTCACAAGGGTTTGGATTTTGCCAAGCAAGTAATGCAAATTGAGGGTTGTTAATGCAGTTGAGGGTAATTGCAACGGCTGATAATGATTGAGCATAGACTTTAAACTGGGTGAGGAGGTGTATTGGTCGGTTCAGGCTGCCATAACAAGATACCACAGAATGGGTGACTGAAACGACAGACCTTTATTTTCTCACCATTTTGTTTGTTTATTTTGAGATAGGATCTTGCCCTGTCACCCAGGCTGTACTGCAGTGGTGTGATCATGGGTCACGGCAGCATTGACCTCCCTAGGCTCAGGAGATCCTCGCACCTCAGCCTCCCAAGCAGCTAGGACTACAGGCGTGTACCACCACACCCAGCTAAATAAAACAATTTTTTGTGTGTAAAGATAGGGTCTCCCTCTGTTGCCCAGGCTGGTCTCAAACTCTTGGCCTCAAATGGTCCTCCCACATCAGCCTCACAAAGTGCTGGGATTATAAATGCGAGCCACCACACCCAACTATTTTCTCCTAATTTTAGAAGCTGGACGTCCAGGATAGAAGTACAAGCAGGGTATGGTAGGTTGCTGGTGAGGTCCTTTTTCCTGGCTTGTAACCATCTGCCTTCTGGCTGTCCTCACATGGCCTCTGTCCTGACAGAGTCACAGAGAGCTCTCTGGTGCCTCTTATACATATATATGACATGAGAAATGTGTGTTTAATGGTAAACTTTGGCACATTCCAACACCAAGAATAACATGAAGTCACAGAAGCAGCTATGGGTAGGTGATGTCCATGGAGCTTTGCATGATGAAGAGGATGAGGAAGGCCACCATCAGACGGAAGAGTCCTATGGCCTCAGACAGGACAAAGCCCACAGTGGCACCGGAGAAGAGCTGCTGCTTGAGAGACAGGCTCCTGGCATAGCCCTATCAAGCTGCCAAGCACTTTTTGTTTGTTTTTTTGAGACAGGGTCTTGCTCTGTCACTCAGGCTGGAGTGCAGTGGCACAATCACAGCTCACTGCCACCATGACCTCCCAGGCTCTAGCGATCCTCCCATCTCAGTCCCCAAAGTAGCTGGCGCTACAAGCACCTGACACCATGCCTGGCTAATTTTTGTATTTTTTAGTAGAGACAGGATTTTGGCATGTTGGCCAGGCTAGTCTTGAACTCCTGACCGCAGGTGATTGACTCACCTCAGCCTCCCAAAATGTTGGGATTACAGGCGTGAGCCACTGCGCCCAGCCTGCTTAGGCTATTTAGATGAATTCTCTGGCCTGTTCCAGAAGACCCAGGCCAGATCAGAACTGGAAAATGAGTAGGGGCCCCGTGGTCAGCATCTTTTCCATCTGCACACCCACTGCCCTGTAGCCCTTTCTCAGCCTTGCCCATGATGATTTACTCCTGTTGATATGGGGACACTAGTCCTATGGGATAGGGGCACTCTTAGGACTTCATTTAGCCTTAATTACCTCTTTATAGGTCCTATGTCCAAACACAGTCACATTGGGGGTTAGAGGTTCAATATATGAATTTATCGTGGGGGGCACAATCTAGTCTGTAACAGGAAGGAAGGAAATAGATAAGGGGGCAGTGATAAGGTGGTAAGATGAGTGCATTGCAGGTAATGATCATTGGAGGTGGAGTGTTAGGTACCAGCTGAATACAGGAGGAGCTGCTTGGAGAATGGGGTGTGTGGAACTGGGAGTATAGAAGCGTTGCGATAATTTGTCGTAACAAAATCTAGGGCATGACCATGGGGATGAGTGGCTGAGTTCATGGATAAAAAGACCACAGGAGGCGCGTTTGCTAAGGAACCGAGAGGCCAAAGCGTTAGAAAGAACATCTATCTCCATGTATATTAGGCCGGGCGTGGTGGCTCACACTTGTAATCCAAGCACTTTGGAGGCCAAGAGGGGCGGATCACCTGAGGTCGGGAGTTCAAGACCAGCCTGACTAACATGGTGAAACCCCGTCTAAAAAAAAATAAAATACATAAATAAATAAATAAATAAATAAAATATCTCTATGTATACTGAAATTAGCAGGAACTACCACAGGAATGGTGCTGAAGAGACTTACAGTGAGCCAGGTGTTAAATCTCCAAGGAAGGAGGGAGAATAACCTAAGGTAGAATAAGGGCAGTAAGGCAGGGGTACACTATGCTGGGGGAAAAATGCAGCATAACCAAACATAAGTCATAGAGGAAAATATCTGCCATGCTTATAACTACCAGGAGTGTCAGAGAATGGAATCTCCAGATGCAGATGCTGGGATGGAATCTGAAGTAGGAATCAACTCTTGTGAAAGGAAGGAGAAGGAAGCAGGATGGGGCAGAGGAAGAACTTGAACTGAGATGCAGGCCCCACAAAGCCTCAACCAACCCAGTGGGGAGCTCTGGAGCAAACACTATACATCAAAGTGTTCTAAGTTAGGCCAAAATAGCTGGGCCTTTCTACCAGCTACGGATTGCTGGGAAGCGTATGACCTTGGGTGAAGCAGCGCTCTGCAGATGAGGCAGATCCTGAAATAGCTGACAGTTGGAGGCTGTCTGCCTAATGCACTCCCCGCAGCTGGGCAACAAGTTCTTCCTTGAAGGGGGTTCTGGGCAGTACATCTCTGTGTCTGCCACAAAGAGAGTCGTATTTTATTTTGCAAACATAAAGAACCCGTACAAATCACTATGAACTTCTGAGTTGCCAAAGAGAATAGCGGCTGTCTAAATCTGAATCGCTTCACATCCCAAATAACTATACAGAACAGAGGTCAGCAAATAGCCCTGTGGGGTAGGCACCTGTTTTTGTCAACACATCAGTTAGTTCACGTGTTGTATGGGTGCTTCATTTACGAAGGCAGGTTGAGCAGTGTGATTGAGATAGTATGGGCTGGCCTGGTGGCTCACGCCTGTAATATCAGCACTTTGGGAGGCCAAGGCAGGCAGATCACTTGAGTTTAGGAATTCAAGACCAGCATGGGAAACATGGTGAAAATCTGCCCTTACTAAAAATATAAAAAATTAGCCAGGCATTGTGGTGCACGCCTGTAGTCCCAGCTACTTGGGGAGCTGAGAGGGAAGGATCCCTTGAGCCTGGGAGATCGAGGCTGCAGCGAGCTTTGACCATGCCACTGCACTTTAGACTGGGTGATAAAGTGAGACCCTGTCTCAAAAAAGAAGAGAGAGAGAGACTTTATGGCCTGCAAGCCTCAATCATTTACTATATGGCCCTTTAAGAAAAGTTTGCTGGTCAGGTGCTGCCCCACCTGTAATCCAGGCAGGAGGATCTCTTGAGGAGTTCTAGACCAGCCTGGGCAACACAGTGAGCTCTCATCTCTACGAAGAAAAAAAAAAAAAAAAAGAAAGAAGGAAGGAAAGAAAATTTTTAAAAAAAGGTTTGTTGACTCCTGATTCCTGATATAGAAATAAATAAAAACTAAAACTAAATTCTCAGCATAACTAGATGACAGAAAATCCCTAAACTTTAAATTACCTGCAAATAGAAGAAATAAACACCAAATCCCAGTGAATGGCTTTCACGATTCTACTGCAAATCTTTGTGGAGAGCAAGGGCAGTCCTGGAAAAACTGTGGAAGAGAAGAGGGGGCAGGTAACAGCAGGCCAAAGATTGATCTGAAATCATTGTGTGAAAGAGAAAGTCCGCCCTAAGTGAAACAGCACTGAAAATGAATCCTGCAGATCAGAGCACTGACCACGGGGAGGGACTTAAAAAGGTAGCGCAGCCTCAAGGAGACAACCTCAGAGAAGTCTCGCTTCTGGGGGAATAGAATGCAAGAAAGGAAAGGAGAGGCACCCTTTGAAGATTAGGTAGTGAAGAGGAAAAGAATCAAAAGGTGCTATAACCAGTGAGTACCAAGGGGAAAAAAAAGAATCAAAAGAGGAAAATGTAGGGCATGTAACACAAAACAGAACCCAAAACTTGCAGGAGATACAATTCCCACCACACACACACACACACACACACAGGCGTGCGCACAGCGTTCCATTAAAGCAGCAGTTCTCAGACTTTTTTGGTTTCAGGACTTTGTTACACTCTTAAAATGAGTACCCTAAAGAGCTTTTGTATTTGTAGGTTATATCTATCAACATCTACTATATTTAATATTAAAACTGAGAATTTAAAAAGTATTTTAGGAATTAATTTAAAAAGAATAATAAACCGATTACATATTAACATAACTAATTTTTAAATGAAAAATAAGTATAGTTTTAAAAAACAAAAAATTTCATGAGAAGAGTGGTATTATTTTACATTTTTGCAAATCTCTTAATATTTGGTTAAACAGAAACAGCTGTTCTCATATCTGCATGTCTAAACTCAATCTGTTGCAATATCACATGTCCTGTAGCTTCTAGAAAGTCCATACTTTTGGGCCACGCACCGTGGCTCATGCCTGTAATCTCAGCACTTTGGGAGGCTGACGCGGGTGGATCATTTGACGTCAGGAGTTCAAGACCAGCTTGGCCAAAATGATGAGACTCCCTATCTCTACTAAAAACACAAAAATTAGCCAGGCATGGTATAATCTGTAATCTCAGCTACTTGGGAGGCTGAGGTAGAAGAATTGCTAATAATACAGTACTACTAATAAAAAAAATTCGCCAGGCATGGTGGCATGTACCTGTAATCCCAGCTACTTGGGATGCTGAAGTAGGAGAATGCTTGACCCTAGGAGGCAGATGTTGCAGTAAGCTGAGATCATGCCACTGCCACGAGACTCCATCTTAAAAAAAAAAGAAAAGAGAAAGAAAATTCCATACTTTTAAGAGAATCAAAGTGAGAAAGACAAAAACATAGTATTATTACTAAAATAGTTTTGACTTTGCAGCTACTTTGAAAGGTTTTGGGGACACTTTAGTGTTCCTGAATCACGTTTTAAGAACTGCTATATTCATTGCTTGACCTCAGGAGTTTGAGGGTACAGTGGGCTAGGAAGGCATCAGTGCACCCCAGCCTGGGTGAGAGAGAAAAACTGTCTCCAAAAAAAAAAAAAAAAAATGCTGGGTGCAGTGGCTCATGCTTGTAATCCCAGCACTTTGCTAGGACGAGACTGGTGGGTAACGAGGTCAGGAGATCAAGACCATTCTGGACAACATGGTGAAACCCCGCCTCTACTAAAAATACAAAAATTAGCCCGATGTGGTGGCACGCACCTGTAGTCCTAGCTACTTGGGAGGCTGAGGCTGGGGAGTTGCTTGAACCCAGGAAGTGGAGGTTGCAGTGAGCCAAGATCACACCACTGCACTCCAGTCCGAACTACAGGGCGAGATTCCCTCTCAAAAAACAAAACAAAACAAAACAAAACAAAAAATACTTTAAAAATAAAACCCGAAAAACGACACACACACACACACACACACACACACACACACACACACACCCCGCCCACCTCCCTCCGCCAAATTTAAAAAGAACTACAGTACTGCGTTATAAATCTTGTACTTCACCACGCTGACAGAAGGGGACGCCATTCAACTAAGAATCTTGGGGACCACGCTCATTCCAAAAAATAAATAGCCAAAAACAAACTGAAAGTTTCTGTAAGAAAATAGAAAATGAGAACCAAAATAGTTCAGGTGATGAACATTTCTACATTCCCCCCTACCCAAAAAAATTACCAGGAAGCAGAAGAAAAATTGTGTAACACAACACACCAAACTGAATGAATTGTCATCTTCAGGCAAACATCTGAGGATATGACAAATCACCTTTAGCTTTTTTTACGTCTCCCTTGAGACAGGGTCTCACCATGTTGCCCAGGCTGGATTTGAACTCCCAGGCTCAAGCAATCCTCTCACCTCAGCCTCTTGAGTAGCTGGGTACACTTTACCTAAAGTGTACAATGCATGTTACTTGAGTGGTAGACCCCCTAAAAGCCCTGACTTGACCACTATGTAATCTATGCATGTAACAAAATTATACTTGTACCTTATAAATACATTTATTTAAAAGAAAAAAGAAAAACCACCTTGAAACAAAAATTCAAAAATTCAAAACAAATGGACATTTTCCTGCTCTAAAGGAATAAATGAGGAGTTCATTGAACTCATGAAAGATGAAACAGACAAAATGGTTTCAGAAATAAAGCCTACATTGTAAGGTACTCAAAGGAGAATAAATTCAAATGGAAATGTCATAAGGGGCATTGAAGAAAGACAATTTTGCTTGATGTGATTTTATTTGTTCATTTTTTGCTTTGGAAAAACCAAGAAAAAATGAAACAAAGAGAAAAGTGCTGGGAAGAAAGACTTCTGCTCTGCCAACTTCAGTCCAACTTGCTAGGGGTCTGTGAGTTAAGTGGTGATAGAGTAACGGGGAAAATATGCATGCGGGTGTACCCCACAGACAGAGTAGCCCCCTGAACAGCTAGGGGTAAAGGTTTATATATCAGCCTATATACCACCCCAGTGGGGCTTTAGGACTTCAAAGGATGGAAGGCTCTTGTGAGTCTTGTTTATACAATTTTTTTTCTTTTATTTTGAGATGGAGTTTCACATTTGTTGCTCAGGCAGAGTGCAGTGGTGTGATCTCAGCTCTCTGCAACCCCCACCTCCTGGGTCCAAGAGATTTCTCGCTCCTCAGCCTCCCAAGCAGCTGGGATTACAGGCATGTGCCACCATGCCTGATTAATTTTTGTATTTTTAGTAGAGATGGGATTTCACCATGTTGGCCAGGCTGGCCTCAAACTCCTGGCCTCAAGTGATCCACCTGCCTTGGCCTCCCAAAGTGTTGGGATTACAGGTGTGAGCTGCTGAGCCCAGCTTTATACAATTTTTTTTAAAAATGTCTTCATGTCCAAGGTCAGTGCTTCTCTGACTGGAGACCTCTGGAGGAGGGTTTGTAGCAGCGATGTCTCCTAGCAGCTCTGCTTTAGTCAGATAAGGGAAGTTCAGATAAGATTTCTTTCTGTGTCTGTTGTAGCTCAGATATTTTTCATTGGAAGTTATCTCTTTCCCAGTTAGGAGGACTGTTTTCTTCAGAAGTAAAAGGAGTTAGAGAGAAAGTGGTTGAAATGGAAGAATGGCAGAGAAGAAATAGTGCAGTTGAACCTTGGACAACATGAGTCTGAACTACGTGGGTCCACTTAGACGTGGATTTTTTTTTATTTTTATCAAACAATATTTGACAGATGCAAAATCCATGTATATGGAGGGGTGACTTCATATACCAGGGTTTGCAGGCTGGCTGAAGGACCGTTGTCCATTAGTACGTCTTCTTTTGAGAAATGTGTATTCAGATCTTCTGCCCATTTTAGAAGCAGGTTATTATTTTTTTTCTATTGAGTTGCTTGAGCTCCTTGTGTATTCTGATTATTAATTCCTTGTCAGATGGGTATTTTGCAAATATTTTCTCCCATTCCGTGGGTTACCCCTTCTCTTTGTTAACTGTTTCCTCTGCTGTGCAGAAGCTTTTTAGTTGATGTGATCCTATTTGTCCATTTTTCTTTAGTTGCCTTGTGCTTTGGTGATCTTAGTCAAGAAGTCTTTGCCAGACCCATGTCCTAGAGTGTTTCCTCAATGTTTTCTTCTAGTAGTTTCATAGTTTTAAGTTTTTTTTTTTTTTTTTTTTTTGAGACGGAGTTTCGCTCTTATTACCTAGGCTGGAGTGCAATGGCACGATCTCGGCTCACCGCAACCTCCGCCTCCTGGGTTCAGGCAATTCTCCTGCCTCAGCCTCCTGAGTAGCTGGGATTACAGGCACGCGCCACCATGTCCAGCTCATTTTTTGTATTTTTAGTAGAGACGGGGTTTCACCATGTGGACCAGGATGGTCTCGATCTCTTGACCTCATGATCCACCCGCCTCGGGCTCCCAAAGTGCTGGGATTACAGGCTTGAGCCACCGCGCCTGACCCATAGTTTAAAGTTTTTAATCCATTTTGATTTGAGTTTTGTATATGATGACGGACAGGGATCTGCTTTCTTTCTGCCTTTTCTTTCCCAGCACCATTCACTGAAGACACTATCCCTTCCCCAATGTATGTTTTTAGCAACTTTGTCAAAAATGAGTTGCCTGTAAATGTGTTAATTTTATTTCTGGTTTCTTTATTCTGTTCCATTGGTTGATGTGTCTGTTTTTATGCCAGTACCATGCTGTTTTGGTTACCATAATTCTGTAGTATAATTAAGTCAGGTAATGTGGTGCTTCCAGTTTTGTTCTTTTTGCTCAGGATGGCTTTGACTGTTCAGCTGTGTCTTTTGTGGTTCCATACACATTTTAGGATTTTTTTTTCTATTTCTGTGAAAAATGTCATTTTATTTTATTTTTAAATTCATATCTTATTATTATTATTTTTTGAGATGGAGTTTTGTTCTTGTTGCCCAGGCTGGGGAGCAATGGCACGATCTTGGCTCATGGCAACCTCTGTCTCTCAGGTTCAAGTGAGTCTCTCCTGCCTCAGCCTCATGAGTAGCTGGGATTACAGGAATGCGCCACCATGCCTGGGTAATTTTGTATTTTTACCCAGACGGGGTTTCTCCATGTAGGTCAGGCTGATCTTGAACTCCCAACCTCAGGTGATCTGCCTGCCTTGGCCTCCCAAAGTGCTGGAATTACAGGCATGAGCTATCGTGCCTGGCTGATATTGCATTTAATCTGTGGCTTGTTTTGTGTAGTATAAACACTTTAACAATATTGATTCTTCAATCCGTAAACATGGAATATCTGTCCCCCTTTTGGTATTCTTTTCAATTTCTTTCATAAATGTTTTACAGTTTTCACTGTAGAGATCTTTCACTCCTCTGGTTAAGTTCATTCCTAGCTTTTTTTTTTTTTTTTTTTTTTTAAATTTGTAGCTATTGTAAATGGGATTGCTTTCTTGTTTATTTATTTATTTTTGTATTGTTCAACTGTTGGCATATAGAAATGACAAAGTTTGTATGCTGATTTTGTATCCTGCAACGTTACTGAATTTATCAGTTCTTTTTTTTTTTTTTTTTTTTTTTTGAGACGGAGTTTCGCTCTTGTTACCCAGGCTGCAGTGCAATGGCGCGATCTCGGCTCACCGCAACCTCCGCCTCCTGGGTTCAGGCAATTCTCCTGTCTCAGCCTCCTGAGTAGCTGGGATTACAGGCACGCGCCACCACGCCCAGCCAGTTTTTTGTATTTTTAGTAGAGACGGGGTTTCACCATGTTGACCAGGATGGTTTCGATCTCTCGACCTCGTGATCCACCCGCCTCGGCCTCCCAAAGTGCTGGGATTACAGGCTTGAGCCACCGTGCCCGGCTGAATTTATCAGTTCTAAGCAGTTTTGTGGAGTTGTTGTTGTTGTTGTTATTTTTGAGAAAGAGTCTTACTCTGTTGTCCAGCTTGGAGTGCAGTGGAACAATCTTGGATCACTGCAACCTCTGTCTCCCAGGTTCCAGCGATTCCCTTGCCTCAGCCTCCTGAGTAGCTGGGACTACAGGTGTGCATCACCACACCCAGCCAACATTTGTCTTTTTTGTAGACATGAGGTTTCACCATGTTGCTCAGGCTTGTCCCAAATTCCTGGCCTCAATGATTCAACCTCCTCAGGCTTCCAAAGTGCTGGGATTACAGGTGTGAGCCACTGCACCTGGCCTTTTGTGGTCTTTAGGTTCTTCTAAATATAAGACTATATTGTCTGTAAACAAGGATAATTTGACTTCTTCAAATTTGGATTCCTTTTACTTCTTTCTCTTGTCTAATTGCTCTGGTTAAGACTTATAGTACTACTTTTCTTTAATTTAAAATTTTTAAATTAAAAAAATTGTGTGAGTATGTACAGATGTATTATAGTACTATGCCGAAAAAAAAGTGGTGACAGTGGTTTTCCTTGTTTTGTTCCGGATCTTTGAAGAAAGGCTTTCTGTTTTCCCTTTTCAGTATGAAACTAGATGTGAGTTTGTCATGTATGACTTTTTATTGTGTTGAGGTATGTTCCTTCTATAACCAGATTTTTTAGAATTTTAAATTTATTTATTATTATTATTTTTTTTTTTGACAGAGTTTCGCTCTTGTTACCCAGGCTGGAGTGCAATGGCACGATCTCGGCTCACCGCAACCTTCGCCTCCTGGGTTCAGGCAATTCTTCTGCCTCAGCCTCCTGAGTAGCTGGGATTACAGGCACGTGCCACCATGCCCAGCTAATTTTTTGTATTTTTAGTAGAGACGGGGTTTCACCATGTTGACCAGGTTGGTCTCGATCTCTCGACCTTGTGATCCACCCGCCTCGGCCTCCCAAAGTGCTGGGATTACAAGCTTGAGCCACCACGCCCGGCAGAATTTTTAATTAAAAAAAAATTTTTTTTAAATTATTTTTTTAAAGGTGGGGTTTCAGCATGATGGCCAGGCTGGTCTTGAACTCCTGACCTCAGGTGATCCACCCACCTCAGCTTCCCAAAGGGCTAGGATTACAGGCATGAGTCACAGCGCCTGGCCCCAGATTTTTGAGAATTTTTAATAAAATTCTAGTTGAATATTATTAAATACTAAATACTTTTTTAAAATATCGATTGAAATGATCATGTGGTTTTTGTCCTTTATTCTATTGATAGGGCATATCACATTTGTTGCTTTGCATATGTTGAACCATCCTTGCATCCTTGGTATAATTCCACTTGATCATGATAAATGATCTTTTTGAGATAGAGTCTCACTCTATTGCCCAGACTGGAGTGCAGTGGTGTGATTATGGCTCAGTGCAGCTTCAAACACCTAGGTTCCCTTCCAGCTCAGCCTCCTGAGTAGGTAGAACCACAAGTGTGTGCCACTATGCCTAATGAATTTTTTAGTTTGTTTGTTTATTCAGGTTTAGGATTTTTTCATGGTTCAATTTTGGTAGGTTGTATGTGTCTAAAACTTATCAATTTCTTCTAGATTTTTCAGTTTGCTGGCATATATTTTCTCATAATACTCGTAATAGTCTCTAATGATTCTTTGAATTTCTGTGGTATCAGTTGTAATGTCTCCTTTTTCATCTCTGATTTTATTGATTTGGCCCTTCTCTCTTTTTTAATTCGTCTATTTAAAGGATTGTTAATTTTGTTTATCTTTTCAAAAAGACAACTTTTTGTTTCGTAGGTCTTTTGTACTTTTTTTATTTGTTGAGATGGAGTCTCGCTGTGTTGCCAGGCTGGAGTGCAGTGGCACAATCTTGGCTCACTGCAACCTCTGGCTCCCTGGTTCAAGCAATTCTCCTGCCTCAGGCTTTCAAGTAGCTGGGATTACAGGCAGGTGCCACCATGCCCAACTAATTTTTGCATTTTTAGTAGAGATGGGGTTTCACCATGTTGGCCAGGATAGTTTTGAGCTCTTGACCTTTTGATCCACCTACCTCGGCTTCCCGGTGCTGGGATTACAGGCACAAGCCACCGTGCCTGCCCAGTTTTTTGTACTTTTTTAGTCTCAATTTTATGTATTTCTCTTCCGGTCATTATTATTTCTTTTCTTCTACTAATATTTTGGTTTGTTCTTGCTTTTCTAGTTCTTTAAGATGCATTGTTATTCTAAAATTATTTATTCATTTATTAATATTTATTTTTAAAAATAGAGACAGGGTCTTGCCATGTTGCCCACACTGGTCTTAAACTCCTGGCCTCAAGTGATTCTCCTGCCTTGACTTCCCAAAGTGCCAGGATTACAGACATTAGCTACGGCAACTGGTCCTTTCCACTTTTTTGATATAGACATTTTTTGCTGTAATCCCCACTCTGAATACTGCTTTTAGGGTATCACATCGGTTTTGGTATGTTGTGTTTCTATTTTTATTTGTTTGAAAAAATTTTAAATTTTCCTTTTTATTTCTTCATTTACCCAATAGTCATTCAGGAGCATTTTGCTTAATTTCCCTGTCTTTGTATAGTTTTCAAAGTTCCTTTTATTATTAATTTCTAGTTTTATTCCATTGTGGTCAGAAAAGATATTTGCGGCTAGGCATGGTGACTCACACCTGTAATGCCAGCCCTTTGAGAGACTGAGGAAGGTGGATCACTTGAGCGCTGGAGTTTGAGACCAACCCTGGGCAACATAGTGAGTGCCCATTTCTGCAGAAAATTTTTAAAAATTAGCCAGGCATAGTGGCACGTGCCTATAGTCTGAGCTACTCAGGAGGCTGGGTCAGAAGGATCCCTTGAACCCAGGAGCTGAAGGTTGCAGTGAGCTATGATCATCCCACTGTACTCCAACCTGGGTGACACAGTGAGATCTTGTCTCTGTAAGAAATAAAAATAAAAAATATTAAAAAAGGAAAAAAAAGCCAGGGCTGGGCATGGTGGCTCATGCCTGTACTCTTAGCACTTTGGGGGACTGAGGCTGGTGGATTACTTGAGCCCAGAAGTTTGAGACCATCCTGGGAAACATGGTGAAACACTGTCTCTACAAAAAATACAAACATTAGCTGGACATGATGGCTCATGCCTGTAGTCCCAGCTACTTGGGACCCTGAGATGGGAGGATCCCTTGAGCCTGGGACCTCAATGCTGCAGTGAGCTGTGATTGTGCCACTGCATTCCAGCATGGGTGACAGAGTGAAACCCCGTCTCAAAAAAAGAAAATGAAAACGCAAAAAAGAAACAATGCTTGGTATAATTTCTTTCTTTTTTTGGGGGGGGATGGAGTCTCACTGTGTCACCAGGCTGGAGTGCAGTGGGATGATCTTGGCTCTGCCTCCCGGGTCCAAGTGATTCTCCTGCCTAAGCCTCCCTAGCAGCTGGGACTATAGGCGTCTGTCACCATGGCTAGCTAATATTTGTATTTTTAGTAGAGCTGGGGTTTCACCACATTGACCAGGCTGGTCTTGAACTCCTGACCTTGTGATCTGCCTGCCTCAGCCTCCCAAAGGGCTGAGATTATAGTTGTGAGCCACCATACCTGGCCCATGATTTCTCTTTTTTAAAAAAAGTTTGTTGAGATTTGTTTTGTGGCCTAACATATGGTCTGTCCTTGAGAATGTTCTATGTGCTAAAGAGAAGAATGTGTATTTGGTAACGGTTAGATGAAATGTTCTGTAAATGTCTATTAGCTCTATTTGGTCTATCGTGCAGATTAAGTTCAATGTTTCTTTGTTGATTTTCTGTCTAGGTGATCTGTCCAATGTCAAAAATGGGAGGTTGAAGTCCACAGTTATAATTGTATTAGAGTGTATCTCCCTCATTAGCTCTGATAACATTTGCCTTATGTGTCTGGGTGCTCCAGCATTGGGTCCATATATATTTACAATTGTTATATCCTCTTGCTGAATTGACCCCTTTATCCATATATAATGATCTTCATCTCTTTTTACAGTTTTTGTCTTGAAGTCTCTTTTATCTGATGTAAGCGTAGCTACTCCTGCTCTTTTTTGGGTTCCATTTGCATGGAATATCTTTTTCTGTACTTTAATTTTCAATCTACGTCTTTATAGGTAAAATGAGTTTCCAATAGGCAACATATGGTTAGGTCTTGTTTTTCTACCCACTCAGCCACTCTATGTCTTTTGATTAAATACTACGGATTTACATTCCGTATTATTACTGACAGGTAGTGACTTACTAGTACCATTTGTTGTTTGTTTTCTAGTTGTTTTGTTGGTCTTCTCTTCCATCTTTTCTGTCTTCCTTTGTGTGAAGGTAATTTTCTCTGGTAGTATGTTTTGGTTTCTTGCTTTTTGTTTTCTGTGTTCTATTATGGGTTTTGTGTGTACGTGTGTGTGTGTGTGTGTGTGTGTGTGTGTGTGTGTGTGGTTACCAGGAGGCTTACAAATAACAGAGTCAACTTTTTGACTTTTTGTTGTCTCTAGAGCTTTTTATATTGTCTATCTCTTAAAAATTGTTGTAGTTATGCCAGGCGCGGTGGCTCACGCCTGTAATCCCAGCACTTTGGGAGGCTGAGGCAGGTGGATCACAGGGTCGAGAGATCGAGACCATCCTGGTCAACATAGTGAAACCCCGTCTCTACTAAAAATACAAAAAATTAGCTGGGCGTGGTGGCACGTGCCTGTAATCCCAGCTACTCAGGAGGCTGAGGCAGGAGAATTGCCTGAACCCAGGAGGCAGAGGTTGCGGTGAGCCGAGATCGTGCCATTGCACTCCAGCCTGGGTAACAAGAGCGAAACTCCGTCTCAAAAAAAAAAAAAAAAAAAATTGTTGTAGTTATAGTTGTTGATAGATTTGTAGTCTTCCTTCTAAAGATATGAGTGGTTTATATACCAAAGTTACAGGGCTAGAGTATTCTGTATTTGTCTGTGTACTTACTATTACCAGTGAGTTTTATATCTTCAGATGATTTCTTGTTGCTCATTAATATCCTTCTCTTTCAGACTGAAGAATTCCCTTTAGCATTTCTTGTAAGACAGGTCTGGTGTTGATAAAATCCCTAAGCTTTTGTTTGTCTGGGAAAGTATTTCTCCTTCATGTTTGAAGGATAATTTTGCTGGATATAATGTTCTAGGTTGAAAGTTTTTTTTTCTTCAGCACGTTGAATATGTAATTCTACTCCCTCTTGGTCTGTAAGGTTTTTGCTGAGAAGTCTGCTACCAGATATATTGGAGCTCCATTGTATGTTATTTGCTTCTTTTCTCTTGCCACTTTTAGGATCCTTTCTTCCTTTTTTTTTTTTTTAAAGATGGGGTTTCACCATAATGGCCAGGCTTGTCTTGAACTCCTGACCTCAGCCTCCCAAATTGCTAGGATTACAGGCATGAGCCACCGCACCTGGCACAGGATCCTTTCTTTATCCCTGACCTTTGAGAGTTTGGGTCAGGCATAGTGGCTCATGCCTGTAATCTAGCATTTTGGGAGGCTGAGTGGAGAGAATCAGTTGAGCCAAGGAGTTTGAGATCAGCCTAGGCAACATAGCAACACCCCATCTCTACAAAAGCTTTAAAAAATTAGCTGGGCATGGTGGTGAATGCTTGTAGTCCTGGCTCCTTGGGAGGCTAAGGCAGGAGGATTGCTTAAGCCTGGGAAGTTGAGGCTGCAGTAAGCCATGATTGGGCCACACACTCCAGCCTGGGCAACAGAGTGGGATCATGTCTCAAATTAAAAAAAAATAAAAGGAAGAGAGAGAGTTTGATTATTACATCCCTCTTATTTGGATTATATCTACTTGGTGTTCTTTGGCCTTCCTATACCTGGATATTCACATCTTTCTCTAGGTTTAGAAAGTTTTCTGTTACTATTTCTTTGAATAAACTTTCTGGCTCAATCTCTTTCTCTACATCCTTTTTAAGGCAAATAACTCTTAGATTTGCCCTTTGGAGGCTATTGTCTAGATGTTGTGGGCATGCTTCATTTGTTTCTTAATTCATTTTTTTTCTTTTTTCTCTTTTGATTGTATTTTCATGTAAGCTGTCTTCAAGCTCACTAATTCTTTCTTCTGCTGTTGACTCTGATGGACGCATTTTTAAATTTATTTATTTATTTATTTATTTATTTATTTATTTATTTTTGAGATGGAGACTTACCAGGCTGGAACCCAGTGGCACGGTCTCCACTAACTGCAACCTCCACCTCCCGGGGTCAAGTGATTCTTCCACCTCAGCCTCCCAAGTAGCTGGGACTGCAGGCGAATGCCAAACACCTGGCTAATTTTTGTATTTTTAGTAGAGACGGGGTTTCACCATGTTGGCCAGGATGGTCTCGATCTCTTGATCTTGTGATCCACCCGCCTCGGCCTCCCAAAGTGCTGGGATTACAGGCGTGAGCCACCACGCCCGACCTTTCAATTTATTAATTGAATTTTTCAGCTCCAGAATTTCTACTTTTTAAAAAATTATTTCAATTTCTTTGTTAAATTTCTCTGATAGGATTCCAGATTTCTTCTCTGTGTTATCTAGAAGTTTGTTGAGCTTCCTGAAGACAGCTATTTCTAATTCCCTGTCTAAAAACTAAATACTTCCGTCACTCCAGGATCAGTCACTGGTTCCTTATTTAGTGTGTTCAGTGAGGTCAAAAATATTCCTGAATGTTCTTGATGTTTGTAGACATTTTAAAAACTACATCTATCTATCTATCTTATATATAATTTTTTTCCTCCTGCCTCAGCCACAGTGCCCAGCTAGTGGACATTTGTTGATGTCTGGGCATTGAGGAGTTCAGTATTTGTTCCAATCTTTGCAGTCTGGGCTTGTTTGTACCTATTCTTCTTAAAAAGGCTTTCCATGAGTTTGAAGAATAGTTTCACTGCCCTAAAAACTCTGACATTTTTAGGTTGATGTCTAACATGTTCATTGTAAATGGAATAGTTGCAAAGGATACAATTTCTGGAGTACTATAAACATTGACTTTTTTTTTTTTTTTTTTTTTTGAGACGGAGTTTCGCCCTTGTTACCCAGGCTGGAGTGCAATGGCGCGATCTTGGCTCACCGCAACCTCCGCCTCCTGGGCTCAGGCAATTCTCCTGCCTCAGCCTCCTGAGTAGCTGGGATTACAGGCACGAGCCACCATGCCCAGCTAATTTTTTGCACTTTTTTAGTAGAGACGGGGTTTCACCATGTTGACCAGGATGGTCTCGATCTCTCGACCTCGTGATCCACCCGCCTCAGCCTCCCAAAGTGCTGGGATTACAGGCTTGAGCCACCGTGCCCGGCTCAACATTGACATTTAAAAACACAACTACTGTAACACTCTTCTCTTATACCATCTAAATACTAGGAATCTAAGTACCTTCACAATTTTTTAACTTTTTATTTTGAAATAATTCCAGATTTACAGAAAGATTACAAGAATACTACCAAGAATTTCCATATACCCTCACTTAGATTCCTCAGATGTTAACCTTTTATCGCATTTGCTCGGTCTACCTACCTACCTACCTATCTCTTTATTCCCAAATACAGTGTAGATTTCCTAAAAACAAGGACATTCTCTTACAGAACCACAATATAAACATCATAATCAGGAAACTAACACTGATATTTACACTAAATGGTCTTATTTAAATTTTTCCAATTGTCCTAATAACATTCATTATAGGCAAAGAAAATCTAGGACCATGAGTTACCTTCAGTTGTTATGTGTCAGCTCTTCTTTACAACTGAAACAGCTCCTCAGTCTTTCCTTATCTTTTATGACCTTGACATTTTAAAGAATACAGTCAGGTCACTTCATGGAATATCCTTTAATTTGGGTTTGTTTGATGTTTCCTTGTGATTAATTCAAGTTATGCATTTTTTGGCAGGAATACCAGATAAATGACGTTTTTTTTTTTTTAGACGGAGTTTCGCTCTTGTTACCCAGGCTGGAGTGCAATGGCGCGATCTCGGCTCACCACAACCTCCGCCTCCTGGGTTCAGGCAATTCTCCTGCCTCAGCCTCCTGAGTAGCTGGGATTACAGGCATGCACCAGCATGCCCAGCTAATTTTTTGTATTTTTAGTAGAGACGGGGTTTCACCATGTTGACCAGAATGGTCTCGATCACTTGACCTTGTGATCCACCCGCCTTGGCCTCCCAAAGCGCTGGGATTACAGGCTTGAGCCACCGCGCCCAGCATTTTCTTGATATTTTAAGAAAATTGAATCATATAAAATGCTCAGTTAAAACCACAAAATGCAACCAGGCGCAGTTGTTCATGCCTGTAATCTCAGCACTTTGCGGGGCCGAGGCAGGTAGATCCCTTGAGCCCAGAAGTTTGAGACCAGCCTAGGCAACATAGTGAAATCCTGTTTCTACAAAAAAATATATACACAAAAATTAGCCAGGCATGGTGGCATGCACCTATAGTCCCAGCTGCTCAGGTGGCTGAGGTGGGAGGATCGCCTGGACCCGGGAGGTCCAGGCTACAGTGAGCTGTGATCGTGTCACTGCACTCCAGCCTGGGCAACAGAGTGAGACCCTGTTTCACAAAAAAAAAAAAAAAAAAAAAAAAGAAAGAGAAAATAAAAGATTGGAAGTCAAAATGGGAACAAAGAGGAAGGGCAATGAATAGGAAACAATAATAAATATGGTAGATATTAATCCAACTATATCAATAATCACCTTAAATGTCAATGGTCTAAATATACTGATTAAAAGATTTTCATAGTGGATCAAAAACAACACACAACTACCAATTCCTACAAAGAACCCACTTTAGGCTAGGCATGGTGACTCACACCGATAATCCTAGCACTTTGGGCTGCTGAGGCGGGCAGATCACTTGAAGTCAGGAGTTCGAGACCAGCCCGGCCAAAATGGTGAAATTTCTACTAAAAATACAAAAATTAGCCAAGTGTGGTGGTGTGCACCTGTAATCCCAGCTGCTCAAAAAACAGAGGCAGGAGAATTGCTTGAACCTGGGAGGCGGAGGTTGCAGTGAGCTGAGATAGTGCCATTGCACTCCAGCCTGGGCAACAAGAGTGAAACTCTATCTCAATAAATAAATAAATAAAATAAAATAAAATAATAAAATCATAGCACAAACACCAGGAGTGTATCCTAATGGAAACTGCAGACTTTGGGTGATAATGATGTGTCAATGTAGTTTCATTGATTGTAACAAAGGCACCATTCTGGTGCAGGATGCTGATAGTGGGAATAGCTGCGCATGTGTGGCCAGAGGGGTACCTGGAAATTTTCTGTACTTTCTACTCAATTTTTCTGTGAACCTAAAACTGCCATAAAAATGTTGCTTGCAGGCCGGGCGCGGTGGCTCAAGCCTGTAATCCCAGCACTTTGGGAGGCTGAGGCAGGTGGATCACGAGGTCAAGAGATCGAGACCATTCTGGTCAACATGGTGAAACCCCGTCTCTACTAAAAATACAAAAAATTAGCTGGGCATGGTGGCACATGCCTGTAATCCCAGCTACTCAGGAGACTGAGGCAGGAGAATTGCCTGAACCCAGGAGGCGGAGGTTGCGGTGAGCCGAGATCGCGCCATTGCACTCCAGCCTGGGTAACAAGAGCGAAACTCCGTCTCAAAAAAAAAAAAAAGAAGTCTAAGAGTTTTGGGGGATGTTGGCAGTCTCTCCATATAGAAATTCTTCCCCAGATTCCAAAGAGAAGCTTTGAAAGAAATTACTGAAGTCAAGATTTCAGATATAACTTCTTCACTGCCCATGGTGAGTATGGGGGAGGGCTAGGACTGAGATGGGAAGTAGGAGGGAATAAAAGGGAGATTGAGCTGTCTGGAGAGACAAGAAGGTAAAGATTCAACGAGGGAAGCTAAGAAGTCACAGACCAGAAGAGAGAGACAGAGGCAAAGGAGAAAGAAATGTATGGATAACAGATCTCAAATCTAGTTTAACCCTCACTTCTTTCCCCACCTCCCACCCCACACATGCCAGGCTTTGACATAAGGAATTTAGAGAAGAAAAAAGGTGTGGTCTGCTCTTTCATTCAGTCCAGTATCTGTTGAGCATTCCTTTTTTATGCAAATAGAGCAGAAGAAAGGAGCTTGAAATGGACAGTTATCTCCAGTTTATCTGGCTGCACAATGCAGAGATGATTCTCTTTCAGGACGGGAGAGGCGGTGGGTGGGAGGAGGAGAGAAGTGGGAACGTAATGATGATGGGGATGGGTTAATGAATGGGAGACTGGAGTTTTAAATCACAGTAGTTCTTCTTCCTTTATCTGTGGTTTCAGTTACCTGAGGTCGACCACTCTCTGAAATTATTAAATGAAAAATTCCAGAAACAAACAATTCATACGTTTAAAATTGCTTGTTGTTCTGAGTAGCAGGGGAAGATCTCAAGCGATTCCATTCCGCCCTGCCCAGGAGGAATCATTCCTTTGACTCATCCCTTTGTCCGGCATCTCCACTGTCTATGCTACCCCTCATTAGACACTTGGTAAAGGTCTCAGTTATCAGATCAACTGTTGTCGTATCACAGTGCTTATGTTCAAGTAAGCCTTATTTTACTTAATAATGGCCTTATTTTACTTAGTAAGTGCTAAAGTAGTGATGCTGGGATATTGTTATGATTGTTCTATTTTATTATTACTTTTAAACTCTTACTGTGCATAATTTATAAACTTTATCATAGGTATGTATGTATAGGAAAAAAATAGCATATATAGGGTCTGATACTATTCAAAGTTTCAGGAATCCATTGAGCATCTTGAAATGTACCCCTTGGATAAGAGAAGACTATATATATATTATATATATTATAATATATAAATATATAATTTTTTTTTTTGAGATGGAGTCTCACTCTGTCACTCAGGCTGGAGTGCAGTGGCGGGATCTAGGCTCACTGCAAACACTGCCTGCTGGGTTCAAGCAATTCTCCTGCCTCAGCCTCCTGAATAGCTGGGACCACAGGTAAGGCCACCATGCTTGGCTAATTTTTTGTATTTTTTTTTTTTTTTGAGACGGAGTTTTGCTCTTGTTGCCCAGGCTGGAGTGCAATGGTGTGCTCTCAGCTCACCGCAACCTCCGCCTCCTGGGTTCAGGCAATTCTCCTGCCTCAGCCTCCTGAGTAGCTGGGATTACAGGCACACGCCACCATGCCCAGCTAATTTTTTGTATTTTTAGTAGAGACGGGGTTTCACCATGTTGACCAGGATGGTCTCGATCTCTTGACCTCGTGATCCACCCGCCTCGGCCTCCCAAAGTGCTGGGATTACAGGCTTGAGCCACCGCGCCCGGCCAATTTTTTGTATTTTTAGTAGAGACGGGGTTTCACCATGCTGGCCAGGCTTGTCTAGAACTCCTGACCTCATGATCCACCTGCCTTGGCCTCCCAAAGTGCTAGGATTACAGGCGTGAGCACCTGCGTCCAGCCAAAAAGAGGACTATTGTATATTGAATGACTAGAAGACAAATGAGCCCACCCAAGATATAGTTTAGGCACAGAGAAGGGAAATGTGACAAAACCGAGTTGAAGGCAGTGACTTGGAGGATGATGGAATAGTTTCGTGTTTGTGCCCCCACTGAGTTTCGGATTATTCAACTGACCAGTCATCTGTTGTTTAGAGCCTCTTTCTTTCCCAAGACTGTGTTGACTTGCTTAGAGATTCCAGGTTCCTTCCCTTATGTTCGTGCTGGGAATTCAGCAGTGGAAGCTCTGTGTAGTTGCCTTCTGTTGGAATTAGCAATAGAATCTCACAAATGGTTTAAGCCCCGCTGTGTCTTTTGTCTACTTCTGGAGTGAATCCCAAGAGGCGTTGGAACTTTACTTTTGCTGTTTCCCCATTTTTTCCTTCTGATTCCTTCAGTTTCTGATTATTGACTAGGGCTGTTTGTGACTCATCTAATTTGTATCTTGGCCTGTATCCTGTTCCATAGCCTGTCCATGAACACAGGGGATCGAACCCTAGGTCAGGCTGGGCTGTACTGCTGAGAGGGCAGCCCACACATTCAAGTTGAATTTGTGCAGGGTGGTGAGCTTCCCCTTGGGTAGGTAGCACCCTTGGTTAGGGGCCTGGTTTCATGGTTTGACTACTAGTGATCTCTGCTGGGTGGCTGTTGGGATCTAGTCTCTGATGGGTGAGAGAAGACAGAAAATCTGGTTTGTTAGCTCTTTTTTTTTTTTTTTTTTTGAGATGGAGTCTTGCTCTGTTGCCCAAGCCATAGTGCAATGGCTTGATCTTGGCTCACTACAACCTCTGCCTGCCTCCTTCGTTCAAGCAATTCTCCTGCCTCAGCCTCCCGAGCAGCTGGGATTACAGGCACCTGCCACCATGCCTGGCTAGTTTTTGTATTTTTTAGTAGAGACAGGGTTTCACCATGTTGGCCAGGCTGGTCTCAAACTCCTGACCTCAGGTGATCCACCCGCCTCAGCCTCCCAAAGTGCTGGGATTACAGGTGTGAACCACCTCACCGATGTTTTTTGTTTTTTGTTTGTTTTTTGAGATGCAATTTCAGTCTTGTTGCCCAAGCTGGAGTGCAATTGTGCGATCTCTGCTCGCTGCAACCTCTGCCTCCTGGGTTCAAGGGATTCTCCTGCCTCAGCTTCCCAGGTAGCTGAGATTCCAGGCACAGGCCACCATACCTGGCTAATTTTTGTATTTTTAGTAGAAATGGGGTTTCACCAGGCTGGGAGCGGTGGCTCACGCCTGTAATCCCAGCACTTTGGGAGGCCGAGGCTGGTGGATCACGAGGTCAAGAGATCGAGACCATCCTGGTCAACATGGTGAAACCCCGTCTCTACTAAAAATACAAAAATTAGCTGGGCATGGTGGCGTGTGCCTGTAATCCCAGCTACTCAGGAAGCTGAGGCAGGAGAATTGCCTGAACCCAGGAGGCGGAGGTTTTGGTGAGCCGAGATCGCGCCCTTTCACTCCAGCCTGGGTAACAAGAGCGAAACTCCGTCTCAAAACACACACACACACACACACACACAAGAAATGGAGTTTCACCATGTTAGCCAGGCTGGTCTCCAACTCCTGACCTCAGGTGATCTACCCACCTCGGCCTCCCAAAGTGATGGGATTACAGGCGTGAGCCACCATGCCCTGCTTGTTAGCTCTTTTTGTGTGACAGATTATTTATTTGTGAGATCAAATTATTTAAACTCTTTTGTGCCCAATGGGAAAAGAGCCCTCTGAGGTCTGTCTGAACGGGTAAGTTTTTGTGGTTCTGTGGCTACTGACTGTCGAACAGTTATAAAGCTGAAGCTGCAAACTCTGGGGTCTCTAGGCCTATAAATGAGAAAAGCCTTAAATCTCATTGTGTGAGTGGGGAAAATTTTTCTACCTCCTGAGGGTATTAACAAATTACATTATAAAGATTTAAATTAAAGGGGCTTTGTCCTGATTGGTTTATAGAGACCAGTAAGAGCTTTTTTAAATCCAATTTTGCCAAAACTCCCAGAAAACAAAGACGCTGAACTCCTAATACTTTAAATGGGATAAGCAAAACAAAACAAAAACCTTTCTCATAGAAACTGCCAGCTCAGAAGCAATTTTATACAACAATCCAAGGTTCATGTAATTGAGAAGGGTTTAATCCTTGGACAAGTCAGACTGATTTGATAATTTTGCCCTAAAAACTAACATCTTTTTCCTGATTTTACCAGTGTAGAGTATAAAACAAACATATGGCAGCAAATCACTGCCATGTGTGTACCTACGCAACAATCTTGCATGTTCTTCACATGTAACCCAAAACCTAAAATGCAATTAAAAAACACAACAGTCGGGCAAGGTGGCTCACGCCTGTAATCCCAGCACTTTGGGAGGCTGAAGCGGGTGGATCACAAGGTCAAGAGATCGAGACCATCCTGGTCAACATGGTGAAAACCTGTCTCTACTAAAGATACAAAAAATTAGCTGGTCATGGTGGCGCGTGCCTGTAATCCCAGCTACTCAGGAGGCTGAGGCAGGAGAATTGCCTGAACCCAGGAGGCAGAGGTTGCGGTGAGCCGAGATCACGCCATTGCACTCCAGCCTGGGTAACGAGGGAAACTCTGTCTCAAAAAACAAAACAAAACAAAACAAAACAAACAAAAAAACCCAAACATATGTTTCAGTTTCTTTGATTTTTTTTTTAACTATACCTCCTGGAATAGTATTAGTTTATTTGATTTTTGTTTGTTTGTTTGTTTGTTTGTTTGTTTTTGGAGATGGAGTCTTGCTCTTGTTACCCAGGCTGGAGTGCAATGGAGCGATCTCGGCTCACCGCAACCTCCGCCTCCTGGGTTCAAGCAATTCTCCTTCCTCAGCCTCCCTAGTAGCTGGCATTACAGGTGTGCACCATCATGCCCAGCTAATTTTTGTATTTTTAGTAGATATGGGGTTTCACCATGTTGGCCAGGCTAGTCTCAAAGTCCTGACCTTGTGATCCACCCACCTCAGCTTCCCAAAGGGCTGGGATTACAGGCGTGAGTCACCATGCCTGGCCTACACTTTCTTAAAATGGCAATGATGAACACACTCATGAAAATGACCCAGAGGTTAAGCCACTCCATAATACAGAAAAGTAAATAAAAATAGATAGACTATACATGGTGATCCATGCTTGAGCATTCTATCTTAATTAGAAATTATCCAGTTACCCCAAAATTATTATTTAATATTTGACTTAAGGCCGGGCGTGGTGGCTCAAGCCTGTAATCCCAGCACTTTGGGAGGCTAAGGCGGGTGGATCACGAGGTCAAGAGATCAAGACCATCGTGGTCAACATGGTGAAACCCCGTCTCTACTAAAAATACAAAAAAATTAGCCAGGCGTGGTGGCACGTGCCTGTGATCCCAGCTACTCGGGAGGCTGAGGCAGGAGAATTGCCTGAAGCCAGGAGGCGGAGGTTGCGGTGAGCCGAGATTGCGCCATTGCACTCCAGCCTGGGTAACAAGAGTGAAACTCCGTCTCAAAAAAAAAAAAAAAAAAAAAAAAAATTGACTTATGTTTTAAAATTAGCTAAAGAAGTAAAGAAAAGTTAGCTAAAGATCTTGGGGATTATATTTAAACCGATGTATTACAGAACCTAACTACTATTTATATAAAAAATTGGTCAGGGTCTCACCTCGCCTGTAATCCCAGCACTTTGGGAGGCCTTGACCTCTTGGGCTTAATTAATCTTCCTGCTTCAGGCTTCCTAACAGCTGGCACCACCATTCCCAGCTTTTTTTTTTTTTCAAATGGTTTGTAGAGATGAAAAAGTCTCACTGTGTTGTCCAGGTTGGTTTCAAACTCCTGGGCTGAAGCGATCCACCTGCCTCAGCCTCCTAAAGCACTAAAATTACAGGCATGAGCCACCTTGCCCAGTCTATGTTTTTCTTAATCTTACTATCTCAAATTAGGTATCTATCATTCCCATGAATGTTTTTATGTCTTTATTACATATGCTGATGTATCCATAAACAATTTCTACTATTTTGCGTTTCTTTTTGGGACAGTCTCACTCTGTCGCCCAGGCTGAAGTGCAGTGGCACAATCTTGGCTCACTGCAACCTCCGCCTCCCAGGTTCAAGTGATTCTTCTGCCTCAGCCCCCCGAGTAGCTGGGACTACAGGTGAGCATCACCACACCTGGCTAATTTTTGTATTTTTAGTAGAGATGGGATTTTACCATATTGGCCAGGCAGGTCTCAAACTCATGACCTCATGATCCACCTGCCTCAGTCTCCCAAAGTGCTGGGATTACAGGTGTGAGCCACCACGCCCCGCCTTATTTTGCATATTTTAAAGCATTTTGTAAATGCTGTTACATTGCATGAATTCCTTTGCAATTTGCTTTTTTTCTTTGAGCTTATCTTTTTAAACCTTTTTATTTGGGAATAATTTTAGGTTTACAGGAAAGTTGCAAAAGTAATACAGAGAGTTACTGTATGCCTTTCAGTCAGCTTCTAATGTTAACACCATACGTAACTGTGGTACAGTTATCAAAACTAAGAAATAAACATTGGAACAATACTATTAACTAAACTACAGACTTTATTCAGATTTCACCAGTTTTTCCACTAATGTTCTTTTCCAGGAGATACCACATTACGCTTAGCAGATTGCATTTTTGAGATGATGACACATGACATTCTAATTCATTCATTCTAACTGAAGTTGGAATCCCTTTGTTTGACCATACCACCAAGCACTTATTCTCCCATCCAAAGGTATTTAGGTGGTCTCCAAATTTCTTTTACTGTTACAAACAATGGTGTCCTTGTCTTGAAATTCTGTCCTTATCTTCTTTACACTGTCAGGAAACAGAGAGCATCTATCTATAATTTGTGATGAAGTCTAAGACTGTACCTTCAAAACCTGGCTCTAACTTTTTCTTCTAGCCTCATCTTCATCTCCTGCCAAAGCTCCAGGTTCATGACTGGTTTTTCTAGCTCTCGCCAATGTTTTCTTTTTCTTTCTTTTCTCTTTGCTAGCATCAGGGTCTCTGTTTGCCCAGGCTGGAGTACAGTGGCACGAACCTAGCTCACTTTAACCTTGAACTCCTGGGCTCAAGCAATCCTCCCACCTTAGTCTCCCAAGTACTAGGACTACAGGCACTTGCAACCATGCCTGGCTATTTTTATTTTTAACTTTTGTAGAGACGGGATTTTGCTTTGTTGCCCAGGCTGGTCTGGAGCTCCTGGGCTCAAGCAGTCTTCCTGCCTCAGCCTTGCAAAGTGCTGGGATTACGGATGTGAGCCGCCACACCCAGCCTTGAGCCTACCCTTTTCTGGACTTCTTTCTTACCCCACCAGCAGCCCCAGCAGTGTCTATTTGAATGCTGTGCAATTTAAGAGTGTAATAGGGTTCGTAAGGAAAGCTTGGACTGGGCATGAAAGAGACTTAGCTTCATGTCTATCTACCTCTTCATTTGACAAAGGGTTTCTAATTATCTCCCATGTGGCAGACACGGTGCTAGGTACCCAGAGGTTTGTCCTTAGACTCTGCCCTTTTCACTCCGCATCTCAGGGAATCTTGTTCATTGTAACAGTTCCAACAATGAAATCCATAACTCCAGCCCAGACTTTGCTTCTTCAGCTCCTAACTCATATATCTAACTGCTTCCTGGACATTCCCACGTCTCATAGGTAACCTCAAAGTCAATTTGTCCAAAAATTAGTTCATGGCTGGGTGCTGTGGCTCATGCCTGTAATCCCAGCACTTTGAGAGGCTGAAGTGGGAGGATCCCTTGAGCGCAAGGGTTCAAGAAATTTCAAGACAGCTTCTTTCAATTTCTGTAGCTATCCAGTTGGAGACATGAAATTTGCAAACTGCTGTTAACCACAGACCACACTTTGCTTAGCACCAAAGAGGCAACGGAACAGAATGTACATATGTGGTCCTTAGAATAGGAGGGCCGAAGGCAGAAAAAGGTTCTTTTAAGCAAACACATAATAACCACAGCATCAATAACTACAAAAGCAATCAGTTCTCTGTACTGAGATGTGGGTAACCCAGGGCAGAGTGCAAAGGAGGCACTCAGGTCAGCCTGGGTGTCAGGGAAGGCACAAGACAGGTAGGATTGGGTGGAGGAAGCACTAGTGACCAGTGGGAAGGACACTCCAGGCAGAGAAACAAGTTCTGGAGACATTCAGCAGCATATGGGTTAAGGGAAGGCCTTTCCTGTGATTTGATGGCTGCTTCTCTCTGAGCATCACCAGTAGTTTCCAAGTGTATAAAATGAATATGATGATCCTTTCTGTGAAACACAAAAAGGTGAGAAAGCATGAACCGTGCCTGTTACAAGCCTGTTACTTGCTAATGTTGCTCTTTTGTGTGTAAAATATACAGGAGTCAGAGCTGCCACAGACAGTGTAGTGTAGCACTTTGCGGGGGAGAGCTCGCTGACCCAGGACTGGAGCCCAGAATGACCAGGGTTCTGGGAGGAACAGTGAAAATGGCAGTGGGGTGGGCAGCACACCTGCCCCTGAGTCATTCCCAGGCCCAGGCCCAGCCCCTGAGTCACCCTAGGCCCAGAGACACACATACAGTGTGTCTCTAGGATGGACTGTCAGTGGAGGATGCGGTGCAGTGTAAAGTTGGGGGAGGAGGCAGGACCCCAGGGCAAATTCCAGAATGCCCCAGGCATTCCGGATGTCCACACAAAAACCGGCTCAGAATTAAAAGACTGAAAGGTGGGGCTGGCTCCTTCCTATTTTGATATGCTTTGAGGCACTTGATAAAGATGTTAATGGGATCATTCATAAATCATGAAACTAATCCTCCGAGGTGCTGATAGCTAATGAAGCACGTGAGAATCAGGAAGATTAAATCACAGATTTCAAAATCTCAGGCTGGAATTTAATCCCAGACCTTGAGTCCAGAATCATCTCAAGCAGATGGCATGGTTCGAAACATATCCCAACTGCAGTACTCACATGGAAGTGAATTCCCAGTGGTCCTTGCAGTTCACCCAAAGACGACTCCTGGGAATGGGGCACGGAAATGGGAGGCCAGGGTGCAGCAAAGGCTTCCTGGAGCAGGTGACCCTAAGGGAGAGTAGCCTATAATAAACACTCATTAAATGTTAGTAAAACAAATGGAGTTAGTAGATGAAGAAATGGAGGAAGAGCATTCCAGACAGAGATAATACAGGGCCATCTGGCAGGGTCAAGAAGACTTTCAGCCCCTTGGCACACTAAAGTGGGCAGTGGTAGCAGTCTGTCCACATGCAGGCTAGAAGGGGTGCGTATCTATAAAAGACTTAACAATAATAGATTCAACTAAAAGTTGGTCTACCTTTTATCATTGCTGTGCACCAGCGATTTTAAATAATGTCTTTTGAAATACTCCTCTTCAAAGGCTGGGAATGGTGGTTCACGCCTATAATCCCTGCACTTTGGGAGGCTGAGGCTGGTGGATCACCTGAGGTTGGGAGTTCAACACCAGCCTGGCCAAGATGGTGAAATCCCGTCTCTACTGAAAAAATACAAAAATTAGCCAGGCATGGTGGCATGAGCCTGTAATCCCAGCTACTCGGGAGGCTGAGGCATGAGAATCTTGAACCCGGGAGGCAGAGGTTGCAGTGAGTCCAGATCACACCACTGCGCTCCAGCCTGGGCGACACAGCAAAACTCAGTCTCAGAAAAAGAAAAAAAGAAATACTTCTCTCAAAAAAAATCTTCTGTTGGTTTCAGTTCTAAATAATTGTTGTGGATACTGGATTTTATTTGTACATGTAAACTTCACACTAACACATTTTCATTAGCAATCCTTTTCAAAATTTTTATTTATTTATTTATTTTGCATTCTTAGTCTTTGCAGTGATCCTTTAATAAACATTGTATTCTATGTGGAAGTTCATTTGGAGAATGCTCAGTTATATGGTCACACTAAAGCCCACGTTTGGAGCCCACTTTAGGCAAGGGTCACATGTTCAACCCCTGTGGTATTAGATACATCCAAGTTTACGCAGTAGATTCAGAATAAACAATCATGAGTAACTGTCAATGATGATAAAGACAAACAGGGCTTGACTTTTTTCAGTTCTGTCATTCTATGCAACCAGTTGGACTTCTGTGTTAAAACAGTGCAACAGAGAGTGCAAACTGAAGGCAAACCGTTTTTGTTTGTTACATGAAAATTTTTAGTTGGTACATGAAATATTTTACTGAATTTGAATAAAAATTTACCTTTGAAATGAAAACCTATTCCTTTAAACTTGTGAATGGTTTTAAAGAGAAAGATAAATAAGGGAAATAAATGTTATAGCCTAAGTATTATCACCTTAATTGTAATTATGTCATGTTTGGTTTCATTTATTTATTTTTTTGGGAGACAGAGTTGCCCTCTTTTTGACCAGGCTGGAGTGCAATAGCGTGATCTCAGCTCACTGCAACCTCCGCCTCCTGGGTTCAAGCGATTCTCCTGCCTCAGCCTCCTGAGTAGCTGGGTTTACAGTCATGCATCACCACACCTGGAGACTTTTGTATTTTTTTAGTAGAGATCAGGTTTCTCCATGTTAGTCAGGCTGGTCTCGAACTCCCGACCTTGGGTAATCCGCCCGCCCTGGCCTCCCAAAGTGCTGGGATTACAGGCCTGAACCACCATGCCAGGACTATGTTTTGGTTTTATTAAAATTTAATTGTTGGTTGCTGGATGATCATTTACGTAAGGGAGTGTATCAGACTGTAAGGAAAGGATCAAAATTTAAACAGGTAGATGTGAAAGTGATTGAAATAAATAGTTGTGCATTTTTAATTTTTTGGAACCATACTATTAATTTTATATATTTATTTTATGATGTGAGTATATATACAAAGTTTTGGCAAATAATATTTTCACTTTTACCTTTCCTTTTTCTGGCCACTATTATAATTTGTTTTATTTTATGGTCATTTGAAAATATAAAATTTGAATTATGGAAATAATTTTATCTTTAGAGGAGGGGGTATGAAAAATGATCTGCTCTGTGTGTCAAATATGATCCATTCCACAAATATTTCGTAAATGCCAAGTTGGGAGAAACACTAGGTATGTGGGAACTGAAAGAGGCTTCAAATGGGAGTCAGAGATGGCCCCAGGAGGTGAAACTGGGGTTGCCAGCTGAGCAGGTGTTAGCCATAGAATCATTAGCCAGTGTTTCTCAACGGCCTGCTCTCAGCCCCACTCCATGCTAGTAGCTGGGGACCCTAAGACACCATAAGACCCTTCTTACCCCACTGGTTATAATAGAGCCAATGTCCCTGCTCTCACCAAAGGCCCACTTGGCTAACGGTACTCCAGATCCTGTCCTTTCTTGATTCATCAATGACTTTGCTCTTATAATTGAGCCCTCTCTTTCTGTATCAGTTTCTCCTTCGGAGCAGCCTCATCAGCCTATCATAGGCCCTCCCTTAACTGCCACCTCATTTTTCTGCTCTCATTCACAGCAAAACTTCTTTGAAAGAGTTGTTTGGAGACAGTGTCCCACTCCATCAACTCCTGCTCCCTTTGCAGCCTGCTCCAATCCGCTTCCATCCTACTGCACTTGGTTTTGCCAGTCACCAGCGATCTCTGTCTTGCCAAATCCAGTAGTCACTTACCTGTTTATCTCAACTTGTCAGTCTCTTTGGATGACTTTGCTGTTCCCCTGGGCCTTAAATGTAGGAGTCCCCAGGCTCTGTCTTCTGTCCTGTCTTCAGACTACCTCTGGAGTTGATAGCATCCTCTCTAACGGCCTTATAACCATCTAATGCCCAAGTTTACATTTACAGCCCTGACCTTCTCTAAGAATAATTAATAGACATCTCAAAATCGATGTCTAAAATGGAAGTTTTGTTTCAGCCACCTCCAAATCTGCTCCTCTTCCTATCTTTCAATATACCAAGTGGCAAAATCATCACGTAGTTGCTCAAGCTAATAATCTAGGAGCCTCTTTGATTCCTCTTTTTCTTCCTCCCTACCCACTTCTGGTCCCTTACAAGTCCTGGTTTTCATTCTTTTTTTAAGAAATGGGGTCTCACTATGTTGCCAAGGCTGGAGTGCACTGGCTGTTCACACGTGCAGTGATCCCATTACTGTTCAGCACAGGAGTTTGGACCTGCTTCGTTTCTGACCTGGGCCAGTTCATCCCTCTTTAGGCAACCTGCTGGCGCCCCACTCCTGGGAGTTCACCATATTGATGCTGAACTTAGTGTGAACACCCGGTCAGCACAGCACACTACAACCTGGAACTCCTGGGCTTGAGTGCTCTCCTGCCTCAGCCTCCTGAGTAGCTGGGACTACAGGTGGTGGGTACCACCTCCATGACCAAACACTGACATCCCTTTCTTAGACAGCTCCTTTAGATTTCTTTCTTTCTTTTTTCTTTTTTTGAGATGGAGTCTCGCTCTGTGGCCCAGGCTGGAGCACAATTGCACACTCTCGGCTTACCGCAACCTCTGCCTCCCAGGTTCAAGTGATTCTTTTGCCTCAGCCTCCTGAGTAGCTGGGATTCCAGGTGTGTGGCACCATGCCCTGCTAATTTTTGTATTTTTAGTAGAGATGGGGTTTCACCATGTTGGGCAGGCTGGTCTCGAACGCCTGACCTCGTGATCCGCCTGCCTTGGCCTCCCAAAATGCTGATATTACAGGTGTGAGCCACCGTGCCCAGCCTGCTCCTTTAGATTTCTAACTGCTGTCTCTGCATCCCTCTTGCCCTTTATAATTGATAAGGAGCCAAATGGTTTATTTTTAAAAACATGTATCAGATCATACCAGTTTCCTGTTTAACATCCATCAGTGCTTTCCCACCACACTTAGAATAAAATCCAAACCCCGTTCTATGGACTTCAAGGCCCTATCCCTCTGTCCTCGTGTCACTGCCCTTGTGGTATCACTGTGGTCGCCCTGCCTTCAATTTCCTTCTAGCACTGTCCGGCTCTTTCTTGCCTTAGAGCCTTTGGACTTTCCTCTGGCTGGCTCCTTTCAGGCATGTAGCTTTGAGCCCACATTTCTCTGTTTCGGTTTTCCATAGCACTCACCACCATCTAAAATTATAATAGTTATGAACTTTATTACTCATTTCTTGTCTGCCCATGTAAGATGGAGATTGACAGCAAGGACTTTGTTCTTCCTGTTTACGATTTTATCCCTAATTCAGAGGTCAGTGCCCAACACATACTGGGCACTCAGTAAACACTGGAATAAATAGATTGTGTCATGAAGCTCCCAGTCTTCCGTTTTGTTTGTTTGTTTGTTTGTTTTGTTTTTTTTTTTTTTTGAGACGGAGTTTCGCTCTTGTTACCCAGGCTGGAGTGCAATGGCGCGATTTCGGCTCACCGCAACCTCCGCCTCCTGGGTTCAGGCAATTCTCCTGCCTCAGCCTCCTGAGTAGCTGGGATTACAGGCACGTGCCACCATGCCCAGCTAATGTTTTGTATTTTTAGTAGAGACGGGGTTTCACCATGTTGACCAGGATGGTCTCGATCTCTTGACCTCGTGATCCACCCGCCTCGGCCTCCCAAAGTGCTGGGATTACAGGCGTGAGCCACCACGCCCGGCCTCCAGTCTTCAGTTTTTGTACAGACAAGGCACAGAGGTGCCCGGCCTGTAGCAGAAGAGCTCCAGTCCTCCCAAAGCTTAGGGCAAGATCCCGACCTGGTAGAGTGCTGGCGGAGGCTCTCCTCGCGGCAGAAGGCCCTGCACCCGGCCTTGCCTCTCTCTCCAGCCTCCTCCTGGCTGGAGTCTTGAGACCTGCGCGTTCCCAGCCTCCACTTGGGTGAAACGGTAGTTCAGACTGAAGGGTGGAATGGGTGGGTTGCGTGGGCGGACAAAATTCCTTTAAGAAGCGGTCAAGGCCTACGGTGGCTGTCAGTGACGCTGCCTCGGTGGGGGCTTACTGAGGGCCCTTGGGCGGCCTGGGGCAGGGCGGGGTCGGCGCAGGGAGGGATCGGTGGGGTTGACTCCGCCCCCTGGCGCAGCTGTAAATAGGTAAATAGAAGGTGATTGTGGCGTGGTGATGTCCGGATACCCGTTTGAGACGCCGTGGTGGCAGGTTCCCCGTCTGTTCAGCAGAGAGCATAGACCCCACCAAGTCTTCATGTACAGCCGCGCGCAGGCCGACATGGAGCAGGAGACTCGGGAGCTGAGCCGGTGGCAGGCGGCGCACGAGGCCGCCCCGGTGAGTCAGGTGTCAGCCCCAGGCTGGCCGGGGAGGGTCGGCGGGGCGGGGAGGCAGTGGAGGAGAGGGGAGGCCAGGGAAGCAGAAACCCGAGGGGAGGGGTTGCAAAGGGAAGGGTGGAAAGGGAGGGTTGGAAGATTGAGGTGTAAATATCATACGTCGTTTATTCCAATAATGTTCGCTCAGCAGTAGAGCTCGTGTCGGGCGTGTGGAGGGTAAGAAGGTCCCAGGCAACTTTCTGGCGGGGGACGTGAGTACGCAGAACAGCAAAGATCAGGTTAGGAAGTGAGCAGAAAACGCCCAGGAAAAAAAACCAAAAATGTTAATTGGAGCCCTACTAAGTGGAAAGCTTTTGCCGGACCCTTGGAATATGATGATGAATTTACCATGAAACAAATATATATATATAATTTTATTAATAAATCATTAGCCGAGGCCAGGCGCTCACTCCTGTAGTCCCAGCACTTTGGGAGGCCGAGGAGGGTGGATCACTTGAGGTTAGGAGTTCAAGACCAGCCTGCCAAACATGGTGAAACCCCGTCTCTAAAGAATATAAATAAATAAATTGGAAATGTACAGCATACAAGAAGGAGAAGTCATGGGCGCATGGGAACAGATACCAGAGGTGTTTCACCTGATTTGGGAGCTTAGAAGACAGCTGAGAATCTGGTCTGGGACTAGAGAACAGAACTGGCCAAGTGAAGGTTTTCCAGGTCTGAGACCAGAGGCTGTCTGCTTCCTCTTAGGAGGAACTAAAAGACCAGTGTCTAGACAGTGATGGGGGGAGGGGTGGGGAGGTGGGGGAGCGTCCAGAGACACCACTAAGGTCATTCAGGGCTTGCTTATTCCAAGAACAGTAGGAAGCCATTGATGAGTTTAAACATGATCTGGCTCGATTAGATTTGCATTTTCAAAGGAGTGACCTGGTGCATGTGGGCTGGATTCAAGGGCAATAGTTAGAAAGCTTTTGTGACCGAAGGTGTCTCTAAAATTAATTAAATTAAAAATAAAGGCCGGGCGTGGTGGCTCAAGCCTGTAATCCCAGCACTTTGGGAGGCCGAGGCGGGTGGATCACGAGGTCAAGAGATCGAGACCATCCTGGTCAACATGGT
The DNA here is from genome assembly GCF_048565385.1 of Saimiri boliviensis. Taxonomy (NCBI): domain Eukaryota; kingdom Metazoa; phylum Chordata; class Mammalia; order Primates; family Cebidae; genus Saimiri; species Saimiri boliviensis. The sequence continues at coordinate 42,831,031 of NC_133459.1, forward strand.
GAAACCCCGTCTCTACTAAAAATACAAAAAAATTAGCTGGGCATGGTGGCACGTGCCTGTAATCCCAGCTACTCAGGAGGCTGAGGCAGGAGAATTGCCTGAACCCAGGAGGCGGAGGTTGCGGTGAGCCGAGATCCCGCCATTGCACTCCAGCCTGGGTAACAAGAGCGAAACTCTGTCTCAAAAAAAAAAAAATTAAATTAAAAACAAAACAAAACAAGATCTTCCCAACTCTTCTAGGGTTTTTTTTTTTAAAAAAAGATCATTTCATCTATAGCCAAAACCACATAATCAAACCTATCAAAATTAGATACATTATTTTTATTATTTAATATATTAATAATTAATATATTTAATATATCATATATTATATAGAGAGAGCCAGGGTCTCGGCTCTTGTCCAGGCTGGGGTGCAGTGGTGTGATCTGGGCTCACTGCAACCTCTACTTCTCAGGTTCAAGCGGTTCTCATGCCTCAGCCTCCCAAGTATCTGAGATTACAGGTGTGTGCCACTCCGCCCAGTTAATTTTTTGTATTTTTAGTAGAGGTGTTTTGCTGTGTTGGTCAGGCTGATCTCTAGCTCCTGCCCTCAAGTGATCCACCCGCCTCAGCCTCTCAAAGTACTGGGATTACAGGCATGAGCTGCCTCACCCAGCTGATAAATCCTTTAAATCCTAGCTGTTCCTAAATGTACTTTGTATCTGGTTTGTCCAAACCAGAATTTAAGACCACACACTGCATCTGCATCTGGTGATTATGTCCCTTGAGTCTCTGAAGTTAGAAAAAATAGTTTTATTTTTTCATGATTGGGATTTGGTTTTTCATGATGCTAACTTTTGTGTTACAGGATGTTCCTTTTGGAGATATCAGATTGCTTCCTCATGATATAATTTAGCTTTATCTTCTATCACTTGTATTACCTTTAATTAGGATTAGATCTTACAGCTTAATTGGATTCAAGATTTTTGGCAAGAGTGCCTCATGTGTACGGTAGGCTTCATCTTGCATTATATCAGGAGACATATCTGGCTACCCAAATTTGGTGATACTTGTATTAAGGTAGTGAAAAGCCTAATTCAGCTATTAAAGTTTACCCTGTGGTCAGAAAGGAATCTGTGTGATTCTGCTTTGTATGTATTCAATGTCCAGTACTCTACCAGCCATTCATCTGGTTTTTGTTTTTGTTTTTTTTTTTGACATGGAATCTTGCTGTTGCCAGGCTGTAGTGCAGTGGTGCAATCTCAGCTCACTGCAACCTCTGCCTCCTGGGTTCAAGCAATTCCCCTGCCTCAGCCTCCTGAGTAGCTGGGACTATAGGCATGCACCATCCATCATGCCTGGATAATTTTTTGTATTTTAGTAGAGAGACGGGGGTTTCACCATGTTGGCCAGAATGATCTTGATCTCCTAACCTCATGATTCATCAGCCTCGACCTCCCAAAGTGCTGGGATTATAGACATGAGCCACCGTGCCTGGCCAGGGTCACCTACTGGCTTTAACACCAAGTTTAAATTTTTCCTCAATCAAATTTCCTTAGGGGTTGCAAAATAAATTTTATTTTCCTTTTTTTTTTTGAGACAGTCCCTCTCTGTCCCCAGGCTGGAGTGCAGTAGTGTGATCTCGGCTCACTGTAACCTCTGCCTCCCATGTTCAAGCGATTTTTGTGCCTCAGCCTCCCCAGTAGCTGGGATTAAAGGCGAGAGCCATTGCATCTGGCAGCAAAATAAATTTTCTAATTCCACCATTCATTCTACGTTTATTAGTTTGTATTCTTCTGTAAAGTAGGAAGTAGGTTTTAACTGTAGTCATTTGGTAATTTTGAAATGATTTTTTTCTTGGAGAGACAGAATAAATGCTTAATTTATTCACTTCAATTAGCAGTGTTCAAAGTTTGGATAATAGCTGGGCTTTTGTCACTTGAGGCTGCAGTGAGCCATGATGATACCACTGCATGCCAGCCCAAAATGAGCTGTGATTTACTACTCACACCTCAGCCTCTGGAGTAGCTCGGACTACAGACACTTGCCGCCACACCTGGCTATTTTCAATTTTTTTTTTTTTGAGATGGAGTCTCGCTCTATTGCCCAGGCTAGAGTACAGTGGTATGATCTTGGCTCACTGCAACCTCTGTCTCCAAGGTTCAAGCAAATCTCTGCCTCAGCCTCCGGTGTAGCAGGGATTCTGTAGGCACCTGATACCATGCCTGGCTAAATTTTATATTTTTTTGTAGAGATGGGGTTTCACCATCTTGGCCAGGCTGGTCTTGAATTTCTGACCTTGTGATCCACCCGCCTTGGCCTCCCAAAGTGCTGGTATTACAGGTATATTCTTTTTTATTGTAAGCATTTAAACCAGTAGATTTTCCCCTTATCACTGCTTTTGCTGCATCCCATAGGTTTTGGTAGTTATGTTTTCCTTTTTATTGGTCTCTAAGTATTTTCTAGTTTCTGTTGTACTTTTCTTTTTATTTGACCCATTGATTGTTTCAGAGAATGCTGTTTAATTTCTACAGATTTGTAAGTTTTCTAGTTTATCTGATTGTGGGTCAGGGAAGATACTTTGTACGATACGGTTTTTTTGGTTTTTTTTTTTGTTTTGTTTTGTTTTTTTGCTTTTTTTCTAAAACCGGCAAGAGAAAACTTGTCTTTTTCTTTAAATCTGTCAAGACCTAATTTGTATTCTTCTGTAAAAGTAGGAAGTACTGTATGGTTTTCTAAAGAATGGCCCATGGGCACTTTCAAAGAATGTGTATTCTACTGTTGAGTAGAGTGTTTCTGTGTGTGTCTGTTAGATCTAGTTGGTTTATTGTGGTGTTTGGATCTAAATATATACACAGCATTTATTTGGATCATGTTTTTAATCCATTCTGCCAATTTGTCTTTTGGAAAGTATTATTCATTTACTTTCCAAAGTATTTTACTGGCAAGGAAGGATTTAATTCTGCCATTTTGTTCCTCATTTCTAGCATTGTCTTTTTGTTCAATTGATCGTTTTTTGGCAGTGAAACTTACATTTCCTTATAACACAATTTCCTTTTGTAAATATTCTTTATTTTTTTGAGCGTAGTCTCCCTCTGTCGCCCAGGCTGGCGTGTAATGGCTCCATCTCAGCTGACTGCAATCTCCGCCTCCTGGTTCAAGTGATTCTCTTGCCTCCCAAGAAGCTGTGACTTCACTCAGCTAATTTTTGTATTTTTAGTAGATGGTGTTTCACCTTGTTGGCCAGGCTGGTCTCAAACTCCTGACCTTAAGTGATCCACTCACCTCAGCCTCCCAAAGTGCCGGGATTACAGGCGTGAGCCACTGTGCCTGGCTCCTTTTGTATATATTCTTCTCTAGCTATTTTCTTTGTGGTTGCCTGAGGATTACATTTGACATCCTAGTTATTCTAATTTGAATTTATACCAGATTAACTTCAACAGCACATATAAACTGCTTCTGTATAGCTCAATTCCCACCTCTTTTCAGTGACTGATCTCACAAAATTGCATTTGTATGCATCGTATGTCAAAAAATAAAAGTATAAATTTTAATGCACTTTTTTTTTTTTGAGATGGAGTTTTAGCTCTTGTTACCCAGGCTGGAGTGCAATGGCGTGATCTCGGCTCACAGCAACCTCCGCCTCCTGGGTTCAGGCAATTCTCCTGCCTCAGCCTCCTGAGTAGCTGGGATTACAGGCACACGCCACCATGCCCAGCTAATTTTTTGTATTTTTAGTAGAGGCGGGGTTTCACCATGTTGACCAGGATGGTCTCAATCTCAACCTCGTGATCCACCCGCCGCGGCCTCCCAAAGTGCTGGGATTACAGGCTTGAGCCACCGCGCCTGGCCTTTAATGCACTTTTAAATCATGGAGGAAACAAAACGCGGAGTTATCAATCAAAGTTATAATAATACTCACTTTTACAATAGTCCATATATTTACCCTTACGAGAAATTTTTCTTATGACAGATTTCTTCACATGGCTTCCAGCTACTGCCTAGCGTCGTTTCATTTCAACCTGAGGGACTGCCATTAGCATTTCTTGCAGGGCATGTCTAGTGGTAATGACCTCTCAGCTTTTGTTTATCTGGGAATGTCTAATTTCTTCCTCATTTTGGAAAGACAGTTTTGCCAGATATAGGTTGCTTGATAGTTTTATGTTTTTCCTTTAGCACTTTGAATATATCAACTTGTGTTCTTTTAGTTTCCAAGGTTTTGGGATCCCCTATAAGTGATGAGTCACTTCTTGATATTTTCAAGATTCTCTCTTTGTCTTGGGCTTTCAACAGTTTTATTATAATGTTTCTTGGTATGGGTCTGTGAGTTTATCTTACTTGAATTGTATTGAGCCTCTTGGATGTTTGTATTCATATTTGGAAGTCTCTTGAGTGGGAAAGGGAGGGAGTTGTAACATTGGGGGCTGAGTTGCAACAATGGCTGCCTACCTCTATCTGCACCTCATAATCAGAAACAGCAAATAACAATCAGGACATAGATCCCCAATAGTTGGAGGACAAGGTTTTTATTGCCTACTCTGGCTCCTGCAAGCTGCGTGCAAGTTGCTCCAGGAACATAGGGTGTATATGGGTAGCCATTACCTACCTAAGAGTTTAGGTTGATCAAAATTAACTACAACTTACTCTCAAAGCCTTCCCTTGGGAGTTACAAGCCTTTAATACCCTGCATTGTTCCAAACAACTTACAGCCGACAAATGCTGCCAGTGCGATAGTTATCATGCTGGGGATACGGGGTCCTGGTCTCCTACCCTGCCATCTTCCTTGATATCACTTCCTGTCTCCTTTGACCCAGTCCTAATCTTTGAAAGCTCCCTTATTTTCTGGCACAAAATGAACCAGGCTCCCTTCAACCTTCCATTTTTTTTCTCAGTCTTGGAGTCAGGAAATTCTTGGTCTAACTTTTAGCAAGGAATAGAATTAGAGACAAGTCTAGGCTCTAGAGGCACACATTGTTATTTTATTTTTTTGAGACCCGAGTCTCACTCTGTCACCAGGCTGGAGTGCAGTGGCACAATCTTGGCTCACAGCAACCTCTGCCTTCCTGGTTCAAGTGATTCTCCTGCCTCAGCCTCCTGAGCAGCTGAGACTACAGGCATGCGCCACCATGCACAGCTAATTTTTGTATTTTTAGTAGAAACGGGGTTTCACCACGTTGGCCAGGATGGTCTTGATCTCTTGACCTTGTGATCCACCCGCCTTGGCCTCCCAAAGTGCTGGGATTACAGGTATAAGCCACCATGCATTGTTATTAGAGTCACAATTTCTAATGGGCAGAGTTAGAATATGTATATATATACATATATATACACACACATTGTGAATTTGTATAGAATATTTCCTATTTAAATTTAGCATTATTATTATTTTTTTGAGACTGTCACCCAGGCTGGACTTCAGTGATGTGATCACAGCTCCCTGCAGCTTTGACCTCCCAGGCTCAAGTGATCGTTTCCGTTTCAGCCTCTTGAGTGGCTGGGACCACAGGTGTATGCTACCATCCCTTTTTTTTTCTTTGTAGAGGTGAGGATTCACTATGTTGCTCAGGTCTGGCCTCAAGCGATCCTCCCACCTGGGCCTCCCAAAGAGCTAGGATCATAGGCATGAGTCACTGTGCCCAGCAACTCTTATTTTAAACCATATTACTAAAAATAGCACTCAAACAGAAAAGTGAATATAAGTGCAGCTTCCACAAAGTAATGAACTCTTATAAAGTAAAAACCTGTGAGACTATCAGTCAGGTCAAGAAATAGAAGCCCCTCCAGTGCACCTTTCTTACCTTTGCCCCATTCCCTTACTCTCGAATATAATTCCTATCCTGTTGTCTGGATGTAACTTCTTTGAATTTCCCTGTTTCTGACCTGTGATGTTCCTGTAACTTTGCTGCAAAAGTTGTAATTGCTTTTAAGTTTTGCCTTCTTTCCTTCCTTCCTCTTCCTCTTCCCTTCCCTTCCCTTCCTTTCCTCTTTCCTTTTCTTTCTTTTTTTGATGAAGTCTCACTCTGCTGCCCAAGCTGGAGTGCAGTGGTGCAATCTCAGCTCACTGCAACCTCCGCAGTTTCAAGCGTTTCTCCTGCCTCAGCCTCCTGAGTAGCTGGGGCTGCAGGCGTGTGCCACTACGCCCAGCTAATTTTTGTATTTTTAGTAGAGACGGGGTTTCACCGTGTTGGCCAGGATGGTCTTGAACTCCTGACCTCAGTGATCCACTCAACTTCGGCCTCCCAAAGTGCTGGGTGTTGGGATTACAGGCATGAGCCACTGCACCGGGCCTCTTTCTTTTTCTCTCTCTCTTCTTTCTCTTTCTCTCTCTTTCCTTTTCTCTTTCTTTCTCTCTTTCTTTCCTTTTCTCTCACTTTCTTTCTTTCTTTCTTTCTTTCTCTCTTTCTCTCGCTTTCTTTCTTTCCCTTCTCTCCCTTCTTCCCTCCCTCCCTTCTCTCTCTCTCTTTCTTTCTTCTTTCTTGTGTTTGAATGTTGTTACATTTACCCTTGATTTGTACAACAATTTTCTGGTGATATTTTTTGAAAAAATTGCAATCTTCAATTTGTCTTGATAGTTTAGTATCTTATGGATACTTTGGTTTTTATTTTGTTTTGTTTTGTTTTGTTTTGTTTTTTTGAGACAGTCTCACTCTGTTGCCAGGCCGGAGTGCAGTGGCGTGATCTCAGCTCACTGCAACCTCTGCCTCCTGGGTTCAAGCAATTTTCTGCCTCAGTCTCCTGAGTTGCTGGGACTACAGGCATGCACCACCATGCCCAGCTAAGTTTCGTATTTTTAGTAGAGATGGGATTTCACCATCTTGGCCAGGCTGGTCTTGAACTCCTGACCTCATGATCTACCTGCCTTGGCCTCCCAAATTGTTGGGATTATAGGCGTTAGCCACTGTGCCCAGCTGGGTACTTTTGTTGTTGTTGCTTGGTTTTTTTGAGACAGGGTCTCTGTCAGCACAGACTGGAGTGCAATGGCCCCATCTCAGCTCGCTGCAACCTATGCCTCCTGGGCTCAAGTGATTCTCCCACTTCAGCCTCCCAAGTAGCTGGGACTACAGGCACGAGCCACCACACCCAGCTGATTTTTTTTTCCTTTGAAACTTCTGAGCTCAATCAATCCACCTGCTTTGGCCTTTCAAAGTGCTGGGATTACACAGTTGTGAGCCACTGCACCTGGCCTACTGACAGTCTTTAAAAAGATGATTCTAGGCCGGGCACGGTGGCTCAAGCCTGTAATCCCAGCACTTTGGGAGGCCGAGGCGAGTGGATCACAAGGTCAAGAGATCGAGACCATCCTGGTCAACATGGTGAAACCCAGTCTCTCCTAAAAAAAAAATACGAAAATTAGCTGGGCATGGTGGTGCGTGCCTGTAATCCCAGCTACTCAGGAGGCTGAGGCAGGAGAATTGCCTGAACCCAGGAGGCGGAGGTTGCGGTGAGCTGAGATCGCGCCATTGCACTCCAGCCTGGGTAGCAAGAGCGAAACTCCGTCTCAAAAAAAAAAACAACAAAAAAAAGATTCTTGGCTCTTATCCTACTTTAAGACCTTCTACTGCCAATCTCTTTCTTACCCTTCATGCAAGTCATCAAGAGGTATTGCCCCTAACTTCTGGACAACCCCCATCCCTTTTATGTATAATTTGGAGTTTGGGCCGGGTGCAGTGGCTCACGCCTGTAATCCTAGCACTTTGGGAGGCCAAGGCAGGCAGATCACCTGATGTGAGTTTGAGACCAGCCTAACTAACATGGAGAAAGCTGTTCCTACTAAAAATACAAAATCAGCCGGGTGTGGTGCTGCATGCCTGTAATCCCAGCTACTTGGGAGGCTACGACAGGAGAATCGCTTGAACCTGGAGGTGGAGGTTGTGTGAGCCGAGATCACACCACTGCACTCCAGCCTGGGCACCAAGAGCAAAACTCCGCCTCGATATTTAGCGTTTGAAGATTTTCTCAGAGTTTTGTTGAAGGTGTAGGTTATGGGATGTTTTATTTGCTCTCTTTGTTGCTTTGCATGTAATAAAAAGCAAAAAACATGTCTGAGGGAAAGTGGCATGAGTTACATTTAGGCTTTCTTGGGGCCTGTATCAGCCGGACCTGTTAGAAAGGCCAAGCTGGAAAACGGTTGGAGGCAGGAGAATTCAAGCAAGAGATGGAGATAGAGGGCTGGATTAGGTTGGGGTCTGGGGATGAAGAGGAGGAACATATGGAACTGGAATTTGAGCAAGGGTAAAAATCACCTGATTGTCTCTCTCCCCAAGGATAACGAGAGCTCAGCGCCCACCTTGAACGTGGCTTCATCTACTGGAAGCTCTGGAGTGCACCCCTCTTGGAAGCATGGCCTACCAAGCGTTCAGCACTTTCCTCACAGCACAGGGATGCTGGGGCCCCCCTTGGTGTCTGTGGAGGTGCCGGGGCACAATGTGGATGAAGAGGGGCCCCCGTTTAGCATGGTACTGCCTGAGCATGGTGTGAGCTACTGCCCCCAAGCGAGTCTCCCTCCTTCCCCGGTGATTTACAGTCAAGGAGTGTCTCCCCCTCAGCAAGAGACAACGATGTTCAATGAGCCTCAGATAATGCCTACAGTTGAGCCCAATATTCCAGGAGTGGCTGGAGCCTTCAGTGGCAATCTAAGCATGCACCCCAGTGGGCTGCCAGTCTCGGCTTCCACTGGAATCCCAATGATGTCCCATGCTGGGGGCCCTACCATGCCTTACCCTGGCCTCTTGACAGCACCTTCTGATGAAACAGCATTGGCCTCAACCATGCCTCCCACGGAGGCCCAGGCGGTGCTCCTCTCTGTGGCTCAGATGTTGCCCCAACAAGACACCCATGACCTTGGGATGCCCCCAGCTGAGTCCCAGTCACTCCTGGGTTTAGGATCTCAGAACTCTCTTGTGAGTCAGCCAGACTCCCACGAAGGCCCATTCCTACCGAAGCAGCCCACACCTGCTCCACAGGCAACAGAGCAGGACTCCAGGCCTCAGGAAAGGACTGGGAGAGGGGAATCCTCAGAGGCCAGGCCTTACCGCTGCAACTACGAAAACTGTGGAAAAGCTTATACCAAACGCTCCCACCTCGTGAGCCACCAGCGCAAGCACACAGGTGAAGGAGGTGTCAGGTGGGATGGGGATGGAGGAGTCTCTGGGCTTTACATTTGTCCTGGACCACTGGTGGGTAATTGTTTGGGATGAGTCTTTCATCTTCCAAGTTTGGAGCTAAGCTAGACTGGCCCCCTGACTTGCCATCCGGGAGGACTGTCCCAAGATACCTGGGCTGGCACTCCTGAGTACATTGCCCCTCCCTGGTTCCCTGGACCTTCCCTTTTGAATCCTCAGCCTGGACTGCTCTGCCTCATAGAGTCAGACCCCTTCCTAAATCTATTCTAAACTCCATTTCTCCCTTGTCATTCCCAGGTGAGAGGCCCTATTCGTGCCAATGGGAAGGTTGTCAGTGGTCTTTCTTCCGTTCTGACGAGCTTAGACGACATTTTCGGGTACACACCAGATATCGACCATATAAATGTGATCAGTGCAACAGAGAGTTCATGCGATCCGACCATCTTAGGCAACACCAGAAGACTCATCGGCTGGGACCCTCAGACCCACAAGCCAACAATGGGGAGCATGACGGTGCTCCTGCTCCTGGTCCTTAGGTCAGTCTCCTCATTTTGGCTTTTCTGCACAGCTCCTGCCTGCCTCTGCTGTCTAACCTTCTCCCCTGGGCAGCAAGAGTGAAACTCCGTCTTGGGGGGTAAAAAAAACTTCTTTATTGACCAGAGGGCAGCGGCTCACACCTGTAATCCCGGCTACTCAGGAGGCTGAGGCAGGAGAATCGCTTGAACCTAGGAGGCAGAGATTGCAGTGAGCCAAGATCGCGCCACTGACTCCAGCCTGGATGACAGAGCAAGACTCCATCTCAAAAACAAAACAAACAAACAAAAAAGCTCTTTATTTCTTGTTGCTCCCCAGCTTAAAACCCTTTAGTGACTCCCTTGCCTGCTACATAAAATCCAATTTCCAGAGCCAGATTATTTTCCAATCCTGAATTTGCCACTGAATAGCCATGTGACCTTGGGAAAGGTCTCGGATCACTATGCCTTGTTTCTTCTTCCAGAAAATGAAAAAACCAGTTTTGGACTATATTGGACATGGCACATGTAAAACATCAGATTCTCCCTGGTACTCACTGGCCACGTACCCAGAGTTTCTGTTTCTTCCCACCACTTCACACACTTGGATGGAGTGGCCTAGCACAGGGCATGGGATCTGGATCCCAAGTTGCCGCTAGCAAACTTAGAAGTGTGTGGAAACTTGTTTATTTGAGACAGTCTTGCTGTGTCACCCAGGGTGGAGTGCAGTGGTGCGATCTCAGCTCACTGCAACCTCTGCCTCCCAGGTTCAAGTGATTCTTCTGCCTCAGCCTCCCGAGTAGCTGGGATTACAGGCACGTGCCACCATACCTGGTTTATTTTTGTATTTTTTGTAGAGATGGGATTTCACCATGTTGGCCAGGCTGATCTCAAACTCCCGGCCTCAAGTGATCTACCTGCCTCAGCCTCCCAAAATGCTGGGACTACAGGCATAAGCCATGGTGTCAGGCTGGGAGTTAATATCTATGGGATGAAATATGACTAGTAGGAGACAGGTGAGACTCAGGCAGATAAATTCCCCCTTTTCCTCTCCCGTTCATAAATTGTTGCATGGCACCACTTCTCCAAAACAGTACCATCAATGGGGAGACCTCCCAAGTAGCTGGTGGACACGACTGCTGTGTCCTCCGCAAGGCTTGTCAGGAAGCAGTCCCTGGCCTGCTAACACATCACCTCGCATTACTTCCCATTCTGCCTTTCTTCCATGTTCTCATTTCCAAAGTCTTGGGTTTGCACCTCTCCAAATAAAACACTAATTCCTAGTTCTTGTTTTCAGGCTCTGTTTTCCAGGTGACTGAGGGCTAGGAAGGAAAGGAAGATCTAAGACAGGCGCAGAATCTCATATCTAGACTCAGCAGGCCATTTTACTCCAGCAAACTGATAAAGAGAAAGGATCTTGGCCAAGCTATCAAGCGTAGAGCTAGAATCCCAACCAGAGGTGGTCTCTTCCCTAAGAAGACGGTGCCTTCTATGGGTGTTTCCTGAACCCAGGCTGGTGTGCCGAGCACGGAAAGGTGAAACAGAGCTGGTTTCTGTGTTCAAGAGACTGTCTTGATCTGGGGGCTCAGAGGTCCACCTCAGTACAGTGGCCGTGGGGAAGAGGAGTCCCTAAATGGGAGCGTCGGAAAGGCTTTCTGGAGGAGGTAACCCCTGGGTCCAGTAAGAGTGTAACACATAGTTATCACTCAAATTCTGAAATAAACTAAACAGGTGAATGAAGAAGGAAGAGGATTCCAGGCAGAGAACACTGGACCTCACAACTGCTCAGAGGAGAGGCAGTCTTGAACTTCTACATTCATTCAGCAAATGTTTTTGGAGCCTTCAATACTGAACGCACCAAGGCTGTGGAGACCCATGGCGAGGAGTAAGGAGATAACTAAACGATGTGTCAGAGAAGAAAGACTTCCCTTGGAGGTGCCTCCATCAGACCCGAAGGACTCATGGGGGTTAGCTGTACCTCCCATTTCTTGGACATAGACCACTGGACATGTCTCTATCTTCTGGCAACTGGCATAGACAGTAAGGAATCAGAGGTGCATGAAGGCAACCTGCCTCTGTAGAGCAGAAAGCTCATAGAAAACATTTATGGATGTGCCCAGTGCTGCCAAGGAGAGCAGCTGGACCTCTGCAGGCTCAAGCTTATCTGGGCCTCTGGGGAAGCCACACAGCCTTGGCTGTGCCTGCCCCTGGCCTCCCACCCCTACCCTGACCCTGCACTACTTCACTACCTTGATCTGTGTTACTAGTGACCTCAGTATAACTGGGATGGACATCCAGGTGCCCCCACCCAAGCTCCCAAGTGAGGGGAGTGGACATGATTAAAACAACAGGGGCAGAAGGGGCTCATTTATGACCATTCACGAGCCCCAGTTTGAGGTCTTGGGTACTCAGTCTCTTTCGTTTCTTCCAGGGTACCTGATCACTTCCACGGAGCAGGCCATCTTGGATTCACTGGGCTGGAGGTGGTCTCTGTCCCCCAGCCCACCTGGCTCACACACAGCCTCGTGGGTAGGGTCAGCAGACCAAATTGCTTCTTGCTGGAATGTAAGATGAGAGGTCTGTTTTTGATCTAGCATTTTCACCAGGAAGTGGATGTGGAGAGCATCAGAGTGATGAAGGGTGTATGATGTGCACTGTAACCATGGACAAACAGGCTCCTGCTCTTGTGGAGGTCACAGTCTAGTGGAGGAGGGATGTTACCAGAAATGCACAAAGTGGGCCGGGCGCCGTGGCTCACGCCTGTAATCCCAGCACTTTGGGAGACCGAGGCAGGTGGATCACTTGAGGTTAGAGGTTTGAGACCAGCCTGGCCAACATGGTGAAGTCCCATCTCTACAAAAAGTACAAAAATTAGCCAGGCATGATGGTGGGTGCCTCTAATCTCAGCTACTCGGGAGGCTGAGACGAATAATCGCTTGAACCTGGGAGGCGGAGGCTGCAGTGAGCTAAGATTGCACCACTGCACTCCAGCCTGGGTGACTGAGTGAGACTCCGTCTCCAAACAAAAAAGACCCGTGAACTCTCTACTAGATTCTGAATCCTGTGGAGGATGACTCGAGGCCAGGAGTTTGAGACCAGCGAGACCTTGTCTCTATAAATAATGAATTTAAAAGGAGAAAAAATAATTTACTAGTACATTTAAAGCTTTGAGTTCTCCATCCTTCTCTGCAGAGGTAACCACTATACTGAATTTTGATTAATCTTGCCTTAGCTATTTATTGTTTTTATCATATAATGTATCTCTTCTTAAATATAGTGATTGGTTTTGTATGGTTTTCAACTTACCTTTGTTCTGTTTGGGATTTATTAAACTTTTTCAATCTAAATGGTTATAGTCTTAATAAAATTTAGAAATATTTGGCCACTGTTTTGTCAAATTTTGGGGTTCTCTTCCATCTTCTATTTCTGACACACAGTCTGCCTATACGATGGACCATTTGATATTGTTCCTCAGATCACTGACGCCCTGTTCACTTTTTTCAGGCTTTTTCTTTTCTGTTTTGTTTTTTTGTTTTTTGTTTTTTTTTTCTTTTTTGAGACTGAGTCTTGTTCTGTCGCCCACGTTGGAGTGCAGTGGCACAATCTTGGCTCACTGCAACTTCTGTCTCCCAGGTTCGAGTGATTCTCATGCCTCAGCCTCCCAAGTAGCTGGGACTACAGGTATACCACCATGCTGGCTAATTTTTGTATTTTTAGTAGGGACGGGGTTTTATTCTGTGGGCCAGGCTGCTCTCGAACTCCTGACCTCAGGTGATGCATCCACCTCAGTCTCCCAAAGTTCTAGGGTTCTAGGCATGAGCCGCCGTGCCCAGCCTCAGTCTTTTCTTTCCCTGCTTCATTTTAGATGTCTTATTAAGGTTCCTTAATCTTTTCTTCTGTAGCATCTAATCTGCTATTCCATTCAGTATATTTTTCATTTTAGATGTATTTTTCATCTCTAGACATTCCATCTGGATCATTTTTAATCTTCCATTTTTCCCTTTATGCTCATGTTTTTCCTCTATCTTCTTGGTCATGAAAAATATATTTGGTGCTCCCTTCAGCAATACATACACTAAAATTGAAATGATCCAGACAAGGTTAGCATGGCCCCTATGCAAGGATGACATGCAAATTTATGAGGCATTTCCTGTTTTTCAAATCAAAACCACAATGAGATGCCATCTCACACCAGTCAGAATGGCTCACTGAAAAGTCAAAAATAGGCCATTCTTTCTGAAACAAAAAAATATAAAAAAGATTTAAAAAGAAAAAAAAAATAGGCCAGGTGCAGTAGGTCACACCTGTAATCCTAGCACTTTGGTAGGGTGAGATGGGAGGATTGCTTGAGGCCAAGAGTTCAGGACCAAACCAACCAACATAATGAGACCCCTATCTTTATTTAAAAAAAAAAAACAACAAAGAAAAAAAAAGATGCCGGCAAGGTTGGGAAGAAAATCTTATACACTGCTGGTGAGAGTAAATTAGTTCAACCATTGTGGAAAGCAGTGTGGCAATTCCTCAAAGACCTAAAAACAGAACTACCATTTGACCCAACAATCCCATTACTAGGTAGATACCCAAAGGAGTAGAGATCGTTCTTTCGTAAAGACACATGCACACATATGTTTATTGCAGTACTATTCACAATAACAGACATGGAATCAACCCAAGATAGCCATCAATGGTAGAAAATGTGATACAGATACACCATGAAGTACTATCCAGTCGTAAAAAAGAATGAGGCCATGTCCTTTTCAGGAACGTGAATGGAGCTGGAGGCTATTATCCTTAGCAAACGAATGCGAGAACAGAAAACCAAATACCGCATGTTCTCACTTACAAGTGGGAGCTAAATTATGAGAACATATGGACACACAGAAGGGAACAACACACACTGGGGTGAGGATAGGAGGAGGCAGAGGATCAGGAAAAATAATAGGTACTGGGCTTAAGACCTGGGAGATGAAATAATCTGTACAATAAACCCTAGTGACATGAGTTTACCTAGATAAGAAACCTGCACATGAACCACTGAATTTACAATGTATTTAAAAGCATATTTATAATGGCTGTTTTAGCATCCTTAGATGCTAGTTCCTTAATATTTGGTCATTTGGGGATCTATCAACTGAGTTTTTTTTTCTCCCAGAAATTGGCCTGTTTTTTTTTTTTTTTTGTCCGCACTGGATACCAGACATTGTGAATTTACATTGTTGGTTGCTGGATTTTGTTTTCTCCCTTTAAATAGTATCGACTTTCCCCCCACCCCCCCAGCTTGAATTTACTTGAATCCCTTTGAGGCCTACTTTTTGAAGCTTTTTTAAAGCTAGACAGAGCTGCTGCTTTTCTAGGGCTAGTTGCCCCAGTACTAATGTAACATCCTGAGAATTTTGCCTGTTGCTCTGTGTATATCTTTGCAGTCTGGTGAGTGAAAACATGGGGAAACTGTCTCTATAAAAAAATACAAAAATTAGCCGGGCACAGCAGGACATGCTTGTAATCCCAGCTACTTGGTGGGTTGAAGTGGGAGGATTGTTTGAGCCTGGGAAGCAGAGATTGCAGTGAGTTGAGATTGTGCAACTGTACTCCAGCCTGGGTGACAAATCAAGTCCCTGTCTCAAAAATAAAAATAAAACATTAGCTGAGACATTTTTCAGAGTGGTTCTTTTTTTTTCTTTTTCTTTTTCTTTTTTTTTTTTGAGAGAGAGTCTCACTTAGTTGCCTGGGCTAGAGTGCAGTGGGGCGATCTCAGCTCACCGTAGCCTCCCTCTCCCAGGTTCAAATGATTCTCATTCCTCAGCCTCATGAGTAGCTGGGATTACAGGCAGGCACCACCATGCCCAGCTAATTTTTTGTATTTTTAATGGAAATGGGGTTTCACTATTTTTTGCCAGGCTGGTCTTGAACTCCTGGCCTCAAGTGATCCACTCAAAGTGGATCACTCAGCCTCTCAAAGTGCTGGGATGTGTGCCACTTCACCCAGGTGTGAGCCGCTTCACCCAGCTCAGAGTGGTTCTCGACTCACTAATGGGTTGTGAGCTAACTAGAGAAACAGTAGGTTGCACAAGATTGAGAGCCTGGCTGAGTTTGGTGACAATGTATTTACAGAAGTGCTAATCTACCCTGCTGTGGGACTTTCTCCGGTGGCAACAGTCACTTGTGTAGTAGAGAAAGTAGTTGATCAGAGTCAGCAAGCATTGAGGTTTTTCAGGTGCATGTAACAGCAGGACAAAGGCACAAGGGAGGTTAGGAGAAATAATGGACTATAGAATCTAAGAGAGATGGGGATGGAATGTCCAGAGGGGGCTGAGGAATTGGGACCGCATGGAGTTGCCAATGGGTTGGAGGCTCCGATGAAGCCAGATAACTGGTGTATTCGGAACAACCGAATGAGGTTGGAAAGATGAGGGATGGTGATGGAGACTGGATGTTGAATAGGTGCTTTTGAAGGTAGGACAGTTTCAACTGATGGCAAAATCCCGGATACAACTACAGAAGCGGGCGGCTGGGGTGGGCTAGGGAGGTGAAAGTTTTCAGAAATGTGGAGTTTGACATAGGCAAGGGACGAATTCTTAGAGGAATGAGTTCAAGTGACCAAGAATGTAAGTGAAGTGACTCAGTGACTAGGAGTAAAACGGTGGAGGATCTAATGGGACAGTTTTGGTGAGGAGGAAGAATCATTGTAGCGTAGCCAAAGGGAGGTAGGGTGTGGAGAATGAAAGGTCTTCACAAAGCAGAGGTGTGGGATTACAGGCATGAACCGCCACACCTGGCCAGAATTATTATTATTATTTTTTGAGATGGAGTCTTGCTCTGTCGCCCAAAGTGCTGGGATTACAGGCGTGAGCCACTGTGCCTGGCTTGTAATATCCTTTTATAATCCAGTAAAAGTAAGTGTTTCCTTGAGTTCTTTTTTTTTTTTCTTTTTTTTATTTTTTAAACATGGAGTTTAGCTCTTGTTTCCCACAGTGCAATAGTGAGATCTCAGCTCACTGAAACCTCAGCCTCCCAGGTTCAAGCGATTCTCTGGCCTCAACCTCCTGAATAGCTGGGATTACAGGTGCCCACCACCATGCCTGGCTGATTTTTGTATTTTTTAGTAGAAATGCAGTTTCATCATGTTGGCCAGGCTGGTCTTGAACTCCTAACCTCAGGTGATCTACCCACCTATGCCTCCCAAAGTGCTGGGATTACAGGTGTGAGCCACTGTGCCCGGCTTTGAGTTCTGCGAGCCTTCTATCAAATCAATCGGCCGAAGGAGGAGGCTGTGGGAACTCTGACTTATAGCCGGTTAGAGCACAGGTAAAACAATGTGAGGCTCGCAGTTGGCATAGGAAGTTGGGGTCAGTTTTTGGGCCTGAGTCCTCAACCTGGGGGATCTCACATAATCTCCAGGTAGCTTCAGAATTGAATTGAGTTGAAGGATATTCAGTTGGTGTCTGGTGCAGAATTAATTGCTTGCTTGAGTGTGGGGGAAAATCCTCACACACCTGGTGTCAGAAGTGTGTTGTGAGAGCCTAGTACGAGAAACGGAGGGAGTGGGAGTGGGAAAAAATTAAAAAGGGAGTCTAGTAGGAGAAACAGAGTTTGTTTTTTCCACTGACTTGTATTTCCACATAAACTTTAGAATCAGCTTGTCAAAATTCAGCAAAATAGGGTCAGGTGTGATGGCTCATGCCTATAATCCCAGCACTTTGGGATCACTTGAGGTCAGGAGTTTGAGACCGAGACAGGTGGATCACTTAAGATCAGGAGTTCGAGACCATCCTGGCCAAAGTAGTGAAACCTCGTCTCTACTAAAGATACAAAAATTACCTGGGCAGGTGCCTGTAATCCCTGCTACTCGGGAGATTGAGACATGAGAATCGCTTGAATCTGGCGGGTAGACGTTGCAGTGAGCTGAGATCACACCACTGCACTCAGGCCTGCAGATTGACAGAGTAAGACTCCATCTCAAAAAAAAAAAAAAAATCGGCAAAATAAACCAGGTGGGTGTTTTTGTTTGTTTGGTTGTTTGTTTGTTTGTTTTCATTTTTTTGAGTCAGGTCTTACTTTGTCCCCCAGGTTGGAGCGGAGTGGCATGATCACGGCTCACTGCAGCCTTGAACTCCTGGGCTCAAGTGTTCCTCCTGCCTCAGCCTTTCGAGGAGCTGGGACTACAGGTGTGTATCACCATACCTGGCTAAGCTTTTTTGTTTTGTTTTGTTTTTTGTTTTTTCAATTGTTGTAGAGATATCGTCTCACTATGTTTCCCAGACTTGTCTTGAACTCCTGGCCTCAAGCGATCTTCCTGCCTCAGCCTCCTGAGCGGCCAGCTGTGATTTTAAATGGGATTACATTGACTCCATAGATGAATTTGGAGAGTACTGCCATCTTAACAACATTGTCTTCCAATCCATGAGCACAGAAAGTCTTTCCACAGCTGGGCACAGTGGCTCATGCCTGTAATCCCAGCACTTTGGGAGGCCAACGTGGGTGAATCACTTGAGGGTAAGAGTTTGAGACCAGCTTGGCCAACATGGTAAAACATTGTCTCCACTAAAAAATACAAAAATTAGCCAGGCGTGGTGGTGCATGCCTGTAATCCCAGCTACTCGGGAGGCTGATGCACAGGAATAGCTTGAACCCGGGAGGTGGAAGTTGCAGTGAGTCAAGATCATGCCATTGCACTCAAGCCTGGGCAACAGAAGGAGACTCTGTCTCAAAATAAAATAAATAAATAAATAAATATTTTTCCATGTATTTAGGTCTTAAAAAATATCTTTTGGTGGCCGGGCGTGGTGGCTCAAGCCTGTAATCCCAGCACTTTGGGAGGCCGAGGTGGGTGGATCATGAGGTCAAGAGATCAAGCCCATCCTGGTCAACATGGTGAAACCCCATCTCTACTAAAAATAAAAATTAGCTGGGCATGGTGGCGCGTGCCTGTAATCCCAGCTACTCAGGAGGCTGAGGCAGGAGAATTGCCTGAACCCAGGAGGCGGAGGTTGCGGTGAGCCGAGATCGAGTCATTGCACTCCAGCCTGGGTAACAAGAGTGAAACTCCGTCTCAAAAAAAAAAAAAAAATATCTTTTGGCCAGGTGCAGTGGCTCATGCCTGTAATCCCAACACTTTGTGAAGCTGAGGTGGGAGGATCCCCTGACCCCAGGTTCAAGAACAGCCTGGGCAACATAATGAGATCCCCGTCTCTACCAAAAATTTTTAAAAAATTAGCGAAGTGTGGTGGCACATGCCTGTAGTCCCAGCTACTTGGGGGTACTGAGGTGGGAGGTGCAGTGATCATGCTATTGCATTCCAACCTGGGCGATAGAGACACCCTGTCTCAAAAAAAAAAAACCAACCTTTTCAGTGTTTTATAATTTTGGTGTATAAATCTTGTGCTTCTTTTGTTAATGTATTCCTAATTTTATTTTTGATGCTATTACAAATGAAATAGCTTTCTTTTTTTTTTTTTTTTTGAGACGGAGTTTCGCTCTTGTTACCCAGGCTGGAGTGCAATGGCGCGATCTCAGCTCACCGCAACCTCCGCCTCCTGGGTTCAGGTAATTCTCCTGCCTCAGCTTCCTGAGTAGCTGGGATTACAGGCACGCGCCACCATGCCCAGCTAATTTTTTGTATTTTAGTAGAGACGGGGTTTCACCATGTTGACCAGGATGGTCTCGATCTCTTGACCTCGTGATCCACGCGCCTCGGCCTCCCAAAGTGCTGGGATTACAGGCTTGAGCCACCGCGCCCGGCCTGAATTTTTAGAAATTCTTATGCCACTATTTTCATTGACACCACTCTTTCATTGTAATTTTTAATTTGTACTTTTCAAATTGTGAATGATAATGGGGCGTATTTTACTTAAGGCCTTTTTTTTGGTGAATTTTCTGTTTAAAATTTTTTCCCATTTTTTTCTACTGAGTTTTGTTGTTTTTTTTCTCCTCAGTTTTTAAATTTGCCAGTTGCCTTTTTTTTTTTTTTTTTTTGAGGCTGAGTCTTGGTCTGTCGCCCAGGCTGGAGTGCAGTGGCACCATCTCTGCTTACTGCATCCTCTGCCTCCTGGGTTCAAGCAATTCTCTTGCCTCAGCCTCTCGAGTAGCTGGGATTAGAGGCGCCCACCACCATGGCCAGCTAATTTTTATTTGATTGATTTTATTTATTTTTGAGACAGCTCTGTTGCCAGGCTGGAGTGCAGTGGTGTGACCTTGGCTCACTGCCACGTTTGCCTCCCAGGTTCAAGTGATTCCCCTTTCTCAGCCTCCCGAGTAGCTGGGACAACAGGTGGGCATCATCACGCCCAGCTATTTTTTTGCTTTTTGTTAGAGATGGGGTTTCACCATGTTGACCAAAATGATCTCAATCTCCTGACCTCATGATCCGCCCACCTTGGCCTCCCAACGTGCTGGGATTACAGGCATGAACCACTGTGCCTGGCCACCAGTTGTGTTTTGATTTTTTTTTTCTTGCCGTTGGAAAGATTCTCATTTTCATAGTATCATGCATTTAACTTTACTATTTTTGTTGTTGTCGCATCTGGATTTGCGTCACAGTGGCGTGATCTCAGCTCACCGCAACCTCCGCCTCCTGGGTTCAGGCAATTCTCCTGCCTCAGCCTCCTGAGTAGCTGGGATTACAGGCACGCGCCACCATGCCCAGCTAATTTTTTGTATTTTTAGTAGAGATGGGGTTTCACCATGTTGACCAGGATGGTCTCGCTCTCTTGACCTTTTGATCTACCCGCCTTGGCCTCCCAAAGTGCTGGGATTACAGGCGTGAGCCACCGCGCCCGGCCCTTTCTTTCTTTTTCTTGACAGAATCTTGCTCTGTCATCTAGGCTGAAGTGCAGTGGTGCGATCTTGGCTCACTGTAACGTCTGCCTCCCACATTCAAGAGGTTCTTGTGCCTCAGCCTCCCAAGTAGCTGGGATTACAGACCCGTGCCACCACACCAGGCTAATTGTTGTATTTTTAGTAGAGACAAGGTTTCACCATGTTGGCCAGGTTGGTCTTGAACTCCTGGTCTCAAGTGATCTGCCTCGGCCTTTCAAAGTGCTAGGATTACAGGCATGAGCCACTGTACCCAGCCCCCAGCACAATTTCTTAAAGTTCATCTTTGCTACAGTGTTTTGAGATGTCACTTTTATTATATACTTCCATATGTGCTTGTGTCTATTTATGGACTTTCAATTTAATTTCATTGCTCTGTTTGTGCAGTCATTCACCATTTTCACCTATTTATTAACTTTACAATCTCAGCCCAGCCTGGTGACCACCTTCCTGCAGCCCCCTCAATACAGATACTGCATACTTTAGGCCTCTCACCCACACCAGTGTCCTTGACCCTCCCAACACCATGGCTGTCGGGTCCAACCTGCAGTCCCTGACCCAGCAATGGATGAACAAATGCCCTCAGATACAGATATCCAGTGAAAGCGTAGGCTAGGGGTCCGGGCCACTCACAGACACCAGGGAGGGTGCTGTAAACAGTCAGCAGCCGCAGCCCTCACCAGCTGGCACTGCAGGTATTCGTTCAGTATAGATTTAATGGCAACGGCTTTGAGTCAACATACTTGTGGATAATTTGTATGGTTGCCCCCCAGAGAAGGCAGTCTTACAGATGGCTAAAGGCCAGGTTCCGAGGCATAAGTAAACTAACTTATCTAGATCAGTTTCTTTACACCCTTTAATTATCTAACTTAAGCTTTCAGGCACTGGATAAGAGAATCTGGCTGCCTTCAGCCAGATCCTCTTCTGAGGCTTTTGCAGGACTCTCCTCCGGCCTTCCAGGGTTTCTGTTCTTTTCCTACAATTTCTCCCACCCTCCTGATGGAAGTCCTACACATGAGCCTTCCAACATGGACAGTTTTCCATGCCTCCTGCCCACACCAGCACCTCCACTCCCTCCTACACCCTTGCCTCCTGTCCACAGCTCACCTGCACCCTAGAGAGTTGCTTCCTGCTTGACCAGTAACTGCTGACCAGCTCTGCTTCCCCAGTGACTCCTAACTAGCAAACTTCTCCAGCACTCACGGTCTGCAGCTATACCTTCTCCAGTGAGATCCAAACTCCAGTCTTAGAGCTCATTTTCCAAGTTTGTCCTTGCTTGAGAACTCTCAGCCCTAGGGTTGTGTCCTCTTACATTTTATATTTACTCTTAGGTTTTTTTTTTGTTTTTTTGTTTTTTTTTTTGAGACAGAGTCTCACTTTAGTGCCCAGGCTGGAGGGCAATGGCACAGTCATGGCTTACTGAAGCCTCTGCCTCCTGGGTTCAAGCGGTTCTCATACCTTGGCCTCCCAAGTAGCTGGGACTACAGACGCACACCACCACACCTGGCCAGTATTTGCATTTTTAGTAGAGACGGAGCTTCACCACGTTGGCCAGGCTGGTCTTGAACTCTTGACCCCAAGTGATCTGCTTGCCTCAGCCTCCCAAACTGTTGGGATTACATGTGTGAGCCCCTACACCAGGTCCTTTTAAAATTCTTTATATTAAACTTCCCTTGTTTAAAACACTGTGTGCCGTCTCTCTCTCTCTCTCTCTCTCTCTCTCTCTTTTTCGTCCTGTGACACAGCCTTCAGGAGATCCTGAGAACATGTGCCCCTAAAACACTGTATGCTGTCTCTCTTGATTGAACTCAGGCTGATGCAATCAGGAGCATGTAACTGGCATCCAGTACTGCATGGTGTCTTTGTATCCTGTGTACTACCATGTCTACTAATGTATTTATTAAGTTTTCTCTTTTTTTGAGATGGAATTTCACTCTAGTTGCCCAGGCTGGAGTGCAATGGCACAATCTCAGCTCACCACAACTTCTACCTCCCGGGTTCAAGTGATTCTCCTGCCTCAGCCTTCCGAGTAGCTGGGACTATAGGTGTGCACCACCACGCCCAGCTAATTTTGTGTTTTTAGTAGAGATGGAGTTTCTCCATGTTGGTCAGGCTGGTCTTGAACTCCTGACCTCAGGTGATCTGCCTGCCTTGGCCTCCCAAAGTGCTGGGATCGCAGGCGTGAGTCACCACGCCTGGCCGAGTTTATTATTATGTAAGGGTTGTAGTGAAATTTGAGGAAATGGTTGGGGTTTTTGGATGGGTTGAGAACATGTCACTATTTTTCATATTTAGGTTAATGGAATAAAAACTCCTTTAGTCTAAAAATTCATGATCCAGCAGAGTAGATCTGAATAATGAGGAACAGCTGTACTGTTTTCTTTTTGTAGTTGTACTTCATGGAAGACTCCAGTGCATCCTCATCTTCCTTTGGTTTCTCACTCCCCGCCCCCACCCTGGTGTGTTGACAATGTAGAGAAGTTTTGTTTGGGGTTGTGATGGATTATTTTCATTGGTCTTAGTAACAACATGGATGAAATCTTAGAGATATAACGTTGTGGTGAAAACAAGTTCCAGAAGACTGTATCTTAGCATAATCTTTATGAAGTTCAAAATAAACAACCTATAAATTATCTTTGAATACCTGCATTTTTAATAAATGCATCAAAGGAATTTATATATACAAAATTCAGGGTAGTCATTAATTCTAGAAGATAGATAGAAAGATGGGTAAGGGAGCTCACCAGACTTGGTACACAGCAGTTTTCTGAAAGGATGTCAAGGACTCAGCATCCCCACCGTAAGGCAGGTTCACTGTGCACTGGTTATCAGCTTGTCTGAGTCCACTGAGATCCAATGACACACATACACACAGCAAGTTAAATAAAATAGGTTTATTACTAACAGGAAGCAAGGAACAGCAATCAAGGATTCATTGGGAGTTAGTCCCCCAAGGCTCAGGAAAGCTGCCCAGGGTGGATGGCGTCTTCACTGCCTGTGCTCCACTTGTAACACAGCCGAAGGACCCCAGCAAGCAGCCCGCCCAGAGTTTTATGCCCTGGGTTTAAGTGAGTCATTGAAGGACGTTCTGCTTCTAGGGGGAAGGGAACAGAGCCCAGGCTTTTCCAGCTAATTTCTCCTTATCTCAGGGTTTTGCAGTCCCAGCACAGTCTACAGTTATTCTTGAGGACTCCAAGTGAGAAAGGGTGGCACTGGGTCAATCCAAGGATACTGGAGAACTGTCCCGCACCCACCACCACAGGCCAGCTGTGCTCAGATGCACAGCTGCGTTTCTAGCTCAGGTGCTTCCATTCAGAGACCTCTTTATTTGGGGTCGTGGCTAAGGCTGTCTGTTCCATCTGCTCTGTAGCCATCAGTAAATAAGTCTGATCATTCCTTTTCATCTGGCTCATTGTCCTAATTGGCCATCTCAACACCTGATTGCATGACACTGGTTGACAAGCTCTTAAAGTTACTCATTTTTTCTACTTATAACTTAAATATCTTATTCAATATATTTCACACATAATATTATACAATTATCTTTATCTTTTGAGACAGGGTTTTGCTCTGTCACCCAGGCTGGAGTGCACTGGTGCTAATATAGCTCACTGCAACTGCAACTACTGAGCTCAAGTGATCCTCCCAACTCAGCCTCCCGGGCAGCTGGGATTACAGGTGCACACCACCACCTCTGGATAATTTTTTTTTTTTTTTTTTTTTTGAGACGGAGTTTCGCTCTTGTTACCCAGGCTGGAGTGCAATGGCGCGATCTCGGCTCACCGCAACCTCCGCCTCCTGAGTTCAGGCAATTCTCCTGCCTCAGCCTCCTGAGTAGCTGGGATTACAGGCACGCGCCACCATGCCCAGCTAATTTTTTTGTATTTTTAGTAGAGACAGGGTTTCACCAGGTTGACCAGGATGGTCTCGATCTCTTGACCTTGTGATCCACCCACCTCGGCCTCCCAAAGTGCTGGGATTACAGGCTTGAGCCACCGCGCCCAGCCACGCCTGGAGAATTTTTGTATTTTAGTAGAGACTGGGTTTTACCATCTTGGCCAGACTGGTCTTCAACTTCTGACCTCATGACCCACCTGCCTCAGCCTCTCAAAATGCTGGCATTACAGGTGTGAGCCACCACACCTGAGGTTGAACTTCTGAATAGGCTAAGTACTCAACTAAGTAAAGTCCATTTAACCTGAGACCACTTTACCCTGGATGTGACTGAGTCCCCTCCTTTTTACCTCATGGGAATGAAGCTCCAAAGAAACATGGGCTCAGCTACAGACAAAAAAAAAAAAAAAAAGAACGTTCCATTCTTTACCATCTGAGTAATTAATATCAATATTAATGATCTGTATAGATACAGTTTTACAATACACACAGAGGTAAATGCAGAGTAGGATCCGAAGGAGTCACAGCGTGCTGATAAGAGCAGTTACCCTGAGAGGGGAATGAACCAAGAGCGCTTCTGGTTCCAAGTTGAAAGTTGTCTGGTGTTTACGTGAATATGGATACCTATTTTCTTTGTCTATTTTAGAAAACTTACAAATAATATCGAGCACCTACTAGCTACTGGCATAGGGAAACAGGGGAGCTTGTTCAAGGGAAACAAGGTCAGTAGGGAGAATCTTTTAGCCGTACACATTTCCTCATGGGCTGAAGGGTTCATAATTCTGGGCAAACGTTGTGGACCTTTGCATGTTGCTTCAGGTGATCAGATCGTGCAAAATTCTTGTTGCAAACTGGACACAGGTAGGGCCGTTCCCCAGTGTGCCTTTTCTTGTGTCTGCTGAGCTCATCTGAGCGAATGAATTTCCACGTACATCCCTCCACGTCACATACGAAGGGCTTCTCGCCTGGACCAGAGAGAGAGAGAGAGAGAGAAAGAGAGACCTGTCATGTATCAGGGTGAGGAAGGGCAGGGACATTGAAAGTGAACAAGAAAAAGTTTTTGAGCAAGTTGAAGTGGGAGGGAGAGCCAGAGGAGATGGGAGCTGGGGAGGTGAGTGAAGGAGGAGGGGAATGAGGGCTGCAAAAGCTGGAGAGATAAGAAGAAAACTGAAGGCGGGAAGAAGAGGAAAGAAAAGGAAGAAGAAAAAAAAAAACAGGAGGAGAGACAGTTATTGACAGGCGAGTTAGTGAAGGGAATAAGGAGGATGAGGGAAATGGGGCCCAGGGGCCCTGAGAGGAGGTCTATGAAGTGACGGTCCCAGTAGGAATAGTGTCAAGAACATCTGTCTGCAAGGGGCCAAAGAAATCCCTCCACTGATTCCCATCAAACCAGCAGTCAACACCCCTAAAGGCTGCAGCCAGCCTGGCTCTGGTCCAGGACTGTCCCTAGGACCGCTTTATCCACCCTTCTAAAGGTGCCAACCTTTTATTATAGAATCTTCTTGGGTCCCTGGGGAAGTGGCAGCAATCTCAAATGCTCCCAGAGCTTTGTAAAGGCACAAATCTCTAGCCACTCGCCCCTCACCCCTGTTCCTGGGCCCTCACTCACCAGTGTGCTTACGCATGTGGGTTCGGAGGTGGCAAGCCTTTGAATAAGACTTCTTACAGTCCTCATGTGGGCAGATGAAGGGCTTCGAAATCTTAGGATTCTTCCAGAACTGGCTGCTCTGGGTCTTCTGCTTTTCTGAGACTTGTCCTTGAATCAAATGGGAACTTGAAAAGCATAGGAATCCTGGGTATGACAATGAGGGCTGACAGGATGTCATATATCCCCCATAAAGGCTGTGGTCACCAGTGAGGGTTGTCATATTGCCTGCCTGAAGGGTCAGCATATGGCCCCCAGAGAGGGTCGAGTTGTCACTATATATTGCCATGTTGCTTCCACAGAGGGCCTGGTTACCAGTGTAGATCAACACCTGTCCCCCGTAGAGGGCCTGGTTACCAGTGGAGGTCGTCACCTGTCCCCCGCAGAGGGCCTGGTTACCAGTGGAGGTCGTCACCTGTTCCCCGCAGAGGGCCTGGTTACCAGTGGAGGTCGTCACCTGTCCCCCGCAGAGGGCCTGCTTACCAGTGGAGGTCGTCACCTGTCCCCCGCAGAGGGCCTGGTTACCAGTGGAGGTCATCACCTGTCCCCCGCAGAGGGCCTGGTTATCAGTGGAAGTCGTCATCTGTCCCCCGCAGAGGGCCTGGTTATCAGTGGAGGTCGTCATCTGTCCCCCACAGAGGGCCTGGTTATCAGTGGAGGTCGTCACCTGTCCCCCGTAGAGGGTCTGGTTACTAGTCGAGGTTGTCATCTGTCCCCCGTAGAGGGTCTGGTTATCAGTGGAGGTCGTCACCTTTCCCCCGTAGAGGGCCTGGTTACTAGTGGAGGTTGTAACCTGTCCCACGTAGAGGGTCTGCTTATCAGTGGAGGTTGTCATCTGTCCCCCACAGAGGGCCTGGTTACCAGTGGAGATCGTCACCTGTCCCCCGCAGAGGGCCTGGTTACCAGTGGAGATCGTCACCTGTCCCCCGCAGAGGGCCTGGTTACCAGTGGAGGTCGTCACCTGTCCCCCGCAGAGGGCCTGGTTAAAAGTGGAGGTCGTCACCTGTCCCCCGCAGAGGGCCTGGTTATCAGTGGAGGTCGTCACCTGTCCCCCGCAGAGGGCCTGGTTATCAGTGGAGGTCATCATCTGTCCCCCACAGAGGGCCTGGTTATCAGTGGAGGTTGTCACCTGTCCCCCGCAGAGGGCCTGGTTATCAGTGGAGGTCGTCATCTGTCCCCCACAGAGGGCCTGGTTATGAGTGGAGGTCGTCACCTGTCCCCCGTAGAGGGTCTGGTTACTAGTCGAGGTTGTCATCTGTCCCCCGTAGAGGGTCTGGTTATCAGTGGAGGTCGTCACCTTTCCCCCGTAGAGGGCCTGGTTACTAGTGGAGGTTGTAACCTGTCCCACATAGAGGGTCTGCTTATCAGTGGAGGTTGTCATCTGTCCCCCACAGAGGGCCTGGTTACCAGTGGAGGTCGTCACCTGTCCCCCGTAGAGGGCCTGGTTATCAGTGGAGGTCATCATCTGTCCCCCACAGAGGGCCTGGTTACCACTGGAGGTCATCACCTGTCCCCTGTAGAGGGTCGGGTTACTAGTGGAGATCGTCACCTGTCCCCCACAGAGGGTCTGGTTGCTAGTGGAGGTCGTCATCTGTCCCCCGTAGAAGACCTGGTCACTAGTGGAGGTCGTCACCTGTCCTCCATAGAGGGTCTGGTTACTAGTGGAGGTCGTCACCTGTCCCCCATAGAGGGTCTGGTTATGAGTGGAGGTCGTCACCTGTCCCCCGTAGAGGGTCTGGTTATGAGTGGAGGTCATCACCTGTCCCCCGTAGAAGGCCTGGTTATCAGTGGAGGTTGTCATCTGTCCCCCACAGAGGGCCTGGTTATCAGTGGAGATCGTCACCTGTCCACTGTAGAGGGCCTGGTTATCGGTGGAGGTCGTCATCTGTACCCCATAGAGGGCCTGGTTACCGGTGGAGGTCATCACCTGTCCCCCGTAGAGGGTCTGGTTACTAGTGGAGGTCGTCACCTGTCCCCCATAGAGGGCCTGGTTATCAGTGGAGATCGTCACCTGTCCACCGTAGAGGGCCTGGTTATCAGTGGAGGTCATCATCTGTCCCCCACAGAGGGCCTGGTTATCAGTGGAGATCGTCACCTGTCCACCGTAGAGGGCCTGGTTATCAGTGGAGGTCGTCATCTGTCCCCCATAGAGGGCCTGGTTACCAGTGGAGGTCATCACCTGTCCCCCGTAGAGGGTCTGGTTACTAGTGGAGGTCGTCACCTGTCCCCCATAGAGGGCCTGGTTATCAGTGGAGATTGTCACCTGTCCACCATAGAGGGCCTGGTTATCAGTGGAGGTCATCATCTGTCCCCCATAGAGGTCCTGGTTACCAGTGGAGGTCGTCACCTGTCCCCCGTAGAGGGTCTGGTTATTAGTGGAGGTTGTCATCTGTCCCCCACAGAGGGCCTGGTTACCAGTGGAGGTCGTCACCTGCCCCTCGTAGAGGACCTGGTTATCAGTAGAGGTCATGGTCTGCTCCCCACAGAGGGTCTGGTTATCAGTGGAGGTCATCGTCTGCTCCCCACAGAGGACTTGGTTATCAGTGGAGGTTGTCACCTGCCCCTGGTAGAGGGCCTGGTTATGAGTGGAGGTTGTTGTCTGCTCCCCACAGAGGGTCTGGTTATCAATGGAAGTGATCATTTGCCCTCCATAGAGGCCTAGGCTGGTTATCATCTGGCCCTCAGAGAGGGCCTCATCGCCACTGGAAGTCCCTGTATGGCCATCAGTGAGGGTCTGGTCACTACTGGAGGTCATCTGGTCCCTATAGAGAGTCTGGTCATCACTGAGGGTCTTCATTTGAT
This sequence comes from Saimiri boliviensis, assembly GCF_048565385.1. NCBI lineage: Eukaryota > Metazoa > Chordata > Mammalia > Primates > Cebidae > Saimiri > Saimiri boliviensis. The sequence continues at coordinate 42,859,797 of NC_133459.1, forward strand.
CTCCACACAGGGCTTGTGTTTGACTCTCACTGAGGGTCTGGTCACTGCTTAGGCTACCTTCACTGGAGATTGTCATGTTGCTTGTAGTGATGGTTGTCTTCAGGCAATCAGTGGGTGATGTCTTTGGGGTGTCAGTAACATATGTCATCTGAGAACCGGCTGTGTGTTTTATCTGATCAAAGGAAGTCACTTTCTGGCCCATGGAAGGAGTCTCACTTAGGTCTTCAGGGGACATATCAAGGGCTTTAAGAAGGTGCACTGTTAAGTCCTGGGTGGGAACTGTCCCAGGGAGGTTAGTGCATGCAGAAGTCATTGTGAGCTCCACGGGAGGCATGGTTTTGCTCTGCGTTGACTCGTGTCGGCTCTCCTCAGCGTGGGCGGGCAGAGGCATACAGCACTGTGGTTCTGGTGCATCTGGAGTTTCTGCCTGTTTTATATGTTGCTCAGAGAGACGCTGGAAAAAATTACTAATTTTCTCAATTTCCTGGAGGAGACTGGAATCCATCTCTTTGCTGTTGGCTGATGACTGAACTAGATCTTTAGTTATGGGATCCTGCAAAAAAGTTAATAGGTCAGGGGTTCATCCCAGCTCAAATTCCAATCCTCACATACCCTCCTTCTCCATCCCTATTGACCCTATCCTAATCCAGCCCCCCGTCATCTGTTGCCCAGAAGCCTGTAATTGCCTCTCAACTGACTCTAGAGTTAGCTTCCTCCAGTGTACCCTCCACACACAGTAACATTTTAAAAGCGCAAACATTTCTCAGGTGTAAACGTTTACTAAGGTACCCCTATCTACCAATGGAGGTGAGAGTTTAGATGAATGTTGTGAGTGTCCCATCATCCTCTGAAGAGATCTTACCCCAGAGACTTTTCCAAAGTCTTCTCTCCAGATACCTTACTGGAGATTCAGCTAACTGATTAAATTTTCAAATAAATTCTCTCATTTCGTTTCCACCGTAATCCTAGAAAATAAGAGTAATGATTAATCCCATTTTAAGGAAAATAGAAGTCCAGGGAGGTGAATTGACTTGGCCTAGGCAGAAGACTCTTAACTTGTACTGGACCTATCTGGCTCTGGGTCCTCACAGACCCCTGGCTAAATGGGGACATTTCTCCCAGAGAGCTCCCTGGGGGCATCCAGTAATTCTGGCCTCCTGAGAACCACCCTGGAAACCACCAGCTTCCAGGAACCATTCTACTATGGACTGAATGTTTGTGTCTCTCCAAATTTCACATATTAAAACCTAATTCCCAGTGTGATTGGATTAGAAGGTGGGACCTTTGGAAGATGATTAGGTGACGGAGCCTTCAAGAATGAGATGAATGTTCTAAGGGGCTGAGGGGCAGAGTTCTTTACTTCTACCAGGTGAGGACACAGCTAAGAGGTGCCATCTATGAACCAGAAAGCATGCCCTCACCAGATCCTGAATCTACCAGCACCTGGACGGAACAGACTAAGACACATTCCACGAAACAGTTTCTTGGAGACAGAGGCCTAGCCATGCATATGGACAAGGTTTATATTTCTGCTTAGAGTGGCCATCCATGCTTCTAGGCTTCCTATGTCTGATACCAAGTTTGTTTGTTTATTTATTTATTATTTTCTCTGCCCCCCATGATCTGCAAGAAAAGTGTCAAGTTTACAACGAGCTCCTCAAAGCCACCATCTTGGTAGCCTCACATCTTTTTCATCCCGGGCGCCTCTTCCCTGCTTTTGTCCTGCTCTAGCTGGATCAGTCCACTCAGTTTTGCCATGTCCCTATCCAGTCCATTGCTCAGTCTGCCCTACCCAGCCAAGGTATCTTATCTAAAAGTTCTCCTTTCCTGTCTCTGCCATCAAAGCCTGGTCCCTCCTGCCTTGTCCTGACTCTCAGAATTTACACAGATTCAAAACGTGTGACTGGACGGCTACTGAATGTGGTGGATTGAGGAGACCATGAAGTCCTTCCCTTCCATATCAAATCATAGAAATGATAGATGGCTTTAAATATATATGTGTACATATAGAGAGAAAAATTTAGAAAACCCAAAATTGGCTTTGATATATGATATAATATGTATATTATATATAGAATATATATTTTGTCATATATATATAAATAAATATATATATAACATATACATATATAAATATATATATTTATGACTGGAAATAAGTGGAATTTCCCAAGAACTAGAAGGAGGCACCCTTAGAAGAAGGGAGATGATTAAGCCACAGCGGAAGCTGGGCAAGATAGCAAGACCCCCTCCTCTCTAAAAAACAAAAACATAAACTTTAAAAATCAGCCTCTAATAGCATCTTACTCTTACACTTTGCTTCCCACCATTCCTGCCCTTGTGACAGCTTAACTCCTGTCTACCCTTTCTCTCCAGCACTGGACTAGAAGCTCCTCTGAGCAGAACTTTATTTCATCCTGAGCAAGGCCTGATGGATCCCACTGGGAACCTCAGAAAACAGGAACCCAGTAAAGGACTGATTCCCACTCCATCTGCTCTAGCTCTGCTTCTGGTCCCTAAAGCTTCTGGCCCTCAAAAAAACAGATTTCCCCCTCAGTTTAAGGAATTATGAAAACGATAGTCCCCTGCCTGGGCATGGTGGCTCAAGCCTGTAATGTCAGCACTTTTGGAGGCTGGCAGGCAGATCACTTGAGATTAGGAGTTTGAGACCAGCCTAGTCAAAATGGTGAAACTCTGTCTCTATCAAAAATACGACAACAAAACCAGTTGGGCGAAGTGGTGCTCATCTGTAGTCTCAGCTACTGGGGAGGCTGAGGCACGAGAATTGCTTGAATCTGGGAGGTGGAGGTTGCAGTGTGCCAAGATCGTGCCACTGCACTCCAACCCGGGCAACAGAGCAAGACTCTGCCTCAAAAAACAAAACAAAACAAAAAAACCCTGACAGTCCTGCCGACGGGCTATGCCTCCTTCTCTGGATCTCTAATAATTCAGCTCAACCCACTCAGTACCCGCTGACTCATGGGCGTAGCGTCGTATACTTCCATGAGTCTTTGACCAGACCACGATCTCGTCCTGGGCTCCTGCCAATGTGATAGAAAGATCTTCGGGTGCCCTCGAGAGACCCCCCACCCCAACCAGGAATCACAGCCACAGCCTCCTCAGCAGACCCCTCGGCTGTCTGGCGAAAGGAAAGCCCTGAGCAGGGCAGGCTCGTGGAGGTGAAAATGGTCCTCAGTAAATGAACCATTTTAGACGCCTGTCTGCCCTCCCCTATTAGTGGGCTCCCTTGCTAGCATTCTGGACTCTTAAAGCTTTGAGTTTCAGACCTATCATCTCATGACACTGACCTTTGCCCTTGCGTTTGGAGGCACAGACTCACCAGAAATGGACCTGAATTGCAGGCCGGGTATTTCGCTACTTGCAGACAGAGAGGAGCTCACTCTGCAACTGCTGGCTTCCTTCTGGGGCCTGGGATTTTATATATGCGTCTTTGGTCAACCACACCCCTAGGGGCGGAGCCCAGGGCAACAGCGACCTATCGCCTGTATAGACTGAGTGAGTGAGTGACCTACTAGCGGCCTCCGGACATGAATGCAATCACTGCGCAGGGAAACAATGGACATTAATTAGCGAGTTTTACCCTCACCAGTATTAGGAAGTGGATTTTATCATTGTTACCATGTAAAGCGAAAACTGAGTCTTAGAAATATTAGATATTTGCAGGAGGTCACAGAATCAAATACAGATACTAGGTTTGAACTCAGTTTTGCTCTTATGACCTGAGTCCTTAAACACACTAGAGGCCTCAAATTCAATCAGCTCATGCAGACTCCACCTCTTCCACAGCTGTAAATTTAATCAAATTAATTCTACTGTGAAATCCTGATAATTCCATCAGTTTACCCTGGAAATGATCAAAGCACTTTTCTTTTTTTTTTTTTTTTTTTTTTTTTTTTTTTTTTTTGCCGTGGTTTTACTTATTACTTATTTATTTATTTTGTCTTGCATAATTATCTTGATAATTCCATCAGGTTACCCTAGAAATGATCATGGTACTTTTTTCTTCTTCTTTTCTTTCTCTCTCTGTCTCTTTTTTTTTTTTTTTCCTTTCTCTCTCTCTCTTTCTCTCTCTCTCTCTCTTTTTGGCTGTGGTTTTTACCTACTTATTTTGTTTTTCTTGCTTATTTTTCAATTTAATCTTGCCATCTATTTTTGAAACAGGGTCTTACTCTGTTGCCCAAGCTAGAGTGCAGTGGTGCAATCATGTCTCAGAGCAGCTAATTTTTTTTTTTTTTTTTTTTTTTTTTTTTTTTTTTTTTTTTTGAGATGGAGTTTTGCTCTTGTTTCCCAGGCTGGAGTCCAATGGTGTGATCGTGGCTCACTGCAACCTTTACCTCCTAGGTTCAAGCGATTCTTGTGCCTCAGCCTCCTGAGTAGCTGGGATTACAGGCATGTGCTACCACACCCAGCTGATTTTGTATTTTTCGTAAAGATGGGGCTTCATCATGTTTGTCAGGCTGGTCTTGAACTCCTGACTTTAGGTGATCCACCCACCTTGGCCTCCCAAAGTGCTGGGATTACAGGCATGAGTCACCGCGCCTGGCACTGTGGCTGATTTTTAAATTATTTGTAGACATGGAGTCTCATCATGTTGCCCAGGCTGGTCTGAAACTCCTGGACTCAAATTGTCCTCTTACCTCAGCCTCCTAAAGAAGAAAGACTATAGCCATGAGCTACCATGCCCAGCCTTCATTTTGAATGTAAAAAAATGGATAATTTCATGTTATATACGGAGCAAGTCCATCTACTCATTGTTGGTAAAATTTTAGAAATATTTTCTATACAAATGTAGTTTTTGATTGGGAATAATTTTTTTTTTTTTTTTAATGGAGTCAGAGTCTCAGTCTGTCGCCCAGGCTGGAGTGCAATGGCCCGATCTTGGCTCACTGCAACCGCTGCTCCCAGGCTCAAATGATTCTCCTGCCTCAGCCTTCTGAGTACCTGAGATTACAGGCGTATGCGGCCACACCCAGCTCATTTTTTTGTATTTTTAGTAGAGACGGGGTTTCAGGATGTTGCCCAAGCTGGTCTCAAACTCCTGAGCTCAGGCAATTCACTCACCTTGGCCTCCCGAAGTGCTGGGATTACAGGCGTGAGCCACTGTACCCGGCCAGGAATGAATTATTACAGCATGATTTCCACAGGTACAGTGTTCCCATCCTCACCCTCATTCTTACTAATTCTGAGAAATTTTAAAAATACAGAAAAGTATAGAAAATAAGAATTAGATTAGCTGGAAAAAAAAAAAAGACTGCAAGTAAATATGTGAAGATACTGATTAATTCTGGATTGTGATATATGGATCTCTAATTCTTATTTTCTTTTTTCTTTTTTTTTTTTTTTTTGAGTTTCGCTCTTGTTACCCAGGCTGGAGTGCAATGGCGCGATCTCGGCTCACCGCAACCTCTGCCTCCTGGGTTCAAGCAATTCTCCTGCCTCAGCCTCCTGAGTAGCTGGGATTACAAGCACGTGCCACCATGCCCAGCTAATTTTTTTTTTTTTATTTTTAGTAGAGACGGGGTTTCACCATGTTGACCAGGATGGTCTCGATCTCTTGACCTCGTGATCCACCCGCCTGAGCCTCCCAAAGTGCTGGGATTACAGGCTAGAGCCACCGTGCCCGGCACTTGCAGTCTTTTTTAAGAGAAGATGTTTAGATACAAAGCTGCAGTTCCATTCTTTTCCCTTCTTCATGCATTCTCTTCTCTTCTTCACCCTTCACAGGTGACCACGAGCAAGGGTCTGGGGTATATTCTTCCAAACCATTTCAGAAACATTTACATACATACGTGTTTCCATTACTAGTGTATAGTACTGAATTTTGCGAGGGAACTTTTAATTCAAATTTACAAAAACTGGCTGGACATGGTGACTCACACCTATAACCCCACCCCTTTGAGAGGCTGAGGCAGGAGAATTGCTTGAGCCCAGGAGTTCCAGACCAGCCTGGGTAATGTAGCAAAACCCTGCCTCTGTTTAAAAATAAATAAAAAATCAGGTTGGGTGTGGGTGCTGACACCTGTAATCCCAGCCCTTTGGGAGGCTGAGGTGGGCGGATAACTTGAGGACAGGAGTTGGAGACCAGCTCGGCCAACAAGATGGAACACTGTCTCTACCAAAATATACACCAGAAATTAGCCGGTGTGGTAGAGGCACCTGTAGTCCCAGCTACTCTGGAGGCTGAGGTGGGAGAATTGCTTTAACCCTGGACGTGGAGGTTGCAGTTAGCTGAGATCACGCCACCCTGGGTGACAGAGCAAGATCCTGTCTCAAATGTAATTAATTAATTAAACAAATAAATAACACCAAACACCAAACACATTTACAGAAAGTCGTACTATATGCATTATTCTTCAGCTTGAGTTTCCCCCACTCTCAACATGATTCTGAGATCTTCCTGTCAGTACATGTGGATCTCAAGTGCTGCACTTATAGATGCATGTCATTCCATCACAAGAGTTTCTCCTTTTCAGTGTTTCCAATTTTTGGCAACTACAAATCAAACCACAGTAAATATCCTAGTACGTATTTCCTGAGCATACACATCCAAAAGCAGAATTGCTAAGTATTTCTGAAGTTGTTACAAGGAATGTTTTCCTACTGCTGAAGTCATACCATTTTAGAACATAGCTTTTTCAATACCTGCTTTTCATCTCTGTGGATTTTACTTTTGTGTATAGTTCATGGTCTATTTTTCCCCCGCTTGGAGAACAAATTACCTCCAAATCACTTTTTAAAATAGTCCCATATTTCCTCCCATCCTGATGTCACTTCTTTTTTTTTTTTTTTTTTTTTTTTGATATGGAGTTTCGCTCTTGTTGCCCAGGCTGGAGTCCAATGGCATGCTCTTAGCTCACAGCAACCTCTGCCTCCCAGGTACAAGTGATTCTCCTGCCTCAGCCTCCTGAATAGCTGGGATTACAGGCATGCACCACCTGGCTAATTTTTTTCTGGAGTCTGATGTGGTGCAACTTCTGGCTGAAAGCTTCCCACGTTCACCATATTGATAAAGCTTTCTACTTGTGTGTATTCTCAAATACAGAGCAAGAGTTGAGAACTGGGGAACACTTTCCCACAGCCATGGAAACCATGGGGTTGCTCACATGCACGGTAAATGAACTCTGAGACAAGGCTTTTCCACACACATTGAGTTCATAGGGTTGATCATCTGATTGAAATCTGACATCTACAATAGGGGGTATTCACTGACAGAAGATGTTTCCACATTCGTTACACTCAGGATTTCTCTCTGCTGTGTATGCTTTGGTTTCTTAGGAGGTACATCTTCTGGCCAATAGCTGTTCCACATTCATTACATTTAAAGAGTTTCTTTCCAATATGAATTTTCTGTTGCTCAGTAAGGTTTGATTTTCCACTAAAGATTTTTCCATACTCCTTACACACAAAGGGATTCGCTTCTGTGTACGTTCTCTGGTGTTGGATGAGGTTTGACTTCTTAGTGAGAACTTTCCCACAATCTTTACACTCAAAAGGTCTCTCTTCCATGTGAATTTTCTGACTGGTAGGGAGAGTTTCCTTCTGGTAAAAGGATTTTCCACATTTGTTATATTCACAAAGCTTCTCTCTGGTATGAGCGTTTTGATGGTTAATGAGATACTGCTTTTAGTAAAGGCTTTTCCACATTCCTGACATTCAAAGGGTTTCTCTGTAGTGTGAAAATGCTCATGCTCAGTGAAACTGACTCGTGGCTGAAGACTTTCCCACATACCTTCCAGGCAGAAGGGCTTTGCCCACATAAATCCTCTGCTGACTGAGCGGGACATCTAAACAAAAGCTTTCCTGCATTCGAAAGGTTTCTCTCCAGTGTACATTTTGAATAAGGATTTACTTTTGGTGCAAGTTATTTCCACATTTCTTACATTGATAGGGTTCACCTGCGTGTGGCCTTTCAAATGCAGAGTAAGGAATACGGTGTGAGAGGAAATTTTGTCATACGTACTACACCCAAAACTTTCTCTGCAGTATAAATTTTCTAATATTCAGTGACGTTTTTGCTGCTTTCACTGGCTTCTTTCCAGCATGAATTTTCTACTGCTTTATGAGATTCGTAATCTAGCTAAAGGCTTTTCAGTATTCCTTAGAGGCACAGGGTTTCTCTTCAGTGTCACTTCTGTGTTCCCTGAGATGGCATGTGAGTAAGAGTTTCCCCACATTTGGTAACTTCATAGTTTCTCTGCAGTATGAATGCCCTGGTCTCAGATGGGGTGCAAACTTTTTTACCCCATCTGAGGTAAAATGCCTTTTAAAACTGAAGACATTTTCATACCGATGGCTACTTAAAGGAGGTTAATATCATACGGAGTAAACTATGGTGGAGGGGTTCCAGATTAATTGAATTGAGGATTTTTCCTACACAACATCTCTCATGATTAAGTCTAAACTGTGTTTCAAACTCAAAACTTCAAAAGTGTATTTCCTTAAAAGAAATGAGGTCTGAGATCAGAGGAAGTATTTTTCCAATTGTCTTTGTTTGTTTATTTTGTTTTTTGAGACAGGGTCTTGCTCTGTGGTGGAGTGCAGTGGCTTGATATTGGCTCACTGCAGCCTAGACCTCCTTGGCTCAAGCAATTGTCTCACTTCTGTCCCCAGAGTAGCTGGGGCTACTGGCACACTCCACTACATGTGGCTAATTTTTAAAATTTTTTGTAGAGATGGAGGTCTCCTTATGTTGCCCAGGCTAGTTTTGAGCTCCTGGGCTTAAACGATCCTTTTGTCTCTGTTGGGAGTACAGGCATGAGCCAGCATGTCTAGCCTGCCTCCTAAGTCTTGTTGCCTCTCCCTCTGCTCATCATCATCTCAGGCTTCTGGATAGATTTCTTTTTGACTTCTTGCTCTACCATCCAGTTTGTCTTCTTGCTTCAATAGGGGATCATATAACCTACTATCGGGGAAGTGATGCAACACGCCAGTGTTAATGCTAGGCCTGAAGTACCATCCCAGAGCTCAGGATGAGCCCTGCCTGGCCTTCTGGAGCAGGATGAAGATGGTGCAGTTTCCAAGTTTGCACAAGGAAGCAGACCCCATTGGGCAATTCCACTGGTAGCAACAGATTTTAGAGATACTCCTACTTTTATACCATGTGGACCCAGGGGCCATACAGACCCTGACGACAAAGATCAAAATGTCTACCCACAGTGGCATTTTTTTTTTTTTTAAGATGGGGATTCACCATGATGACCAGGCTGGTCTTGAACTCCTGACCTCAGGTAATCCACCCACCTCAGCCTCCCAAAGTGCTAGGATTACAGGCATGAGCCACCGCACCCGGCCACAGTGGCATTTTTTAAAAGCCAGCCAATTTTGCAGTGGAGGGTCATAGACCAACTTTAGTGACACTAATGTTAATAAGTTCTGATAACCCACCACCATTGGATCAGCCATGATAACGGCATTTTTTGATGTCCATCTCTTCCCTGTCCCCAGGTCCAGAGACTATTTCACCCTAGCAGGGCCCGCCACTCACCTGGAGTCACACAATTGGCGTCTGACTTTATTCCACCTCCACTCGAAGTCTCCGTTATGTCCCCATCACTTCTGGTTCATTCGTCTCCAACAAGCCCTGGACTTTACCAATTTTTACAACAACCAGTCCTGCCCAAGGCCACCCCTCCCGGCCCAGAATTCTACAGTAAAATTTTTCACCAACGTCCCCTGCAGAGTGAGGAGTTTAAAAGACAGTAACATGAGTCCACAATTTTACCACTGTGAGAAATAAACATGCAGTATATCATTTTAACTGATGCAAGACTAGATTTTGTTTAAATAAAAAGGCTAATTAATTAATCACCTAAATTATTTAGAATTGCTTATGAGTCTTAAGTTTATTACTATTTACACTATTTTAAAGAATTGTAAATGTAGGCCGGGCGCGGTGGCTCAAGCCTGTAATCCCAGCACTTTGGGAGGCCGAGGCGGGTGGATCACGAGGTCAAGAGATCGAGACCATCCTGGTCAACATGGTGAAACCCCATCTCTACTAAAAATACAACAAATTAGCTGGGCATGGTGGCGCGTGCCTGTAATCCCAGCTACTCAGGAGGCTGAGGCAGGAGAATTGCCTGAACCCAGGAGGCAGAGGTTGCGGTGAGCCGAGATCGCGCCATTGCGCTCCAGCCTGGGTAACAAGAGCGAAACTCCGTCTCAAAAACAACAACAACAACAAAAAAAAGATTCTTGGCTCTTATCCTACTTTAAGACCTTCTACTGCCAATCTCTTTCTTACCCTTCATGCAAGTCATCAAGAGGTATTGCCCCTAACTTCTGGACAACCCCCATCCCTTTTATGTATAATTTGGAGTTTGGGCCGGGTGCAGTGGCTCACGCCTGTAATCCTAGCACTTTGGGAGGCCAAGGCAGGCAGATCACCTGATGTCAGGAGTTTGAGACCAGCCTAACTAACATGGAGAAAGCTGTTCCTACTAAAAATACAAAATCAGCCGGGTGTGGTGCTGCATGCTTGTAATCCCAGCTACCTGGGAGGCTACGACAGGAGAATCGCTTGAACCTGGAGGTGGAGGTTGTGTGAGCCGAGATCACACCACTGCACTCCAGCCTGGGCACCAAGAGCAAAACTCCGCCTCAATATTTAGCGTTTGAACATTTTCTCAGAGTTTTGTTGAAGGTGTAGGTTATGGGATGTTTTATTTGCTCTCTTTGTTGCTTTGCATGTAATAAAAAGCAAAAAACATGTCTGAGGGAAAGTGGCATGAGTTACATTTAGGCTTTCTTGGGGCCTGTATCGGCCGGACCTGTTAGAAAGGCCAAGCTGGAAAATGGTTGGAGGCAGGAGAATTCAAGCAAGAGATGGAGATAGAGGGCTGGATTAGGTTGGGGTCTGGGGATGAAGAGGAGGAACATATGGAACTGGAATTTGAGCAAGGGTAAAAATCACCTGATTGTCTCTCTCCCCAAGGATAACGAGAGCTCAGCGCCCACCTTGAACGTGGCTTCATCTACTGGAAGCTCTGGAGTGCACCCCTCTTGGAAGCATGGCCTACCAAGCGTTCAGCACTTTCCTCACAGCACAGGGATGCTGGGGCCCCCCTTGGTGTCTGTGGAGGTGCCGGGGCACAATGTGGATGAAGAGGGGCCCCCGTTTAGCATGGTACTGCCTGAGCATGGTGTGAGCTACTGCCCCCAAGCGAGTCTCCCTCCTTCCCCGGTGATTTACAGTCAAGGAGTGCCTCCCCCTCAGCAAGAGACAACGATGTTCAATGAGCCTCAGATAATGCCTACAGTTGAGCCCAATATTCCAGGAGTGGCTGGAGCCTTCAGTGGCAATCTAAGCATGCACCCCAGTGGGCTGCCAGTCTCGGCTTCCACTGGAATTCCAATGATGTCCCATGCTGGGGGCCCTACCATGCCTTACCCTGGCCTCTTGACAGCACCTTCTGATGAAACAGCATTGGCCTCAACCATGCCTCCCACGGAGGCCCAGGCGGTGCTCCCCTCTGTGGCTCAGATGTTGCCCCGACAAGACACCCATGACCTTGGGATGCCCCCAGCTGAGTCCCAGTCACTCCTGGGTTTAGGATCTCAGAACTCTCTTGTGAGTCAGCCAGACTCCCACGAAGGCCCATTCCTACCGAAGCAGCCCACACCTGCTCCACAGGCAACAGAGCAGGACTCCAGGCCTCAGGAAAGGACTGGGAGAGGGGAATCCTCAGAGGCCAGGCCTTACCGCTGCAACTACGAAAACTGTGGAAAAGCTTATACCAAACGCTCCCACCTCGTGAGCCACCAGCGCAAGCACACAGGTGAAGGAGGTGTCAGGTGGGGTGGGGATGGAGGAGTCTCTGGGCTTTACATTTGTCCTGGACCACTGGTGGGTAATTGTTTGGGATGAGTCTTTCATCTTCCAAGTTTGGAGCTAAGCTAGACTGGCCCCCTGACTTGCCATCCGGGAGGACTGTCCCAAGATACCTGGGCTGGCACTCCTGAGTACATTGCCCCTCCCTGGTTCCCTGGACCTTCCCTTTTGAATCCTCAGCCTGGACTGCTCTGCCTCATAGAGTCAGACCCCTTCCTAAATCTATTCTAAACTCCATTTCTCCCTCGTCATTCCCAGGTGAGAGGCCCTATTCGTGCCAATGGGAAGGTTGTCAGTGGTCTTTCTTCCGTTCTGACGAGCTTAGACGACATTTTCGGGTACACACCAGATATCGACCATATAAATGTGATCAGTGCAACAGAGAGTTCATGCGATCCGACCATCTTAGGCAACACCAGAAGACTCATCGGCTGGGACCCTCGGACCCACAAGCCAACAATGGGGAGCATGACGGTGCTCCTGCTCCTGGTCCTTAGGTCAGTCTCCTCATTTTGGCTTTTCTGCACAGCTCCTGCCTGCCTCTGCTGTCTAACCTTCTCCCCTGGGCAGCAAGAGTGAAACTCCGTCTTGGGGGGTAAAAAAAACTTCTTTATTGACCAGAGGGCAGCGGCTCACACCTGTAATCCCGGCTACTCAGGAGGCTGAGGCAGGAGAATCGCTTGAACCTAGGAGGCAGAGATTGCAGTGAGCCAAGATCGCGCCACTGACTCCAGCCTGGATGACAGAGCAAGACTCCATCTCAAAAACAAAACAAACAAACAAAAAAGCTCTTTATTTCTTGTTGCTCCCCAGCTTAAAACCCTTTAGTGACTCCCTTGCCTGCTACATAAAATCCAATTTCCAGAGCCAGATTATTTTCCAATCCTGAATTTGCCACTGAATAGCCATGTGACCTTGGGAAAGGTCTCGGATCACTATGCCTTGTTTCTTCTTCCAGAAAATGAAAAAACCAGTTTTGGACTATATTGGACATGGCACATGTAAAACATCAGGTTCTCCCTGGTACTCACTGGCCACGTACCCAGAGTTTCTGTTTCTTCCCACCACTTCACACACTTGGATGGAGTGGCCTAGCACAGGGCATGGGATCTGGATCCCAAGTTGCCGCTAGCAAACTTAGAAGTGTGTGGAAACTTGTTTATTTGAGACAGTCTTGCTGTGTCACCCAGGGTGGAGTGCAGTGGTGCGATCTCAGCTCACTGCAACCTCTGCCTCCCAGGTTCAAGTGATTCTTCTGCCTCAGCCTCCCGAGTAGCTGGGATTACAGGCACGTGCCACCATACCTGGTTTATTTTTGTATTTTTTGTAGAGATGGGATTTCACCATGTTGGCCAGGCTGATCTCAAACTCCCGGCCTCAAGTGATCTACCTGCCTCAGCCTCCCAAAATGCTGGGACTACAGGCATAAGCCATGGTGTCAGGCTGGGAGTTAATATCTATGGGATGAAATATGACTAGTAGGAGACAGGTGAGACTCAGGCAGATAAATTCCCCCTTTTCCTCTCCCGTTCATAAATTGTTGCATGGCACCACTTCTCCAAAACAGTACCATCAATGGGGAGACCTCCCAAGTAGCTGGTGGACACGACTGCTGTGTCCTCCGCAAGGCTTGTCAGGAAGCAGTCCCTGGCCTGCTAACACATCACCTCGCGTTACTTCCCATTCTGCCTTTCTTCCATGTTCTCATTTCCAAAGTCTTGGGTTTGCACCTCTCCAAATAAAACACTAATTCCTAGTTCTTGTTTTCAGGCTCTGTTTTCCAGGTGACTGAGGGCTAGGAAGGAAAGGAAGATCTAAGACAGGCGCAGAATCTCATATCTAGACTCAGCAGGCCATTTTACTCCAGCAAACTGATAAAGAGAAAGGATCTTGGCCAAGCTATCAAGCGTAGAGCTAGAATCCCTACCAGAGGTGGTCTCTTCCCTAAGAAGACGGTGCCTTCTATGGGTGTTTCCTGAACCCAGGCTGGTGTGCCGAGCACGGAAAGGTGAAACAGAGCTGGTTTCTGTGTTCAAGAGACTGTCTTGATCTGGGGGCTCAGAGGTCCACCTCAGTACAGTGGCCGTGGGGAAGAGGAGTCCCTAAATGGGAGCGTCGGAAAGGCTTTCTGGAGGAGGTAACCCCTGGGTCCAGTAAGAGTATAACACATAGTTATCACTCAAATTCTGAAATAAACTAAACAGGTGAATGAAGAAGGAAGAGGATTCCAGGCAGAGAACACTGGACCTCACAACTGCTCAGAGGAGAGGCAGTCTTGAACTTCTACATTCATTCAGCAAATGTTTTTGGAGCCTTCAATACTGAACGCACCAAGGCTGTGGAGACCCATGGCGAGGAGTAAGGAGATAACTAAACGATGTGTCAGAGAAGAACGACTTCCCTTGGAGGTGCCTCCATCAGACCCGAAGGACTCATGGGGGTTAGCTGTACCTCCCATTTCTTGGACATAGACCACTGGACATGTCTCTATCTTCTGGCAACTGGCATAGACAGTAAGGAATCAGAGGTGCATGAAGGCAACCTGCCTCTGTAGAGCAGAAAGCTCATAGAAAACATTTATGGATGTGCCCAGTGCTGCCAAGGAGAGCAGCTGGACCTCTGCAGGCTCAAGCTTATCTGGGCCTCTGGGGAAGCCACACAGCCTTGGCTGTGCCTGCCCCTGGCCTCCCACCCCTACCCTGACCCTGCACTACTTCACTACCTCGATCTGTGTTACTAGTGACCTCAGTATAACTGGGATGGACATCCAGGTGCCCCCATCCAAGCTCCCAAGTGAGGGGAGTGGACATGATTAAAACAACAGGGGCAGAAGGGGCTCATTTATGACCATTCACGAGCCCCAGTTTGAGGTCTTGGGTACTCAGTCTCTTTCGTTTCTTCCAGGGTACCTGATCACTTCCACGGAGCAGGCCATCTTGGATTCACTGGGCTGGGGCTGGTCTCTGTCCCCCAGCCCACCTGGCTCACACACAGCCTCGTGGGTAGGGTCAGCAGACCAAATTGCTTCTTGCTGGAATGTAAGATGAGAGGTCTGTTTTTGATCTAGCATTTTCACCAGGAAGTGGATGTGGAGAGCATCCGAGTGATGAAGGGTGTATGATGTGCACTGTAACCATGGACAAACAGGCTCCTGCTCTTGTGGAGGTCACAGTCTAGTGGAGGAGGGATGTTACCAGAAATGCACAAAGTGGGCCGGGCGCCGTGGCTCACGCCTGTAATCCCAGCACTTTGGGAGACCGAGGCAGGTGGATCACTTGAGGTTAGAGGTTTGAGACCAGCCTGGCCAACATGGTGAAGTCCCATCTCTACAAAAAGTACAAAAATTAGCCAGGCATGATGGTGGGTGCCTCTAATCTCAGCTACTCGGGAGGCTGAGACGAATAATCGCTTGAACCTGGGAGGCGGAGGCTGCAGTGAGCTAAGATTGCACCACTGCACTCCAGCCTGGGTGACTGAGTGAGACTCCGTCTCCAAACAAAAAAGACCTGTGAACTCTCTACTAGATTCTGAATCCTGTGGAGGATGACTCGAGGCCAGGAGTTTGAGACCAGCGAGACCTTGTCTCTATAAATAATGAATTTAAAAGGAGAAAAAATAATTTACTAGTACATTTAAAGCTTTGAGTTCTCCATCCTTCTCTGCAGAGGTAACCACTATACTGAATTTTGATTAATCTTGCCTTAGCTATTTATTGTTTTTATCATATAATGTATCTCTTCTTAAATATAGTGATTGGTTTTGTATGGTTTTCAACTTACCTTTGTTCTGTTTGGGATTTATTAAACTTTTTCAATCTAAATGGTTATAGTCTTAATAAAATTTAGAAATATTTGGCCACTGTTTTGTCAAATTTTGGGGTTCTCTTCCATCTTCTATTTCTGACACACAGTCTGCCTATACGATGGACCATTTGATATTGTTCCTCAGATCACTGACGCCCTGTTCATTTTTTTCAGGCTTTTTCTTTTCTGTTTTGTTTTTTTGTTTTTTCTTTTTTGAGACTGAGTCTTGTTCTGTCGCCCACGTTGGAGTGCAGTGGCACAGTCTTGGCTCACTGCAACTTCTGTCTCCCAGGTTCAAGTGATTCTCATGCCTCAGCCTCCCAAGTAGCTGGGACTACAGGTATACCACCATGCTGGCTAATTTTTGTATTTTTAGTAGGGACGGGGTTTTATTCTGTGGGCCAGGCTGCTCTCGAACTCCTGACCTCAGGTGATGCATCCACCTCAGTCTCCCAAAGTTCTAGGGTTCTAGGCGTGAGCCGCCATGCCCAGCCTCAGTCTTTTCTTTCCCTGCTTCATTTTAGATGTCTTATTAAGGTTCCTTAATCTTTTCTTCTGTAGCATCTAATCTGCTATTCCATTCAGTATATTTTTCATTTTAGATGTATTTTTCATCTCTAGACATTCCATCTGGATCATTTTTAATCTTCCATTTTTCCCTTTATGCTCATGTTTTTCCTCTATCTTCTTGGTCATAAAAAATATATTTGGTGCTCCCTTCAGCAATACATACACTAATATTGAAATGATCCAGACAAGGTTAGCATGGCCCCTATGCAAGGATGACATGCAAATTTATGAGGCATTTCCTGTTTTTCAAATCAAAACCACAATGAGATGCCATCTCACACCAGTCAGAATGGCTCACTGAAAAGTCAAAAATAGGCCATTCTTTCTGAAACAAAAAAATATAAAAAAGATTTAAAAAGAAAAAAAAAATAGGCCAGGTGCAGTAGGTCACACCTGTAATCCTAGCACTTTGGTAGGGTGAGATGGGAGGATTGCTTGAGGCCAAGAGTTCAGGACCAAACCAACCAACATAATGAGACCCCTATCTTTATTTAAAAAAAAAAAAAAAACAACAAAGAAAAAAAAAGATGCCGGCAAGGTTGGGAAGAAAATCTTATACACTGCTGGTGAGAGTAAATTAGTTCAACCATTGTGGAAAGCAGTGTGGCAATTCCTCAAAGACCTAAAAACAGAACTACCATTTGACCCAACAATCCCATTACTAGGTAGATACCCAAAGGAGTAGAGATCGTTCTTTCGTAAAGACACATGCACACATATGTTTATTGCAGTACTATTCACAATAACAGACATGGAATCAACCCAAGATACCCATCAATGGTAGAAAATGTGATACAGATATACCATGAAGTACTATCCAGTCGTAAAAAAGAATGAGGCCATGTCCTTTTCAGGAACGTGAATGGAGCTGGAGGCTATTATCCTTAGCAAACGAATGCAAGAACAGAAAACCAAATACCGCATGTTCTCACTTACAAGTGGGAACTAAATTATGAGAACATATGGACACACAGAAGGGAACAACACACACTGGGGTGAGGATAGGAGGAGGCAGAGGATCAGGAAAAATAATAGGTACTGGGCTTAAGACCTGGGAGATGAAATAATCTGTACAATAAACCCTAGTGACATGAGTTTACCTAGATAAGAAACCTGCACATGAACCACTGAATTTACAATTTATTTAAAAGCATATTTATAATGGCTGTTTTAGCATCCTTAGATGCTAGTTCCTTAATATTTGGTCATTTGGGGATCTATCAACTGAGTTTTTTTTTCTCCCAGAAATTGGCCTGTTTTTTTTTTTTGTCCGCACTGGATACCAGACATTGTGAATTTACATTGTTGGTTGCTGGATTTTGTTTTCTCCCTTTAAATAGTATCGACTTTCCCCCCACCCCCCCAGCTTGAATTTACTTGAATCCCTTTGAGGCCTACTTTTTGAAGCTTTTTAAAAGCTAGACAGAGCTGCTGCTTTTCTAGGGCTAGTTGCCCCAGTACTAATGTAACATCCTGAGGATTTTGCCTGTTGCTCTGTGTATATCTTTGCAGTCTGGTGAGTGAAAACATGGGGAAACTGTCTCTATAAAAAAATACAAAAATTAGCCGGGCACAGCAGGACATGCTTGTGATCCCAGCTACTTGGTGGGTTGAAGTGGGAGGATTGTTTGAGCCTGGGAAGCAGAGATTGCAGTGAGTTGAGATTGTGCAACTGTACTCCAGCCTGGGTGACAAATCAAGTCCCTGTCTCAAAAATAAAAATAAAACATTAGCTGAGACATTTTTCAGAGTGGTTCTTTTTTTTTTCTTTTTCTTTTTCTTTTTTTTTTTTTGAGAGAGAGTCTCACTTAGTTGTCTGGGCTAGAGTGCAGTGGGGCGATCTCAGCTCACCGTAGCCTCCCTCTCCCAGGTTCAAATGATTCTCATTCCTCAGCCTCATGAGTAGCTAGGATTACAGGCAGGCACCACCATGCCCAGCTAATTTTTTGTATTTTTAATGGAAATGGGGTTTCACTATTTTTTGCCAGGCTGGTCTTGAACTCCTGGCCTCAAGTGATCCACTCAAAGTGGATCACTCAGCCTCTCAAAGTGCTGGGATGTGTGCCACTTCACCCAGGTGTGAGCCACTTCACCCAGCTCAGAGTGGTACTCGACTCACTAATGGGTTGTGAGCTAACTAGAGAAACAGTAGGTTGCACAAGATTGAGAGCCTGGCTGAGTTTGGTGACAATGTATTTACAGAAGTGCTAATCTACCCTGTTGTGAGACTTTCTCCGGTGGCAACAGTCACTTGTGTAGTAGAGAAAGTAGTTGATCAGAGTCAGCAAGCATTGAGGTTTTTCAGGTGCATGTAACAGCAGGACAAAGGCACAAGGGAGGTTAGGAGAAATAATGGACTATAGAATCTAAGAGAGATGGGGATGGAATGTCCAGAGGGGGCTGAGGAATTGGGACCGCATGGAGTTGCCAATGGGTTGGAGGCTCCGATGAAGCCAGATAACTGGTGTATTCGGAACAACCGAGTGAGGTTGGAAAGATGAGGGATGGTGATGGAGACTGGATGTTGAATAGGTGCTTTTGAAGGTAGGACAGTTTCAACTGATGGCAAAATCCTGGCTACAACTACAGAAGCGGGTGGCTGGGGTGGGCTAGGGAGGTGAAAGTTTTCAGAAATGTGGAGTTTGACATAGGCAAGGGACGAATTCTTAGAGGAATGAGTTCAAGTGACCAAGAATGTAAGTGAAGTGACTCAGTGACTAGGAGTAAAACGGTGGAGGATCTAATGGGACAGTTTTGGTGAGGAGGAAGAATCATTGTAGCGTAGCCAAAGGGAGGTAGGGTGTGGAGAATGAAAGGTCTTCACAAAGCAGAGGTGTGGGATTACAGGCATGAACCGCCACACCTGGCCAGAATTATTACTATTATTTTTTGAGATGGAGTCTTGCTCTGTCGCCCAAAGTGCTGGGATTACAGGCGTGAGCCACTGTGCCTGGCTTGTAATATCCTTTTATAATCCAGTAAAAGTAAGTGTTTCCTTGAGTTCTTTTTTTTTTTTTTCTTTTTTTTTTTTTTTAAAGATGGAGTTTAGCTCTTGTTTCCCACAGTGCAATAGTGAGATCTCAGCTCACTGAAACCTCAGCCTCCCAGGTTCAAGCGATTCTCTGGCCTCAACCTCCTGAATAGCTGGGATTACAGGTGCCCACCACCATGCCTGGCTGATTTTTGTATTTTTTAGTAGAAATGCAGTTTCATCATGTTGGCCAGGCTGGTCTTGAACTCCTAACCTCAGGTGATCTACCCACCTATGCCTCCCAAAGTGCTGGGATTACAGGTGTGAGCCACTGTGCCCGGCTTTGAGTTCTGCGAGCCTTCTATCAAATCAATCGGCCGAAGGAGGAGGCTGTGGGAACTCTGACTTATAGCCGGTTAGAGCACAGGTAAAACAATGTGAGGCTTGCAGTTGGTATAGGAAGCTGGGGTCAGTTTTTGGGCCTAAGTCCTCAACCTGGGGGATCTCACATAATCTCCAGGTAGCTTCAGAATTGAATTGAGTTGAAGGATATTCAGTTGGTGTCTGGTGCAGAATTAATTGCTTGCTTGAGTGTGGGGGAAAATCCTCACACACCTGGTGTCAGAAGTGTGTTGTGAGAGCCTAGTACGAGAAACGGAGGGAGTGGGAGTGGGAAAAAATTAAAAAGGGAGTCTAGTAGGAGAAACAGAGTTTGTTTTTTCCACTGACTTGTATTTCCACATAAACTTTAGAATCAGCTTGTCAAAATTCAGCAAAATAGGGTCAGGTGTGATGGCTCATGCCTATAATCCCAGCACTTTGGGATCACTTGAGGTCAGGAGTTTGAGACCGAGACAGGTGGATCACTTAAGATCAGGAGTTCGAGACCATCCTGGCCAAAGTAGTGAAACCTCGTCTCTACTAAAGATACAAAAATTACCTGGGCAGGTGCCTGTAATCCCTGCTACTCGGGAGATTGAGACATGAGAATCGCTTGAATCTGGCGGGTAGACGTTGCAGTGAGCTGAGATCACACCACTGCACTCAGGCCTGCAGATTGACAGAGTAAGACTCCATCTCAAAAAAAAAAAAAAAATCGGCAAAATAAACCAGGTGGGTGTTTTTGTTTGTTTGGTTGTTTGTTTGTTTGTTTTCATTTTTTTGAGTCAGGTCTTACTTTGTCCCCCAGGTTGGAGCGGAGTGGCATGATCACGGCTCACTGCAGCCTTGAACTCCTGGGCTCAAGTGTTCCTCCTGCCTCAGCCTTTCGAGGAGCTGGGACTACAGGTGTGTATCACCATACCTGGCTAAGCTTTTTTGTTTTGTTTTGTTTTTTGTTTTTTCAATTGTTGTAGAGATATCGTCTCACTATGTTTCCCAGACTTGTCTTGAACTCCTGGCCTCAAGCGATCTTCCTGCCTCAGCCTCCTGAGCGGCCAGCTGTGATTTTAAATGGGATTACATTGACTCCATAGATGAATTTGGAGAGTACTGCCATCTTAACAACACTGTCTTCCAATCCATGAGCACAGAAAGTCTTTCCACAGCTGGGCACAGTGGCTCATGCCTGTAATCCCAGCACTTTGGGAGGCCAACGTGGGTGAATCACTTGAGGGTAAGAGTTTGAGACCAGCTTGGCCAACATGGTAAAACATTGTCTCCACTAAAAAATACAAAAATTAGCCAGGCGTGGTGGTGCATGCCTGTAATCCCAGCTACTCGGGAGGCTGATGCACAGGAATAGCTTGAACCCGGGAGGTGGAAGTTGCAGTGAGTCAAGATCATGCCATTGCACTCAAGCCTGGGCAGCAGAAGGAGACTCTGTCTCAAAATAAAATAAATAAATAAATAAATATTTTTCCATGTATTTAGGTCTTAAAAAATATCTTTTGGTGGCCGGGCGCGGTGGCTCAAGCCTGTAATCCCAGCACTTTGGGAGGCCGAGGTGGGTGGATCATGAGGTCAAGAGATCAAGCCCATCCTGGTCAACATGGTGAAACCCCATCTCTACTAAAAATAAAAATTAGCTGGGCATGGTGGCGCGTGCCTGTAATCCCAGCTACTCAGGAGGCTGAGGCAGGAGAATTGCCTGAACCCAGGAGGCGGAGGTTGCCGTGAGCCGAGATCGAGTCATTGCACTCCAGCCTGGGTAACAAGAGTGAAACTCCGTCTCAAAAAAAAAAAAAAAAATCTTTTGGCCAGGTGCAGTGGCTCATGCCTGTAATCCCAACACTTTGTGAAGCTGAGGTGGGAGGATCCCCTGACTCCAGGTTCGAGAACAGCCTAGGCAACATAATGAGATCCCCGTCTCTACCAAAATTTTTTAAAAAATTAGCGAAGTGTGGTGGCATATGCCTGTAGTCCCAGCTACTTGGGGGTACTGAGGTGGGAGGTGCAGTGATCATGCTATTGCATTCCAACCTGGGCGATAGAGACACCCTGTCTCAAAAAAAAAAAAAACAACCTTGTCAGTGTTTTATAATTTTGGTGTATAAATCTTGTGCTTCTTTTGTTAATGTATTCCTAATTTTATTTTTGATGCTATTACAAATGAAATAGCTTTCTTTTTTTTTTTTTTTTTTGAGACGGAGTTTCGCTCTTGTTACCCAGGCTGGAGTGCAATGGCGCGATCTCAGCTCACCGCAACCTCCGCCTCCTGGGTTCAGGCAATTCTCCTGCCTCAGCCTCCTGAGTAGCTGGGATTACAGGCACGCACCACCATGCCCAGCTAATTTTTTGTATTTTTAGTAGAGACGGGGTTTCACCAGGTTGACCAGGATGGTCTCGATCTCTTGACCTCGTGATCCACCCGCCTCGGCCTCCCAAAGTGCTGGGATTACAGGCTTGAGCCACCGCGCCCGGCCTGAATTTTTTGAAATTCTTATGCCACTATTTTCATTGACACCACTCTTTCATTGTAATTTTTAATTTGTACTTTTCAAATTGTGAATGATAATGGGGCGTATTTTACTTAAGGCCTTTTTTTTGGTGAATTTTCTGTTTAAAATTTTTTCCCATTTTTTTCTACTGAGTTTTGTTGTTTTTTTTCTCCTCAGTTTTTAAATAAATTTGCCAGTTGCCTTTTTTTTTTTTTTGAGGTTGAGTCTTGGTCTGTCGCCCAGGCTGGAGTGCAGTGGCACCATCTCTGCTTACTGCATCCTCCGCCTCCTGGGTTCAAGCAATTCTCTTGCCTCAGCCTCTCGAGTAGCTGGGATTAGAGGCGCCCACCACCATGGCCAGCTAATTTTTATTTGATTGATTTTATTTATTTTTGAGACAGCTCTGTTGCCAGGCTGGAGTGCAGTGGTGTGACCTTGGCTCACTGCCACGTTTGCCTCCCAGGTTCAAGTGATTCCCCTTTCTCAGCCTCCCGAGTAGCTGGGACAACGGGTGGGCATCATCACGCCCAGCTATTTTTTTGCTTTTTGTTAGAGATGGGGTTTCACCATGTTGACCAAAATGATCTCAATCTCCTGACCTCATGACCCGCCCACCTTGGCCTCCCAACGTGCTGGGATTACAGGCATGAACCACTGTGCCTGGCCACCAGTTGTGTTTTGATTTTTTTTTTCTTGCCGTTGGAAAGATTCTCATTTTCATAGTATCATGCATTTAACTTTACTATTTTTGTTGTTGTCGCATCTGGATTTGAGTCACAGTGGCGTGATCTCAGCTCACCGCAACCTCTGCCTCCTGGGTTCAGGCAATTCTCCTGCCTCAGCCTCCTGAGTAGCTGGGATTACAGGCACGCGCCACCATGCCCAGCTAATTTTTTGTATTTTTAGTAGAGATGGGGTTTCACCATGTTGACCAGGATGGTCTCGCTCTCTTGACCTTTTGATCTACCCGCCTTGGCCTCCCAAAGTGCTGGGATTACAGGCGTGAGCCACCGCGCCCGGCCCTTTCTTTCTTTTTCTTGACAGAATCTTGCTCTGTCATCTAGGCTGAAGTGCAGTGGTGCGATCTTGGCTCACTGTAACGTCTGCCTCCCACATTCAAGAGGTTCTTGTGCCTCAGCCTCCCAAGTAGCTGGGATTACAGACCCGTGCCACCACACCAGGCTAATTGTTGTATTTTTAGTAGAGACAAGGTTTCACCATGTTGGCCAGGTTGGTCTTGAACTCCTGGTCTCAAGTGATCTGCCTCGGCCTTTCAAAGTGCTAGGATTACAGGCATGAGCCACTGTACCCAGCCCCCAGCACAATTTCTTAAAGTTCATCTTTGCTACAGTGTTTTGAGATGTCACTTTTATTATATATTTCCATATGTGCTTGTGTCTATTTATGGACTTTCAATTTAATTTCATTGCTCTGTTTGTGCAGTCATTCACCATTTTCACCTATTTATTAACTTTACAATCTCAGCCCAGCCTGGTGACCACCTTCCTGCAGCCCCCTCAATACAGACACTGCATACTTTAGGCCTCTCACCCACACCAGTGCCCTTGACCCTCCCAACACCATGGCTGTCGGGTCCAACCTGCAGTCCCTGACCCAGCAATGGATGAACAAATGCCCTCAGATACAGATATCCAGTGAAAGCGTAGGCTAGGGGTCCGGGCCACTCACAGACACCAGGGAGGGTGCTGTAAACAGTCAGCAGCCGCAGCCCTCACCAGCTGGCACTGCAGGTATTCATTCAGTATAGATTTAATGGCAACGGCTTTGAGTCAACATACTTGTGGATAATTTGTATGGTTGCCCCCCAGAGAAGGCAGTCTTACAGATGGCTAAAGGCCAGGTTCCGAGGCATAAGTAAACTAACTTATCTAGATCAGTTTCTTTACACCCCTTAATTATCTAACTTAAGCTTTCAGGCACTGGATAAGAGAATCTGGCTGCCTTCAGCCAGATCCTCTTCTGAGGCTTTTGCAGGACTCTCCTCCGGCCTTCCAGGGTTTCTGTTCTTTTCCTACAATTTCTCCCACCCTCCTGATGGAAGTCCTACACATGAGCCTTCCAACATGGACAGTTTTCCATGCCTCCTGCCCACACCAGCACCTCCACTCCCTCCTACACCCTTGCCTCCTGTCCACAGCTCACCTGCACCCTAGAGAGTTGCTTCCTGCTTGACCAGTAACTGCTGACCAGCTCTGCCTCCCCAGTGACTCCTAACTAGCAAACTTCTCCAGCACTCACGGTCTGCAGCTATACCTTCTCCAGTGAGATCCAAACTCCAGTCTTAGAGCTCATTTTCCAAGTTTGTCCTTGCTTGAGAACTCTCAGCCCTAGGGTTGTGTCCTCTTACATTTTATATTTACTCTTAGGTTTTTTTTTGTTTTTTTTTTTGTTTTTTTTTTTTTTTTTTTTTTGAGACAGAGTCTCACTTTAGTGCCCAGGCTGGAGGGCAATGGCACAGTCATGGCTTACTGAAGCCTCTGCCTCCTGGGTTCAAGCGGTTCTCATACCTTGGCCTCCCAAGTAGCTGGGACTACAGACGCACACCACCACACCTGGCCAGTATTTGCATTTTTAGTAGAGACGGAGCTTCACCACGTTGGCCAGGCTGGTCTTGAACTCTTGACCCCAAGTGATCTGCTTGCCTCAGCCTCCCAAACTGTTGGGATTACATGTGTGAGCCCCTACACCAGGTCCTTTTAAAATTCTTTATATTAAACTTCCCTTGTTTAAAACACTGTGTGCCATCTCTCTCTCTCTCTCTCTCTCTCTCCTCTCTCTCTTTTTCGTCCTGTGACACAGCCTTCAGGAGATCCTGAGAACATGTGCCCCTAAAACACTGTATGCTGTCTCTCTTGATTGAACTCAGGCTGATGCAATCAGGAGCATGTAACTGGCATCCAGTACTGCATGGTGTCTTTGTATCCTGTGTACTACCATGTCTACTAATGTATTTATTAAGTTTTCTCTTTTTTTGAGATGGAATTTCACTCTAGTTGCCCAGGCTGGAGTGCAATGGCACAATCTCAGCTCACCACAACTTCTACCTCCCGGGTTCAAGTGATTCTCCTGCCTCAGCCTTCCGAGTAGCTGGGACTATAGGTGTGTACCACCACACCCAGCTAATTTTGTGTTTTTAGTAGAGATGGAGTTTCTCCATGTTGGTCAGGCTGGTCTTGAACTCCTGACCTCAGGTGATCTGCCTGCCTTGGCCTCCCAAAGTGCTGGGATCGCAGGCGTGAGTCACCACGCCTGGCCGAGTTTATTATTATGTAAGGGTTGTAGTGAAATTTGAGGAAATGGTTGGGGTTTTTGGATGGGTTGAGAACATGTCACTATTTTTCATATTTAGGTTAATGGAATAAAAACTCCTTTAGTCTAAAAATTCATGATCCAGCAGAGTAGATCTGAATAATGAGGAACAGCTGTACTGTTTTCTTTTTGTAGTTGTACTTCATGGAAGACTCCAGTGCATCCTCATCTTCCTTTGGTTTCTCACTCCCCGCCCCCACCCTGGTGTGTGGACAATGTAGAGAAGTTTTGTTTGGGGTTGTGATGGATTATTTTCATTGGTCTTAGTAATAACATGGATGAAATCTTAGAGATATAACGTTGTGGTGAAAACAAGTTCCAGAAGACTGTATCTTAGCATAATCTTTATGAAGTTCAAAATAAACAACCTATAAATTATCTTTGAATACCTGCATTTTTAATAAATGCATCAAAGGAATTTATATATACAAAATTCAGGGTAGTCATTAATTCTAGAAGATAGATAGAAAGATGGGTAAGGGAGCTCACCAGACTTGGTACACAGCAGTTTTCTGAAAGGATGTCAAGGACTCAGCATCCCCACCGTAAGGCAGGTTCACTGTGCACTGGTTATCAGCTTGTCTGAGTCCACTGAGATCCAATGACACACATACACACAGCAAGTTAAATAAAATAGGTTTATTACTAACAGGAAGCAAGGAACAGCAATCAAGGATTCATTGGGAGTTAGTCCCCCAAGGCTCAGGAAAGCTGCCCAGGGTGGATGGCGTCTTCACTGCCTGTGCTCCACTTGTAACACAGCCGAAGGACCCCAGCAAGCAGCCCGCCCAGAGTTTTATGCCCTGGGTTTAAGTGAGTCATTGAAGGACGTTCTGCTTCTAGGGGGAAGGGAACAGAGCCCAGGCTTTTCCAGCTAATTTCTCCTTATCTCAGGGTTTTGCAGTCCCAGCACAGTCTACAGTTATTCTTGAGGACTCCAAGTGAGAAAGGGTGGCACTGGGTCAATCCAAGGATACTGGAGAACTGTCCCGCACCCACCACCACAGGCCAGCTGTGCTCAGATGCACAGCTGCGTTTCTAGCTCAGGTGCTTCCATTCAGAGACCTCTTTATTTGGGGTCGTGGCTAAGGCTGTCTGTTCCATCTGCTCTGTAGCCATCAGTAAATAAGTCTGATCATTCCTTTTCATCTGGCTCATTGTCCTAATTGGCCATCTCAACACCTGATTGCATGACACTGGTTGACAAGCTCTTAAAGTTACTCATTTTTTCTACTTATAACTTAAATATCTTATTCAATATATTTCACACATAATATTATACAATTATCTTTATCTTTTGAGACAGGGTTTTGCTCTGTCACCCAGGCTGGAGTGCACTGGTGCTAATATAGCTCACTGCAACTGCAACTACTGAGCTCAAGTGATCCTCCCAACTCAGCCTCCCGGGCAGCTGGGATTACAGGTGCACACCACCACCTCTGGATAATTTTTTTTTTTTTTTTTGAGACGGAGTTTCGCTCTTGTTACCCAGGCTGGAGTGCAATGGCGCGATCTCGGCTCACCGCAACCTCCGCCTCCTGGGTTCAGGCAATTCTCCTGCCTCAGCCTCCTGAGTAGCTGGGATTACAGGCACGCGCCACCATGCCCAGCTAATTTTTTTGTATTTTCAGTAGAGACAGGGTTTCACCAGGTTGACCAGGATGGTCTCGATCTCTTGACCTTGTGATCCACCCACCTCGGCCTCCCAAAGTGCTGGGATTACAGGCTTGAGCCACCGCGCCCAGCCACGCCTGGAGAATTTTTGTATTTTAGTAGAGACTGGGTTTTACCATCTTGGCCAGACTGGTCTTCAACTTCTGACCTCATGACCCACCTGCCTCAGCCTCTCAAAATGCTGGCATTACAGGTGTGAGCCACCACACCTGAGGTTGAACTTCTGAATAGGCTAAGTACTCAACTAAGTAAAGTCCATTTAACCTGAGACCACTTTACTCTGGATGTGACTGAGTCCCCTCCTTTTTACCTCATGGGAATGAAGCTCCAAAGAAACATGGGCTCAGCTACAGACAAAAAAAAAAAAAAGAACGTTCCATTCTTTACCGTCTGAGTAATTAATATCAATATTAATGATCTGTATAGATACAGTTTTACAATACACACAGAGGTAAATGCAGAGTAGGATCCGAAGGAGTCACAGCGTGCTGATAAGAGCAGTTACCCTGAGAGGGGAATGAACCAAGAGCGCTTCTGGTTCCAAGTTGAAAGTTGTCTGGTGTTTACGTGAATATGGATACCTATTTTCTTTGTCTATTTTAGAAAACTTACAAATAATATCGAGCACCTACTAGCTACTGGCATAGGGAAACAGGGGAGCTTGTTCAAGGGAAACAAGGTCAGTAGGGAGAATCTTTTAGCCGTACACATTTCCTCATGGGCTGAAGGGTTCATAATTCTGGGCAAACGTTGTGGACCTTTGCATGTTGCTTCAGGTGATCAGATCGTGCAAAATTCTTGTTGCAAACTGGACACAGGTAGGGCCGTTCCCCAGTGTGCCTTTTCTTGTGTCTGCTGAGCTCATCTGAGCGAATGAATTTCCACGTACATCCCTCCACGTCACATACGAAGGGCTTCTCGCCTGGACCAGAGAGAGAGAGAGAGAGAGAAAGAGAGACCTGTCATGTATCAGGGTGAGGAAGGGCAGGGACATTGAAAGTGAACAAAGTTTTTGAGCAAGTTGAAGTGGGAGGGAGAGCCAGAGGAGATGGGAGCTGGGGAGGTGAGTGAAGGAGGAGGGGAATGAGGGCTGCAAAAGCTGGAGAGATAAGAGGAAAACTGAAGGCGGGAAGAAGAGGAAAGAAAAGGAAGAAGAAAAAAAAAACAGGAGGAGAGACAGTTATTGACAGGCAAGTTAGTGAAGGGAATAAGGAGGATGAGGGAAATGGGGCCCAGGGGCCCTGAGAGGAGGTCTATGAAGTGACGGTCCCAGTAGGAATAGTGTCAAGAACATCTGTCTGCAAGGGGCCAAAGAAATCCCTCCACCGATTCCCATCAAACCAGCAGTCAACACCCCTAAAGGCTGCAGCCAGCCTGGCTCTGGTCCAGGACTGTCCCTAGGACCGCTTTATCCACCCTTCTAAAGGTGCCAACCTTTTATTATAGAATCTTCTTGGGTCCCTGGGGAAGTGGCAGCAATCTCAAATGCTCCCAGAGCTTTGTAAAGGCACAAATCTCTAGCCACTCGCCCCTCACCCCTGTTCCTGGGCCCTCACTCACCAGTGTGCTTACGCATGTGGGTTCGGAGGTGGCAAGCCTTTGAATAAGACTTCTTACAGTCCTCATGTGGGCAGATGAAGGGCTTCGAAATCTTAGGATTCTTCCAGAACTGGCTGCTCTGGGTCTTCTGCTTTTCTGAGACTTGTCCTTGAATCAAATGGGAACTTGAAAAGCATAGGAATCCTGGGTATGACAATGAGGGCTGACAGGATGTCATATATCCCCCACAAAGGCTGTGGTCACCAGTGAGGGTTGTCATATTGCCTGCCTGAAGGATCAGCATACGGCCCCCAGAGAGGGTCGAGTTGTCACTATATATTGCCATGTTGCTTCCACAGAGGGCCTGGTTACCAGTGTAGATCATCACCTGTCCCCCGTGGAGGGCCTGGTTACCAGTGGAGGTCGTCACCTGTCCCCCGCAGAGGGCCTGGTTATCAGTGGAGGTCGTCACCTGTCCCCCGCAGAGGGCCTGGTTATCAGTGGAAGTCGTCATCTGTCCCCCACAGAGGGCTTGGTTATCATTGGAGGTCGTCACCTGTCCCCCGCAGAGGGCCTGGTTATCAGTGGAGGTCGTCATCTGTCCCCCACAGAGGGCCTGGTTATCAGTGGAGGTCGTCACCTGTCCCCCGTAGAAGGTCTGGTTACTAGTCGAGGTTGTCATCTGTCCCCCGTAGAGGGTCTGGTTATCAGTGGAGGTTGTCATCTGTCCCCCACAGAGGGCCTGGTTACCAGTGGAGGTCGTCACCTGTCCCCCGTAGAGGGCCTGGTTACTAGTGGAGGTTGTAACCTGTCCCACGTAAAGGGTCTGCTTATCAGTGGAGGTTGTCATCTGTCCCCCACAGAGGGCCTGGTTACCAGTGGAGGTCGTCACCTGTCCCCCGTAGAGGGCCTGGTTATCAGTGGAGGTCGTCATCTGTCCCCCACAGAGGGCCTGGTTACCAGTGGAGGTCATCACCTGTCCCCCGTAGAGGGTCGGGTTACTTGTGGAGATCGTCACCTGTCCCCCACAGAGGGTCTGGTTACTAGTGGAGGTCGTCATCTGTCCTCCATAGAGGGTCTGGTTACTAGTGGAGGTCGTCACCTGTCCCCCATAGAGGGTCTGGTTATCAGTGGAGGTCGTCGCCTGTCCCCCGTAGAGGGTCTGGTTATGAGTGGAGGTCGTCACCTGTCCCCCACAGAGGGCCTGGTTATCAGTGGAGGTCATCATCTGTCCCCCACAGAGGGCCTGGTTATCAGTGGAGATCGTCACCTGTCCACCGTAGAAGGCCTGGTTATCAGTGGAGGTTGTCATCTGTCCCCCACAGAGGGCCTGGTTACCAGTGGAGATCGTCACCTGTCCACTGTAGAGGGCCTGGTTATCAGTGGAGGTCGTCATCTGTCCCCCATAGAGGGCCTGGTTACCGGTGGAGGTCATCACCTGTCCCCCGTAGAGGGTCTGGTTACTAGTGGAGGTCGTCACCTGTCCCCCATAGAGGGCCTGGTTATCAGTGGAGATCGTCACCTGTCCACCGTAGAGGGCCTGGTTATCAGTGGAGGTCGTCATCTGTCCCCCATAGAGGGCCTGGTTATCAGTGGAGGTCGTCACCTGTCCCCCGCAGAGGGCCTGGTTATCAGTGGGGGTCATCATCTGTCCCCCACAGAGGGCCTGGTTATCAGTGGAGATCGTCACCTGTCCACCGTAGAGGGCCTGGTTATCAGTGGAGGTCGTCATCTGTCGCCCATAGAGGGCCTGGTTATCAGTGGAGGTCATCATCTGTCCCCCACAGAGGGCCTGGTTATCAGTGGAGATCGTTACCTGTCCACCATAGAGAGCCTGGTTATCAGTGGAGGTCATCACCTCTCCCCCGTAGAGGGTCTGGTTACTAGTGGAGGTCGTCACCTGTCCCCCATAGAGGGCCTGGTTATCAGTGGAGATTGTCACCTGTCCACCGTAGAGGGCCTGGTTATCAGTGGAGGTCATCATCTGTCCCCCATAGAGGTCCTGGTTACCAGTGGAGGTCGTCACCTGTCCCCCGTAGAGGGTCTGGTTATTAGTGGAGGTTGTCATCTGTCCCCCACAGAGGGCCTGGTTACCAGTGGAGGTCGTCACCTGCCCCTCGTAGAGGGTCTGGTTATTAGTGGAGGTTGTCATCTGTCCCCCACAGAGGGCCTGGTTACCAGTGGAGGTCGTCATCTGCCCCTCGTAGAGGACCTGGTTATCAGTAGAGGTCATGGTCTGCTCCCCACAGAGGGTCTGGTTATCAGTGGAGGTCATCGTCTGCTCCCCACAGAGGACTTGGTTATCAGTGGAGGTTGTCACCTGCCCCTGGTAGAGGGCCTGGTTATGAGTGGAGGTTGTTGTCTGCTCCCCACAGAGGGTCTGGTTATCAATGGAAGTGATCATTTGCCCTCCATAGAGGCCTAGGCTGGTTATCATCTGGCCCTCAGAGAGGGCCTCATCGCCACTGGAAGTCCCTGTATGGCCATCAGTGAGGGTCTGGTCACTACTGGAGGTCATCTGGTCCCTATAGAGAGTCTGGTCATCACTGAGGGTCTTCATTTGATCTCCACACAGGGCTTGTGTTTGACTCTCACTGAGGGTCTGGTCACTGCTTAGGCTACCTTCACTGGAGATTGTCATGTTGCTTGTAGTGATGGTTGTCTTCAGGCAATCAGTGGGTGATGTCTTTGGGGTGTCAGTAACATATGTCATCTGAGAACCGGCTGTGTGTTTTATCTGATCAAAGGAAGCCACTTTCTGGCCCATGGAAGGAGTCTCACTTAGGTCTTCAAGGGACATCTCAAGGGCTTTAAGAAGGTGCACTGTTAAGTCCTGGGTGGGAACTGTCCCAGGGAGGTTAGTGCATGCAGAAGTCATTGTGAGCTCCACGGGAGGCATGGTTTTGCTCTGCGTTGACTCGTGTCGGCTCTCCTCAGCGTGGGCGGGCAGAGGCATACAGCACTGTGGTTCTGGTGCATCTGGAGTTTCTGCCTGTTTTGTATGTTGCTCAGAGAGACGCTGGAAAAAATTACTAATTTTCTCAATTTCCTGGAGGAGACTGGAATCCATCTCTTTGCTGTTGGCTGATGACTGAACTAGATCTTTAGTTATGGGATCCTGCAAAAAAGTTAATAGGTCAGGGGTTCATCCCAGCTCAAATTCCAATCCTCACATACCCTCCTTCTCCATCCCTATTGACCCTATCCTAATCCAGCCCCCCGTCATCTGTTGCCCAGAAGCCTGTAATTGCCTCTCAACTGACTCTAGAGTTAGCTTCCTCCAGTGTACCCTCCACACACAGTAACATTTTAAAAGCGCAAACATTTCTCAGGTGTAAACGTTTACTAAGGTACTCCTATCTACCAATGGAGGTGAGAGTTTAGATGAATGTTGTGAGTGTCCCATCATCCTCTGAAGAGATCTTACCCCAGAGACTTTTCCAAAGTCTTCTCTCCAGATACCTTACTGGAGATTCAGCTAACTGATTAAATTTTCAAATAAATTCTCTCATTTCGTTTCCACCGTAATCCTAGAAAATAAGAGTAATGATTAATCCCATTTTAAAGAAAATAGAAGTCCAGGGAGGTGAATTGACTTGGCCTAGGCAGAAGACTCTTAACTTGTACTGGACCTATCTGGCTCTGGGTCCTCACAGACCCCTGGCTAAATGGGGACATTTCTCCCAGAGAGCTCCCTGGGGGCATCCAGTAATTCTGGCCTCCTGAGAACCACCCTGGAAACCACCAGCTTCCAGGAACCATTCTACTATGGACTGAATGTTTGTGTCTCTCCAAATTTCACATATTAAAACCTAATTTCCAGTGTGATTGGGTTAGAAGGTGAGACCTTTGGAAGATGATTAGGTGACGGAGCCTTCAAGAATGAGATGAATGTTCTAAGGGGCTGAGGGGCAGAGTTCTTTACTTCTACCAGGTGAGGACACAGCTAAGAGGTGCCATCTATGAACCAGAAAGCATGCCCTCACCAGATCCTGAATCTACCAGCACCTGGACGGAACAGACTAAGACACATTCCACGAAACAGTTTCTTGGAGACAGAGGCCTAGCCATGCATATGGACAAGGTTTATATTTCTGCTTAGAGTGGCCATCCATGCTTCTAGGCTTCCTATGTCTGATACCAAGTTTGTTTGTTTATTTATTTATTATTTTCTCTGCCCCCCATGATCTGCAAGAAAAGTGTCAGGTTTATAACGAGCTCCTCAAAGCCACCATCTTGGTAGCCTCACATCTTTTTCATCCCGGGCGCCTCTTCCCTGCTTTTGTCCTGCTCTAGCTGGATCAGTCCACTCAGTTTTGCCATGTCCCTATCCAGTCCATTGCTCAGTCTGCCCTACCCAGCCAAGGTATCTTATCTAAAAGTTCTCCTTTCCTGTCTCTGCCATCAAAGCCTGGTCCCTCCTGCCTTGTCCTGACTCTCAGAATTTACACAGATTCAAAACGTGTGACTGGACGGCTACTGAATGTGGTGGATTGAGGAGACCATGAAGTCCTTCCCTTCCATATCAAATTATAGAAATGATAGATGGCTTTAAATATATATGTGTACCTATAGAGGGAAAAATTTAGAAAACCCAAAATTGGCTTTGATATATGATATAATATGTATATTATATATAGAATATATATTTTGTCATATATATATAAATAAATATATATATAACATATACATATATAAATATATATACTTATGACTGGAAATAAGTGGAATTTCCCAAGAACTAGAAGGAGGCACCCTTAGAAGAAGGGAGATGATTAAGCCACAGTGGAAGCTGGGCAAGGTAGCAAGACCCCCTCCTCTCTAAAAAACAAAAACATAAACTTTAAAAATCAGCCTCTAATAGCATCTTACTCTTACACTTTGCTTCCCACCATTCCTGCCCTTGTGACAGCTTAACTCCTGTCTACCCTTTCTCTCCAGCACTGGACTAGAAGCTCCTCTGAGCAGAACTTTATTTCATCCTGAGCAAGGCCTGATGGATCCCACTGGGAACCTCAGAAAACAGGAACCCAGTAAAGGACTGATTCCTACTCCATCTGCTCTAGCTCTGCTTCTGGTCCCTAAAGCTTCTGGCCCTCAAAAAAACAGATTTCCCCCTCAGTTTAAGGAATTATGAAAACGATAGTCCCCTGCCTGGGCATGGTGGCTCAAGCCTGTAATGTCAGCACTTTTGGAGGCTGGCAGGCAGATCACTTGAGATTAGGAGTTTGAGACCAGCCTAGTCAAAATGGTGAAACTCTGTCTCTATCAAAAATACAACAACAAAACCAGTTGGGCGAAGTGGTGCTCATCTGTAGTCTCAGCTACTGGGGAGGCTGAGACACGAGAATTGCTTGAATCTGGGAGGTGGAGGTTGCAGTGTGCCAAGATCGTGCCACTGCACTCCAACCCGGGCAACAGAGCAAGACTCTGCCTCAAAAAACAAAACAAAACAAAAAAACCCTGATAGTCCTGCCGACGGGCTATGCCTCCTTCTCTGGATCTCTAATAATTCAGCTCAACCCACTCAGTACCCGCTGACTCATGGGCGTAGCGTCGTATACTTCCATGAGTCTTTGACCAGACCACGATCTCGTCCTGGGCTCCTGCCAATGTGATAGAAAGATCTTCGGGTGCCCTCGAGAGACCCCCCACCCCAACCAGGAATCACAGCCACAGCCTCCTCAGCAGACCCCTCGGCTGTCTGGCGAAAGGAAAGCCCTGAGCAGGGCAGGCTCGTGGAGGTGAAAATGGTCCTCAGTAAATGAACCATTTTAGACGCCTGTCTGCCCTCCCCTTGCTAGCATTCTGGACTCTTAAAGCTTTGAGTTTCAGACCTATCATCTCATGACACTGACCTTTGCCCTTGCGTTTGGAGGCACAGACTCACCAGAAATGGACCTGAATTGCAGGCCGGGTATTTCGCTACTTGCAGACAGAGAGGAGCTCACTCTGCAACTGCTGGCTTCCTTCTGGGGCCTGGGATTTTATATATGCGTCTTTGGTCAACCACACCCCTAGGGGCGGAGCCCAGCGCAACAGCGACCTATCGCCTGTATAGACTGAGTGAGTGAGTGACCTACTAGCGGCCTCCGGACATTAATGCAATCACTGCGCAGGGAAACAATGGACATTAATTAGCGAGTTTTACCCTCACCAGTATTAGGAAGTGGATTTTACCATTGTTACCATGTAAAGCGAAAACTGAGTCTTAGAAATATTAAATATTTGCAGGAGGTCACAGAATCAAATACAGATACTAGGTTTGAACTCAGTTTTGCTCTTATGACCTGAGTCCTTAAACACACTAGAGGCCTCAAATTCAATCAGCTCATGCAGACTCCACCTCTTCCACAGCTGTAAATTTAATCAAATTAATTCTACTGTGAAATCCTGATAATTCCATCAGTTTACCCTGGAAATGATCAAGGCACTTTTTTTTTTTTGCCGTGGTTTTACTTATTACTTATTTATTTATTTTGTCTTGCATAATTATCTTGATAATTCCATCAGGTTACCCTAGAAATGATCATGGTACTTTTTTCTTCTTCTTTTCTTTCTCTCTCTGTCTCTCTTTTTTTTTTTTTTTTCCTTTCTCTCTCTCTCTTTCTCTCTCTCTCTCTCTTTTTGGCTGTGGTTTTTACCTACTTATTTTGTTTTTCTTGCTTATTTTTCAATTTAATCTTGCCATCTATTTTTGAAACAGGGTCTTACTCTGTTGCCCAAGCTAGAGTGCAGTAGTGCAATCATGTCTCATAGCAGCTAATTTTTTTTTTTTTTTTTTTTTTGAGATGGAGTTTTGCTCTTGTTTCCCAGGCTGGAGTCCAATGGTGTGATCGTGGCTCACTGCAACCTTTACCTCCTAGGTTCAAGCGATTCTTGTGCCTCAGCCTCCTGAGTAGCTGGGATTACAGGCATGTGCTACCACACCCAGCTGATTTTGTATTTTTCGTAAAGATGGGGCTTCATCATGTTTGTCAGGCTGGTCTTGAACTCCTGACTTTAGGTGATCCACCCACCTTGGCCTCCCAAAGTGCTGGGATTACAGGCATGAGTCACCGCGCCTGGCACTGTGGCTGATTTTTAAATTATTTGTAGACATGGAGTCTCATCATGTTGCCCAGGCTGGTCTGAAACTCCTGGACTCAAATTGTCCTCTTACCTCAGCCTCCTAAAGAAGAAAGACTATAGCCATGAGCTACCATGCCCAGCCTTCATTTTGAATGTAAAAAAAATGGATAATTTCATGTTATATACGGAGCAAGTCCATCTACTCATTGTTGGTAAAATTTTAGAAATATTTTCTATACAAATGTAGTTTTTGATTGGGAATAATTTTTTTTTTTTTTTTAATGGAGTCAGAGTCTCAGTCTGTCGCCCAGACTGGAGTGCAATGGCCCGATCTTGGCTCACTGCAACCGCTGCTCCCAGGCTCAAATGATTCTCCTGCCTCAGCCTTCTGAGTACCTGGGATTACAGGCGTATGCGGCCACACCCAGCTCATTTTTTTGTATTTTTAGTAGAGACGGGGTTTCAGGATGTTGCCCAAGCTGGTCTCAAACTCCTGAGCTCAGGCAATTCACTCACCTTGGCCTCCCGAAGTGCTGGGATTACAGGCGTGAGCCACTGTACCCGCCAGGAATGAATTATTACAGCATGATTTCCACAGGTACAGTGTTCCCATCCTCACCCTCATTCTTACTAATTCTGAGAAATTTTAAAAATACAGAAAAGTATAGAAAATAAGAATTAGATTAGCTGGAAAAAAAAAAAGACTGCAAGTAAATATGTGAAGATACTGATTAATTCTGGATTGTGATATATGGATCTCTAATTCTTATTTTCTTTTTTCTTTTTTTTTTTTTTTGAGTTTCGCTCTTGTTACCCAGGCTGGAGTGCAATGGCGCGATCTCGGCTCACCGCAACCTCTGCCTCCTGGGTTCAAGCAATTCTCCTGCCTCAGCCTCCTGAGTAGCTGGGATTACAAGCACGTGCCACCATGCCCAGCTAATTTTTTTATTTTCATTTTTAGTAGAGACGGGGTTTCACCATGTTGACCAGGATGGTCTCGATCTCTTGACCTCGTGATCCACCCGCCTCAGCCTCCCAAAGTGCTGGGATTACAGGCTAGAGCCACCGTGCCCGGCACTTGCAGTCTTTTTTAAGAGAAGATGTTTAGATACAAAGCTGCAGTTCCATTCTTTTCCCTTCTTCATGCATTCCCTTCTCTTCTTCACCCTTCACAGGTGACCACGAGCAAGGGTCTGGGGTATATTCTTCCAAACCATTTCAGAAACATTTACATACATACGTGTTTCCATTACTAGTGTATAGTACTGAATTTTGCGAGGGAACTTTTAATTCAAATTTACAAAAACTGGCTGGACATGGTGACTCACACCTATAACCCTACCCCTTTGAGAGGCTGAGGCAGGAGAATTGCTTGAGCCCAGGAGTTCCAGACCAGCCTGGGTAATGTAGCAAAACCCTGCCTCTGTTTAAAAATAAATAAAAAATCAGGTTGGGTGTGGGTGCTGACACCTGTAATCCCAGCCCTTTGGGAGGCTGAGGTGGGCGGATAACTTGAGGACAGGAGTTGGAGACCAGCTCAGCCAACAAGATGGAACACTGTCTCTACCAAAATATACACCAGAAATTAGCCGGTGTGGTAGAGGCACCTGTAGTCCCAGCTACTCTGGAGGCTGAGGTGGGAGAATTGCTTTAACCCTGGACGTGGAGGTTGCAGTTAGCTGAGATCATGCCACCCTGGGTGACAGAGCAAGATCCTGTCTCAAATGTAATTAATTAATTAAACAAATAAATAACACCAAACACCAAACACATTTACAGAAAGTCGTACTATATGCATTATTCTTCAGCTTGAGTTTCCCCCACTCTCAACATGATTCTGAGATCTTCCTGTCAGTACATGTGGATCTCAAGTGCTGCACTTATAGATGCATGTCATTCCATCACAAGAGTTTCTCCTTTTCAGTGTTTCCAATTTTTGGCAACTACGAATCAAACCACAGTAAATATCCTAGTACGTATTTCCTGAGCATACACATCCAAAAGCAGAATTGCTAAGTATTTCTGAAGTTGTTACAAGGAATGTTTTCCTACTGCCGAAGTCATACCATTTTAGAACATAGCTTTTTCAATACCTGCTTTTCATCTCTGTGGATTTTACTTTTGTGTATAGTTCATGGTCTATTTTTCCCCCGCTTGGAGAACAAATTACCTCCAAATCACTTTTTAAAATAGTCCCATATTTCCTCCCATCCTGATGTCACTTCTTTTTTTTTTTTTTTTTTTTTTGATATGGAGTTTCGCTCTTGTTGCCCAGGCTGGAGTCCAATGGCATGCTCTTAGCTCACAGCAACCTCTGCCTCCCAGGTACAAGTGATTCTCCTGCCTCAGCCTCCTGAATAGCTGGGATTACAGGCATGCACCACCTGGCTAATTTTTTTCTGGAGTCTGATGTGGTGCAACTTCTGGCTGAAAGCTTCCCACATTCACCATATTGATAAAGCTTTCTACTTGTGTGTATTCTCAAATACAGAGCAAGAGTTGAGAACTGGGGAACACTTTCCCACAGCCATGGAAACCATGGGGTTGCTCACATGCACGGTAAATGAACTCTGAGACAAGGCTTCTCCACACACATTGAGTTCATAGGGTTGATCATCTGATTGAAATCTGACATCTACAATAGGGGGTATTCACTGACAGAAGATGTTTCCACATTCGTTACACTCAGGATTTCTCTCTGCTGTGTATGCTTTGGTTTCTTAGGAGGTACATCTTCTGGCCAATAGCTGTTCCACATTCATTACATTTAAAGAGTTTCTTTCCAATATGAATTTTCTGTTGCTCAGTAAGGTTTGATTTTCCACTAAAGATTTTTCCATACTCCTTACACACAAAGGGATTCGCTTCTGTGTACGTTCTCTGGTGTTGGATGAGGTTTGACTTCTTAGTGAGAACTTTCCCACAATCTTTACACTCAAAAGGTCTCTCTTCCATGTAAATTTTCTGACTGGTAGGGAGAGTTTCCTTCTGGTAAAAGGATTTTCCACATTTGTTATATTCACAAAGCTTCTCTCTGGAATGAGCGTTTTGATGGTTAATGAGATACTGCTTTTAGTAAAGGCTTTTCCACATTCCTGACATTCAAAGGGTTTCTCTGTAGTGTGAAAATGCTCATGCTCAGTGAAACTGACTCGTGGCTGAAGACTTTCCCACATACCTTCCAGGCAGAAGGGCTTTGCCCACATAAATCCTCTGCTGACTGAGCGGGACATCTAAACAAAAGCTTTCCTGCATTCGAAAGGTTTCTCTCCAGTGTACATTTTGAATAAGGATTTACTTTTGGTGCAAGTTATTTCCACATTTCTTACATTGATAGGGTTCACCTGCGTGTGGCCTTTCAAATGCAGAGTAAGGAATAAGGTGTGAGAGGAAATTTTGTCATACGTACTACACCCAAAACTTTCTCTGCAGTATAAATTTTCTAATATTCAGTGACGTTTTTGCTGCTTTCACTGGCTTCTTTCCAGCATGAATTTTCTACTGCTTTATGAGATTCGTAATCTAGCTAAAGGCTTTTCAGTATTCCTTAGAGGCACAGGGTTTCTCTTCAGTGTCACTTCTGTGTTCCCTGAGATGGCATGTGAGTAAGAGTTTCCCCACATTTGGTAACTTCATAGTTTCTCTGCAGTATGAATGCCCTGGTCTCAGATGGGGTGCAAACTTTTTTACCCCATCTGAGGTAAAATGCCTTTTAAAACTGAAGACATTTTCATACCGATGGCTACTTAAAGGAGGTTAATATCATACGGAGTAAACTATGGTGGAGGGGTTCCAGATTAATTGAATTGAGGATTTTTCCTACACAACATCTCTCATGATTAAGTCTAAACTGTGTTTCAAACTCAAAACTTCAAAAGTGTATTTCCTTAAAAGAAATGAGGTCTGAGATCAGAGGAAGTATTTTTCCAATTGTCTTTGTTTGTTTATTTTGTTTTTTGAGACAGGGTCTTGCTCTGTGGTGGAGTGCAGTGGCTTGATATTGGCTCACTGCAGCCTAGACCTCCTTGGCTCAAGCAATTGTCTCACTTCTGTCCCCAGAGTAGCTGGGGCTACTGGCACACTCCACTACATGTGGCTAATTTTTAAAATTTTTTGTAGAGATGGAGGTCTCCTTATGTTGCCCAGGCTAGTTTTGAGCTCCTGGGCTTAAACGATCCTTTTGTCTCTGTTGGGAGTACAGGCATGAGCCAGCATGTCTAGCCTGCCTCCTAAGTCTTGTTGCCTCTCCCTCTGCTCATCATCATCTCAGGCTTCTGGATAGATTTCTTTTTGACTTCTTGCTCTACCATCCAGTTTGTCTTCTTGCTTCAATAGGGGATCATATAACCTACTATCGGGGAAGTGATGCAACACGCCAGTGTTAATGCTAGGCCTGAAGTACCATCCCAGAGCTCAGGATGAGCCCTGCCTGGCCTTCTGGAGCAGGATGAAGATGGTGCAGTTTCCAAGTTTGCACAAGGAAGCAGACCCCATTGGGCAATTCCACTGGTAGCAACAGATTTTAGAGATACTCCTACTTTTATACCATGTGGACCCAGGGGCCATACAGACCCTGACGACAAAGATCAAAATGTCTACCCACAGTGGCATTTTTTTTTTTTTAAGATGGGGATTCACCATGATGACCAGGCTGGTCTTGAACTCCTGACCTCAGGTAATCCACCCACCTCAGCCTCCCAAAGTGCTAGGATTACAGGCATGAGCCACCGCACCCGGCCACAGTGGCATTTTTTAAAAGCCAGCCAATTTTGCAGTGGAGGGTCATAGACCAACTTTAGTGACACTAATGTTAATAAGTTCTGATAACCCACCACCATTGGATCAGCCATGATAACGGCATTTTTTGATGTCCATCTCTTCCCTGTCCCCAGGTCCAGAGACTATTTCACCCTAGCAGGGCCCGCCACTCACCTGGAGTCACACAATTGGCGTCTGACTTTATTCCACCTCCACTCGAAGTCTCCGTTATGTCCCCATCACTTCTGGTTCATTCGTCTCCAACAAGCCCTGGACTTTACCAATTTTTACAACAACCAGTCCTGCCCAAGGCCACCCCTCCCGGCCCAGAATTCTACAGTAAAATTTTTCACCAACGTCCCCTGCAGAGTGAGGAGTTTAAAAGACAGTAACATGAGTCCACAATTTTACCACTGTGAGAAATAAACATGCAGTATATCATTTTAACTGATGCAAGACTGGATTTTGTTTAAATAAAAAGGCTAATTAATTAAGCACCTAAATTATTTAGAATTGCTTATGAGTCTTAAGTTTATTACTATTTACACTATGTTAAAGAATTGTAAATGTAGGCCGGGCGCGGTGGCTCAAGCCTGTAATCCCAGCACTTTGGGAGGCCGAGGCGGGTGGATCACGAGGTCAAGAGATCGAGACCATCCTGGTCAACATGGTGAAACCCCATCTCTACTAAAAATACAACAAATTAGCTGGGCATGGTGGCGCGTGCCTGTAATCCCAGCTACTCAGGAGGCTGAGGCAGGAGAATTGCCTGAACCCAGGAGGCGGAGGTTGCGGTGAGCCGAGATCGCGCCCTTGCACTCCAGCCTGGGTAACAAGAGCGAAACTCCGTCTCAAAAACAACAACAAAAAAAAAAAAGTTTCTTGGCTCTTATCCTACTTTAAGACCTTCTACTGCCAATCTCTTTCTTACCCTTCATGCAAGTCATCAAGAGGTATTGCCCCTAACTTCTGGACAACCCCCATCCCTTTTATGTATAATTTGGAGTTTGGGCCGGGTGCAGTGGCTCACGCCTGTAATCCTAGCACTTTGGGAGGCCAAGGCAGGCAGATCACCTGATGTGAGTTTGAGACCAGCCTAACTAACATGGAGAAAGCTGTTTCTACTAAAAATACAAAATCAGCCGGGTGTGGTGCTGCATGCCTGTAATCCCAGCTACGTGGGAGGCTACGACAGGAGAATCGCTTGAACCTGGAGGTGGAGGTTGTGTGAGCCGAGATCACACCACTGCACTCCAGCCTGGGCACCAAGAGCAAAACTCCGCCTCAATATTTAGCGTTTGAACATTTTCTCAGAGTTTTGTTGAAGGTGTAAGTTATGGGATGTTTTATTTGCTCTCTTTGTTGCTTTGCATGTAATAAAAAGCAAAAAACATGTCTGAGGGAAAGTGGCATGAGTTACATTTAGGCTTTCTTGGGGCCTGTATCAGCCGGACCTGTTAGAAAGGCCAAGCTGGAAAACAGTTGGAGGCAGGAGAATTCAAGCAAGAGATGGAGATAG
This sequence comes from Saimiri boliviensis, assembly GCF_048565385.1. Taxonomy (NCBI): domain Eukaryota; kingdom Metazoa; phylum Chordata; class Mammalia; order Primates; family Cebidae; genus Saimiri; species Saimiri boliviensis. The sequence goes on from NC_133459.1 coordinate 42,901,762, forward strand.
AGGGCTGGATTAGGTTGGGGTCTGGGGATGAAGAGGAGGAACATATGGAACTGGAATTTGAGCAAGGGTAAAAATCACCTGATTGTCTCTCTCCCCAAGGATAACGAGAGCTCAGCGCCCACCTTGAACGTGGCTTCATCTACTGGAAGCTCTGGAGTGCACCCCTCTTGGAAGCATGGCCTACCAAGCGTTCAGCACTTTCCTCACAGCACAGGGATGCTGGGGCCCCCCTTGGTGTCTGTGGAGGTGCCGGGGCACAATGTGGATGAAGAGGGGCCCCCGTTTAGCATGGTACTGCCTGAGCATGGTGTGAGCTACTGCCCCCAAGCGAGTCTCCCTCCTTCCCCGGTGATTTACAGTCAAGGAGTGTCTCCCCCTCAGCAAGAGACAACGATGTTCAATGAGCCTCAGATAATGCCTACAGTTGAGCCCAATATTCCAGGAGTGGCTGGAGCCTTCAGTGGCAATCTAAGCATGCACCCCAGTGGGCTGCCAGTCTCGGCTTCCACTGGAATCCCAATGATGTCCCATGCTGGGGGCCCTACCATGCCTTACCCTGGCCTCTTGACAGCACCTTCTGATGAAACAGCATTGGCCTCAACCATGCCTCCCACGGAGGCCCAGGCGGTGCTCCTCTCTGTGGCTCAGATGTTGCCCCAACAAGACACCCATGACCTTGGGATGCCCCCAGCTGAGTCCCAGTCACTCCTGGGTTTAGGATCTCAGAACTCTCTTGTGAGTCAGCCAGACTCCCAAGAAGGCCCATTCCTACCGAATGCAGCCCACACCTGCTCCACAGGCAACAGAGCAGGACTCCAGGCCTCAGGAAAGGACTGGGAGAGGGGAATCCTCAGAGGCCAGGCCTTACCGCTGCAACTACGAAAACTGTGGAAAAGCTTATACCAAACGCTCCCACCTCGTGAGCCACCAGCGCAAGCACACAGGTGAAGGAGGTGTCAGGTGGGGTGGGGATGGAGGAGTCTCTGGGCTTTACATTTGTCCTGGACCACTGGTGGGTAATTGTTTGGGATGAGTCTTTCATCTTCCAAGTTTGGAGCTAAGCTAGACTGGCCCCCTGACTTGCCATCCGGGAGGACTGTCCCAAGATACCTGGGCTGGCACTCCTGAGTACATTGCCCCTCCCTGGTTCCCTGGACCTTCCCTTTTGAATCCTCAGCCTGGACTGCTCTGCCTCATAGAGTCAGACCCCTTCCTAAATCTATTCTAAACTCCATTTCTCCCTTGTCATTCCCAGGTGAGAGGCCCTATTCGTGCCAATGGGAAGGTTGTCAGTGGTCTTTCTTCCGTTCTGACGAGCTTAGACGACATTTTCGGGTACACACCAGATATCGACCATATAAATGTGATCAGTGCAACAGAGAGTTCATGCGATCCGACCATCTTAGGCAACACCAGAAGACTCATCGGCTGGGACCCTCAGACCCACAAGCCAACAATGGGGAGCATGACGGTGCTCCTGCTCCTGGTCCTTAGGTCAGTCTCCTCATTTTGGCTTTTCTGCACAGCTCCTGCCTGCCTCTGCTGTCTAACCTTCTCCCCTGGGCAGCAAGAGTGAAACTCCGTCTTGGGGGGTAAAAAAAACTTCTTTATTGACCAGAGGGCAGCGGCTCACACCTGTAATCCCGGCTACTCAGGAGGCTGAGGCAGGAGAATCGCTTGAACCTAGGAGGCAGAGATTGCAGTAAGCCAAGATCGCGCCACTGACTCCAGCCTGGATGACAGAGCAAGACTCCATCTCAAAAACAAAACAAACAAACAAAAAAGCTCTTTATTTCTTGTTGCTCCCCAGCTTAAAACCCTTTAGTGACTCCCTGGCCTGCTACATAAAATCCAATTTCCAGAGCCAGATTATTTTCCAATCCTGAATTTGCCACCGAATAGCCATGTGACCTTGGGAAAGGTCTCGGATCACTATGCCTTGTTTCTTCTTCCAGAAAATGAAAAAACCAGTTTTGGACTATATTGGACATGGCACATGTAAAACATCAGGTTCTCCCTGGTACTCACTGGCCACGTACCCAGAGTTTCTGTTTCTTCCCACCACTTCACACACTTGGATGGAGTGGCCTAGCACAGGGCATGGGATCTGGATCCCAAGTTGCCGCTAGCAAACTTAGAAGTGTGTGGAAACTTGTTTATTTGAGACAGTCTTGCTGTGTCACCCAGGGTGGAGTGCAGTGGTGCGATCTCAGCTCACTGCAACCTCTGCCTCCCAGGTTCAAGTGATTCTTCTGCCTCAGCCTCCCGAGTAGCTGGGATTACAGGCACGTGCCACCATACCTGGTTTATTTTTGTATTTTTTGTAGAGATGGGATTTCACCATGTTGGCCAGGCTGATCTCAAACTCCCGGCCTCAAGTGATCTACCTGCCTCAGCCTCCCAAAATGCTGGGACTACAGGCATAAGCCATGGTGTCAGGCTGGGAGTTAATATCTATGGGATGAAATATGACTAGTAGGAGACAGGTGAGACTCAGGCAGATAAATTCCCCCTTTTCCTCTCCCGTTCATAAATTGTTGCATGGCACCACTTCTCCAAAACAGTACCATCAGTGGGGAGACCTCCCAAGTAGCTGGTGGACACGACTGCTGTGTCCTCCGCAAGGCTTGTCAGGAAGCAGTCCCTGGCCTGCTAACACATCACCTCGCATTACTTCCCATTCTGCCTTTCTTCCATGTTCTCATTTCCAAAGTCTTGGGTTTGCACCTCTCCAAATAAAACACTAATTCCTAGTTCTTGTTTTCAGGCTCTGTTTTCCAGGTGACTGAGGGCTAGGAAGGAAAGGAAGATCTAAGACAGGCGCAGAATCTCATATCTAGACTCAGCAGGCCATTTTACTCCAGCCAACTGATAAAGAGAAAGGATCTTGGCCAAGCTATCAAGCGTAGAGCTAGAATCCCAACCAGAGGTGGTCTCTTCCCTAAGAAGACGGTGCCTTCTATGGGTGTTTCCTGAACCCAGGCTGGTGTGCCGAGCACGGAAAGGTGAAACAGAGCTGGTTTCTGTGTTCAAGAGACTGTCTTGATCTGGGGGCTCAGAGGTCCACCTCAGTACAGTGGCCGTGGGGAAGAGGAGTCCCTAAATGGGAGCGTCGGAAAGGCTTTCTGGAGGAGGTAACCCCTGGGTCCAGTAAGAGTGTAACACATAGTTATCACTCAAATTCTGAAATAAACTAAACAGGTGAATGAAGAAGGAAGAGGATTCCAGGCAGAGAACACTGGACCTCACAACTGCTCAGAGGAGAGGCAGTCTTGAACTTCTACATTCATTCAGCAAATGTTTTTGGAGCCTTCAATACTGAACGCACCAAGGCTGTGGAGACCCATGGCGAGGAGTAAGGAGATAACTAAACGATGTGTCAGAGAAGAAAGACTTCCCTTGGAGGTGCCTCCATCAGACCCGAAGGACTCATGGGGGTTAGCTGTACCTCCCATTTCTTGGACATAGACCACTGGACATGTCTCTATCTTCTGGCAACTGGCATAGACAGTAAGGAATCAGAGGTGCATGAAGGCAACCTGCCTCTGTAGAGCAGAAAGCTCATAGAAAACATTTATGGATGTGCCCAGTGCTGCCAAGGAGAGCAGCTGGACCTCTGCAGGCTCAAGCTTATCTGGGCCTCTGGGGAAGCCACACAGCCTTGGCTGTGCCTGCCCCTGGCCTCCCACCCCTACCCTGACCCTGCACTACTTCACTACCTCGATCTGTGTTACTAGTGACCTCAGTATAACTGGGATGGACATCCAGGTGCCCCCATCCAAGCTCCCAAGTGAGGGGAGTGGACATGATTAAAACAACAGGGGCAGAAGGGGCTCATTTATGACCATTCACGAGCCCCAGTTTGAGGTCTTGGGTACTCAGTCTCTTTCGTTTCTTCCAGGGTACCTGATCACTTCCACGGAGCAGGCCATCTTGGATTCACTGGGCTGGGGCTGGTCTCTGTCCCCCAGCCCACCTGGCTCACACACAGCCTCGTGGGTAGGGTCAGCAGACCAAATTGCTTCTTGCTGGAATGTAAGATGAGAGGTCTGTTTTTGATCTAGCATTTTCACCAGGAAGTGGATGTGGAGAGCATCCGAGTGATGAAGGGTGTATGATGTGCACTGTAACCATGGACAAACAGGCTCCTGCTCTTGTGGAGGTCACAGTCTAGTGGAGGAGGGATGTTACCAGAAATGCACAAAGTGGGCCGGGCGCCGTGGCTCACGCCTGTAATCCCAGCACTTTGGGAGACCGAGGCAGGTGGATCACTTGAGGTTAGAGGTTTGAGACCAGCCTGGCCAACATGGTGAAGTCCCATCTCTACAAAAAGTACAAAAATTAGCCAGGCATGATGGTGGGTGCCTCTAATCTCAGCTACTCGGGAGGCTGAGACGAATAATCGCTTGAACCTGGGAGGCGGAGGCTGCAGTGAGCTAAGATTGCACCACTGCACTCCAGCCTGGGTGACTGAGTGAGACTCCGTCTCCAAACAAAAAAGACCCGTGAACTCTCTACTAGATTCTGAATCCTGTGGAGGATGACTCGAGGCCAGGAGTTTGAGACCAGCGAGACCTTGTCTCTATAAATAATGAATTTAAAAGGAGAAAAAATAATTTACTAGTACATTTAAAGCTTTGAGTTCTCCATCCTTCTCTGCAGAGGTAACCACTATACTGAATTTTGATTAATCTTGCCTTAGCTATTTATTGTTTTTATCATATAATGTATCTCTTCTTAAATATAGTGATTGGTTTTGTATGGTTTTCAACTTACCTTTGTTCTGTTTGGGATTTATTAAACTTTTTCAATCTAAATGGTTATAGTCTTAATAAAATTTAGAAATATTTGGCCACTGTTTTGTCAAATTTTGGGGTTCTCTTCCATCTTCTATTTCTGACACACAGTCTGCCTATACGATGGACCATTTGATATTGTTCCTCAGATCACTGACGCCCTGTTCATTTTTTTCAGGCTTTTTCTTTTCTGTTTTGTTTTTTTGTTTTTTTGAGACTGAGTCTTGTTCTGTCGCCCACGTTGGAGTGCAGTGGCACAATCTTGGCTCACTGCAACTTCTGTCTCCCAGGTTCAAGTGATTCTCATGCCTCAGCCTCCCGAGTAGCTGGGACTACAGGTATACCACCATGCTGGCTAATTTTTGTATTTTTAGTAGGGACGGGGTTTTATTCTGTGGGCCAGGCTGCTCTCGAACTCCTGACCTCAGGTGATGCATCCACCTCAGTCTCCCAAAGTTCTAGGGTTCTAGGCGTGAGCCGCCGTGCCCAGCCTCAGTCTTTTCTTTCCCTGCTTCATTTTAGATGTCTTATTAAGGTTCCTTAATCTTTTCTTCTGTAGCATCTAATCTGCTATTCCATTCAGTATATTTTTCATTTTAGATGTATTTTTCATCTCTAGACATTCCATCTGGATCATTTTTAATCTTCCATTTTTCCCTTTATGCTCATGTTTTTCCTCTATCTTCTTGGTCATAAAAAATATATTTGGTGCTCCCTTCAGCAATACATACACTAATATTGAAATGATCCAGACAAGGTTAGCATGGCCCCTATGCAAGGATGACATGCAAATTTATGAGGCATTTCCTGTTTTTCAAATCAAAACCACAATGAGATGCCATCTCACACCAGTCAGAATGGCTCACTGAAAAGTCAAAAATAGGCCATTCTTTCTGAAACAAAAAAAATATAAAAAAGATTTAAAAAGAAAAAAAAATAGGCCAGGTGCAGTAGGTCACACCTGTAATCCTAGCACTTTGGTAGGGTGAGATGGGAGGATTGCTTGAGGCCAAGAGTTCAGGACCAAACCAACCAACATAATGAGACCCCTATCTTTATTAAAAAAAAAAAAACACACAACAAAGAAAAAAAAAGATGCCGGCAAGGTTGGGAAGAAAATCTTATACACTGCTGGTGAGAGTAAATTAGTTCAACCATTGTGGAAAGCAGTGTGGCAATTCCTCAAAGACCTAAAAACAGAACTACCATTTGACCCAACAATCCCATTACTAGGTAGATACCCAAAGGAGTAGAGATCGTTCTTTCGTAAAGACACATGCACACATAAGTTTATTGCAGTACTATTCACAATAACAGACATGGAATCAACCCAAGATACCCATCAATGGTGCCCACCACCATGCCTGGCTGATTTTTGTATTTTTTAGTAGAAATGCAGTTTCATCATGTTGGCCAGGCTGGTCTTGAACTCCTAACCTCAGGTGATCTACCCACCTATGCCTCCCAAAGTGCTGGGATTACAGGTGTGAGCCACTGTGCCCGGCTTTGAGTTCTGCGAGCCTTCTATCAAATCAATCGGCCGAAGGAGGAGGCTGTGGGAACTCTGACTTATAGCCGGTTAGAGCACAGGTAAAACAATGTGAGGCTCGCAGTTGGCATAGGAAGTTGGGGTCAGTTTTTGGGCCTGAGTCCTCAACCTGGGGGATCTCACATAATCTCCAGGTAGCTTCAGAATTGAATTGAGTTGAAGGATATTCAGTTGGTGTCTGGTGCAGAATTAATTGCTTGCTTGAGTGTGGGGGAAAATCCTCACACACCTGGTGTCAGAAGTGTGTTGTGAGAGCCTAGTACGAGAAACGGAGGGAGTGGGAGTGGGAAAAAATTAAAAAGGGAGTCTAGTAGGAGAAACAGAGTTTGTTTTTTCCACTGACTTGTATTTCCACATAAACTTTAGAATCAGCTTGTCAAAATTCAGCAAAATAGGGTCAGGTGTGATGGCTCATGCCTATAATCCCAGCACTTTGGGATCACTTGAGGTCAGGAGTTTGAGACTGAGACAGGTGGATCACTTAAGATCAGGAGTTCGAGACCATCCTGGCCAAAGTAGTGAAACCTCGTCTCTACTAAAGATACAAAAATTACCTGGGCAGGTGCCTGTAATCCCTGCTACTCGGGAGATTGAGACATGAGAATCGCTTGAATCTGGCGGGTAGACGTTGCAGTGAGCTGAGATCACACCACTGCACTCAGGCCTGCAGATTGACAGAGTAAGACTCCATCTCAAAAAAAAAAAAAAAAAATCGGCAAAATAAACCAGGTGGGTGTTTTTGTTTGTTTGGTTGTTGGTTGTTTGTTTGTTTGTTTTCATTTTTTTGAGTCAGGTCTTACTTTGTCCCCCAGGTTGGAGCGGAGTGGCATGATCACGGCTCACTGCAGCCTTGAACTCCTGGGCTCAAGTGTTCCTCCTGCCTCAGCCTTTCGAGGAGCTGGGACTACAGGTGTGTATCACCATACCTGGCTAAGCTTTTTTGTTTTGTTTTGTTTTTTGTTTTTTCAATTGTTGTAGAGATATCGTCTCACTATGTTTCCCAGACTTGTCTTGAACTCCTGGCCTCAAGCGATCTTCCTGCCTCAGCCTCCTGAGCGGCCAGCTGTGATTTTAAATGGGATTACATTGACTCCATAGATGAATTTGGAGAGTACTGCCATCTTAACAACATTGTCTTCCAATCCATGAGCACAGAAAGTCTTTCCACAGCTGGGCACAGTGGCTCATGCCTGTAATCCCAGCACTTTGGGAGGCCAACGTGGGTGAATCACTTGAGGGTAAGAGTTTGAGATCAGCTTGGCCAACATGGTAAAACATTGTCTCCACTAAAAAATACAAAAATTAGCCAGGCGTGGTGGTGCATGCCTGTAATCCCAGCTACTCGGGAGGCTGATGCACAGGAATAGCTTGAACCCGGGAGGTGGAAGTTGCAGTGAGTCAAGATCATGCCATTGCACTCAAGCCTGGGCAACAGAAGGAGACTCTGTCTCAAAATAAAATAAATAAATAAATAAATATTTTTCCATGTATTTAGGTCTTAAAAAATATCTTTTGGTGGCCGGGCGCGGTGGCTCAAGCCTGTAATCCCAGCACTTTGGGAGGCTGAGGCCGGTGGATCACGAGGTCAAGAGATCGAGACCATCCTGGTCAACATGGTGAAACCCCATCTCTACTAAAAATAAAAATTAGCTGGGCATGGTGGCGCGTGCCTGTAATCCCAGCTACTCAGGAGGCTGAGGCAGGAGAATTGCCTGAACCCAGGAGGCGGAGGTTGCGGTGAGCCGAGATCGAGTCATTGCACTCCAGCCTGGGTAACAAGAGCGAAACTCCGTCTCAAAAAAAAAAAAAAAAAATATCTTTTGGCCAGGTGCAGTGGCTCATGCCTGTAATCCCAACACTTTGTGAAGCTGAGGTGGGAGGATCCCCTGACCCCAGGTTCAAGAACAGCCTAGGCAACATAATGAGATCCCCGTCTCTACCAAAATTTTTTAAAAAATTAGCGAAGTGTGGTGGCACATGCCTGTAGTCCCAGCTACTTGGGGGTACTGAGGTAAGAGGTGCAGTGATCATGCTATTGCATTCCAACCTGGGCGATAGAGACACCCTGTCTCAAAAAAAAAAAACAACCTTTTCAGTGTTTTATAATTTTGGTGTATAAATCTTGTGCTTCTTTTGTTAATGTATTCCTAATTTTATTTTTGATGCTATTACAAATGAAATAGCTTTCTTTTTTTTTTTTTTTTTTTGAGACGGAGTTTCGCTCTTGTTACCCAGGCTGGAGTGCAATGGCGCGATCTCAGCTCACCGAAACCTCCGCCTCCTGGGTTCAGGCAATTCTCCTGCCTCAGCTTCCTGAGTAGCTGGGATTACAGGCTCGCACCACCATGCCCAGCTAATTTTTTGTATTTTTAGTAGAGACGGGGTTTCACCATGTTGACCAGGATGGTCTCGATCTCTTGACCTCGTGATCCACCCGCCTCGGCCTCCCAAAGTGCTGGGATTACAGGCTTGAGCCACCGCGCCCGGCCTGAATTTTTAGAAATTCTTATGCCACTATTTTCATTGACACCACTCTTTCATTGTAATTTTTAATTTGTACTTTTCAAATTGTGAATGATAATGGGGCGTATTTTACTTAAGGCCTTTTTTTTGGTGAATTTTCTGTTTAAAATTTTTTCCCATTTTTTTCTACTGAGTTTTGTTGTTTTTTTTCTCCTCAGTTTTTAAATTTGCCAGTTGCCTTTTTTTTTTTTTTTTTTTGAGGCTGAGTCTTGGTCTGTCGCCCAGGCTGGAGTGCAGTGGCACCATCTCTGCTTACTGCATCCTCCGCCTCCTGGGTTCAAGCAATTCTCTTGCCTCAGCCTCTCGAGTAGCTGGGATTAGAGGCGCCCATCACCATGGCCAGCTAATTTTTATTTGATTGATTTTATTTATTTTTGAGACAGCTCTGTTGCCAGGCTGGAGTGCAGTGGTGTGACCTTGGCTCACTGCCACGTTTGCCTCCCAGGTTCAAGTGATTCCCCTTTCTCAGCCTCCCGAGTAGCTGGGACAACAGGTGGGCATCATCACGCCCAGCTATTTTTTTGCTTTTTGTTAGAGATGGGGTTTCACCATGTTGACCAAAATGATCTCAATCTCCTGACCTCATGATCCGCCCACCTTGGCCTCCCAACGTGCTGGAATTACAGGCATGAACCACTGTGCCTGGCCACCAGTTGTGTTTTGATTTTTTTTTTCTTGCCGTTGGAAAGATTCTCATTTTCATAGTATCATGCATTTAACTTTACTATTTTTGTTGTTGTCGCATCTGGATTTGCGTCACAGTGGCGTGATCTCAGCTCACCGCAACCTCCGCCTCCTGGGTTCAGGCAATTCTCCTGCCTCAGCCTCCTGAGTAGCTGGGATTACAGGCACGCGCCACCATGCCCAGCTAATTTTTTGTATTTTTAGTAGAGATGGGGTTTCACCATGTTGACCAGGATGGTCTCGCTCTCTTGACCTTTTGATCTACCCGCCTTGGCCTCCCAAAGTGCTGGGATTACAGGCGTGAGCCACCGCGCCCGGCCCTTTCTTTCTTTTTCTTGACAGAATCTTGCTCTGTCATCTAGGCTGAAGTGCAGTGGTGCGATCTTGGCTCACTGTAACGTCTGCCTCCCACATTCAAGAGGTTCTTGTGCCTCAGCCTCCCAAGTAGCTGGGATTACAGACCCGTGCCACCACACCAGGCTAATTGTTGTATTTTTAGTAGAGACAAGGTTTCACCATGTTGGCCAGGTTGGTCTTGAACTCCTGGTCTCAAGTGATCTGCCTCGGCCTTTCAAAGTGCTAGGATTACAGGCATGAGCCACTGTACCCAGCCCCCAGCACAATTTCTTAAAGTTCATCTTTGCTACAGTGTTTTGAGATGTCACTTTTATTATATATTTCCATATGTGCTTGTGTCTATTTATGGACTTTCAATTTAATTTCATTGCTCTGTTTGTGCAGTCATTCACCATTTTCACCTATTTATTAACTTTACAATCTCAGCCCAGCCTGGTGACCACCTTCCTGCAGCCCCCTCAATACAGACACTGCATACTTTAGGCCTCTCACCCACACCAGTGTCCTTGACCCTCCCAACACCATGGCTGTCGGGTCCAACCTGCAGTCCCTGACCCAGCAATGGATGAACAAATGCCCTCAGATACAGATATCCAGTGAAAGCGTAGGCTAGGGGTCCGGGCCACTCACAGACACCAGGGAGGGTGCTGTAAACAGTCAGCAGCCGCAGCCCTCACCAGCTGGCACTGCAGGTATTCATTCAGTATAGATTTAATGGCAACGGCTTTGAGTCAACATACTTGTGGATAATTTGTATGGTTGCCCCCCAGAGAAGGCAGTCTTACAGATGGCTAAAGGCCAGGTTCCGAGGCATAAGTAAACTAACTTATCTAGATCAGTTTCTTTACACCCTTTAATTATCTAACTTAAGCTTTCAGGCACTGGATAAGAGAATCTGGCTGCCTTCAGCCAGATCCTCTTCTGAGGCTTTTGTAGGACTCTCCTCCGGCCTTCCAGGGTTTCTGTTCTTTTCCTACAATTTCTCCCACCCTCCTGATGGAAGTCCTACACATGAGCCTTCCAACATGGACAGTTTTCCATGCCTCCTGCCCACACCAGCACCTCCACTCCCTCCTACACCCTTGCCTCCTGTCCACAGCTCACCTGCACCCTAGAGAGTTGCTTCCTGCTTGACCAGTAACTGCTGACCAGCTCTGCTTCCCCAGTGACTCCTAACTAGCAAACTTCTCCAGCACTCACGGTCTGCAGCTATACCTTCTCCAGTGAGATCCAAACTCCAGTCTTAGAGCTCATTTTCCAAGTTTGTCCTTGCTTGAGAACTCTCAGCCCTAGGGTTGTGTCCTCTTACATTTTAAAGTTACTCTTAGGTTTTTTTTTTTTGTTTTTTTTTTGTTTTTTTTTTTTTGAGACAGAGTCTCACTTTAGTGCCCAGGCTGGAGGGCAATGGCACAGTCATGGCTTACTGAAGCCTCTGCCTCCTGGGTTCAAGCGGTTCTCATACCTTGGCCTCCCAAGTAGCTGGGACTACAGACGCACACCACCACACCTGGCCAGTATTTGCATTTTTAGTAGAGACGGAGCTTCACCACGTTGGCCAGGCTGGTCTTGAACTCTTGACTCCAAGTGATCTGCTTGCCTCAGCCTCCCAAACTGTTGGGATTACATGTGTGAGCCCCTACACCAGGTCCTTTTAAAATTCTTTATATTAAACTTCCCTTGTTTAAAACACTGTGTGCCGTCTCTCTCTCTCTCTCTCTCTCTCTCTTTTTCGTCCTGTGACACAGCCTTCAGGAGATCCTGAGAACATGTGCCCCTAAAACACTGTATGCTGTCTCTCTTGATTGAACTCAGGCTGATGCAATCAGGAGCATGTAACTGGCATCCAGTACTGCATGGTGTCTTTGTATCCTGTGTACTACCATGTCTACTAATGTATTTATTAAGTTTTCTCTTTTTTTGAGATGGAATTTCACTCTAGTTGCCCAGGCTGGAGTGCAATGGCACAATCTCAGCTCACCACAACTTCTACCTCCCGGGTTCAAGTGATTCTCCTGCCTCAGCCTTCCGAGTAGCTGGGACTATAGGTGTGCACCACCACGCCCAGCTAATTTTGTGTTTTTAGTAGAGATGGAGTTTCTCCATGTTGGTCAGGCTGGTCTTGAACTCCTGACCTCAGGTGATCTGCCTGCCTTGGCCTCCCAAAGTGCTGGGATCGCAGGCGTGAGTCACCACGCCTGGCCGAGTTTATTATTATGTAAGGGTTGTAGTGAAATTTGAGGAAATGGTTGGGGTTTTTGGATGGGTTGAGAACATGTCACTATTTTTCATATTTAGGTTAATGGAATAAAAACTCCTTTAGTCTAAAAATTCATGATCCAGCAGAGTAGATCTGAATAATGAGGAACAGCTGTACTGTTTTCTTTTTGTAGTTGTACTTCATGGAAGACTCCAGTGCATCCTCATCTTCCTTTGGTTTCTCACTCCCCGCCCCCACCCTGGTGTGTTGACAATGTAGAGAAGTTTTGTTTGGGGTTGTGATGGATTATTTTCATTGGTCTTAGTAACAACATGGATGAAATCTTAGAGATATAACGTTGTGGTGAAAACAAGTTCCAGAAGACTGTATCTTAGCATAATCTTTATGAAGTTCAAAATAAACAACCTATAAATTATCTTTGAATACCTGCATTTTTAATAAATGCATCAAAGGAATTTATATATACAAAATTCAGGGTAGTCATTAATTCTAGAAGATAGATAGAAAGATGGGTAAGGGAGCTCACCAGACTTGGTACACAGCAGTTTTCTGAAAGGATGTCAAGGACTCAGCATCCCCACCGTAAGGCAGGTTCACTGTGCACTGGTTATCAGCTTGTCTGAGTCCACTGAGATCCAATGACACACATACACACAGCAAGTTAAATAAAATAGGTTTATTACTAACAGGAAGCAAGGAACAGCAATCAAGGATTCATTGGGAGTTAGTCCCCCAAGGCTCAGGAAAGCTGCCCAGGGTGGATGGCGTCTTCACTGCCTGTGCTCCACTTGTAACACAGCCGAAGGACCCCAGCAAGCAGCCCACCCAGAGTTTTATGCCCTGGGTTTAAGTGAGTCATTGAAGGACGTTGTGCTTCTAGGGGGAAGGGAACAGAGCCCAGGCTTTTCCAGCTAATTTCTCCTTATCTCAGGGTATTGCAGTCCCAGCACAGTCTACAGTTATTCTTGAGGACTCCAAGTGAGAAAGGGGGGCCCTGGGTCAATCCAAGGATACTGGAGAACTGTCCCGCACCCACCACCACAGGCCAGCTGTGCTCAGATGCACAGCTGCGTTTCTAGCTCAGGTGCTTCCATTCAGAGACCTCTTTATTTGGGGTCGTGGCTAAGGCCGTCTGTTCCATCTGCTCTGTAGCCATCAGTAAATAAGTCTGATCATTCCTTTTCATCTGGCTCATTGTCCTAATTGGCCATCTCAACACCTGATTGCATGACACTGGTTGACAAGCTCTTAAAGTTACTCATTTTTTCTACTTATAACTTAAATATCTTATTCAATATATTTCACACATAATATTATACAGTATCTTTATCTTTTGAGACAGGGTTTTGCTCTGTCACCCAGGCTGGAGTGCACTGGTGCTAATATAGCTCACTGCAACTGCAACTACTGAGCTCAAGTGATCCTCCCAACTCAGCCTCCCGGGCAGCTGGGATTACAGGTGCACACCACCACCTCTGGATAATTTTTTTTTTTTTTTTTTTTTGAGACGGAGTTTCGCTCTTGTTACCCAGGCTGGAGTGCAATGGCACGATCTCGGCTCACCGCAACCTCCGCCTCCTGGGTTCAGGCAATTCTCCTGCCTCAGCCTCCTGAGTAGCTGGGATTACAGGCACGCGCCACCATGCCCAGCTAATTTTTTTGTATTTTTAGTAGAGACAGGGTTTCACCAGGTTGACCAGGATGGTCTCGATCTCTTGACCTTGTGATCCACCCACCTCGGCCTCCCAAAGTGCTGGGATTACAGGCTTGAGCCACCGCGCCCAGCCACGCCTGGAGAATTTTTGTATTTTAGTAGAGACTGGGTTTTACCATCTTGGCCAGACTGGTCTTCAACTTCTGACCTCATGACCCACCTGCCTCAGCCTCTCAAAATGCTGGCATTACAGGTGTGAGCCACCACACCTGAGGTTGAACTTCTGAATAGGCTAAGTACTCAACTAAGTAAAGTCCATTTAACCTGAGACCACTTTACCCTGGATGTGACTGAGTCCCCTCCTTTTTACCTCATGGGAATGAAGCTCCAAAGAAACATGGGCTCAGCTACAGACAAAAAAAAAAAAAAAAAGAACGTTCCATTCTTTACCGTCTGAGCAATTAATATCAATATTAATGATCTGTATAGATACAGTTTTACAATACACACAGAGGTAAATGCAGAGTAGGATCCGAAGGAGTCACAGCGTGCTGATAAGAGCAGTTACCCTGAGAGGGGAATGAACCAAGAGCGCTTCTGGTTCCAAGTTGAAAGTTGTCTGGTGTTTACGTGAATATGGATACCTATTTTCTTTGTCTATTTTAGAAAACTTACAAATAATATCGAGCACCTACTAGCTACTGGCATAGGGAAACAGGGGAGCTTGTTCAAGGGAAACAAGGTCAGTAGGGAGAATCTTTTAGCCGTACACATTTCCTCATGGGCTGAAGGGTTCATAATTCTGGGCAAATGCTGTGGACCTTTGCATGTTGCTTCAGGTGATCAGATCGTGCAAAATTCTTGTTGCAAACTGGACACAGGTAGGGCCGTTCCCCAGTGTGCCTTTTCTTGTGTCTGCTGAGCTCATCTGAGCGAATGAATTTCCACGTACATCCCTCCACGTCACATACGAAGGGCTTCTCGCCTGGACCAGAGAGAGAGAGAGAGAGAGAAAGAGAGACCTGTCATGTATCAGGGTGAGGAAGGGCAGGGACATTGAAAGTGAACAAGAAAAAGTTTTTGAGCAAGTTGAAGTGGGAGGGAGAGCCAGAGGAGATGGGAGCTGGGGAGGTGAGTGAAGGAGGAGGGGAATGAGGGCTGCAAAAGCTGGAGAGATAAGAGGAAAACTGAAGGCGGGAAGAAGAGGAAAGAAAAGGAAGAAGAAAAAAAAAACAGGAGGAGAGACAGTTATTGACAGGCAAGTTAGTGAAGGGAATAAGGAGGATGAGGGAAATGGGGCCCAGGGGCCCTGAGAGGAGGTCTATGAAGTGACAGTCCCAGTAGAAAGAGTGTCAAGAACATCTGTCTGCAAGGGGCCAAAGAAATCCCTCCACTGATTCCCATCAAACCAGCAGTCAACACCCCTAAAGGCTGCAGCCAGCCTGGCTCTGGTCCAGGACTGTCCCTAGGACCGCTTTATCCACCCTTCTAAAGGTGCCAACCTTTTATTATAGAATCTTCTTGGGTCCCTGGGGAAGTGGCAGCAATCTCAAATGCTCCCAGAGCTTTGTAAAGGCACAAATCTCTAGCCACTCGCCCCTCACCCCTGTTCCTGGGCCCTCACTCACCAGTGTGCTTACGCATGTGGGTTCGGAGGTGGCAAGCCTTTGAATAAGACTTCTTACAGTCCTCATGTGGGCAGATGAAGGGCTTCGAAATCTTAGGATTCTTCCAGAACTGGCTGCTCTGGGTCTTCTGCTTTTCTGAGACTTGTCCTTGAATCAAATGGGAACTTGAAAAGCATAGGAATCCTGGGTATGACAATGAGGGCTGACAGGATGTCATATATCCCCCATAAAGGCTGTGGTCACCAGTGAGGGTTGTCATATTGCCTGCCTGAAGGATCAGCATATGGCCCCCAGAGAGGGTCGAGTTGTCACTATATATTGCCATGTTGCTTCCACAGAGGGCCTGGTTACCAGTGTAGATCATCACCTGTCCCCCGTGGAGGGCCTGGTTACCAGTGGAGATCATCACCTGTCCCCCGCAGAGGGCCTGGTTACCAGTGGAGGTCGTCACCTGTTCCCCGTAGAGGGCCTGGTTACCAGTGGAGATCGTCACCTGTCCCCCGCAGAAGGCCTGGTTATCAGTGGAGGTCGTCACCTGTCCCCCGTAGAGGGTCTGGT
This sequence comes from Saimiri boliviensis, assembly GCF_048565385.1. Classification (NCBI taxonomy): domain Eukaryota; kingdom Metazoa; phylum Chordata; class Mammalia; order Primates; family Cebidae; genus Saimiri; species Saimiri boliviensis. The sequence continues at coordinate 42,917,729 of NC_133459.1, forward strand.
TACTAGTCGAGGTTGTCATCTGTCCCCCGTAGAGGGTCTGGTTATCAGTGGAGGTCGTCATCTGTCCCCCACAGAGGGCCTGGTTACCAGTGGAGGTCGTCACCTGTCCCCCGTAGAGGGCCTGGTTACTAGTGGAGGTTGTAACCTGTCCCACGTAGAGGGTCTGCTTATCAGTGGAGGTTGTCATCTGTCCCCCACAGAGGGCCTGGTTACCAGTGGAGGTCGTCACCTGTCCCCCGTAGAGGGCCTGGTTATCAGTGGAGGTCGTCATCTGTCCCCCACAGAGGGCCTGGTTACCAGTGGAGGTCATCACCTGTCCCCCGTAGAGGGTCGGGTTACTAGTGGAGATCGTCACCTGTCCCCCACAGAGGGTCTGGTTACTAGTGGAGGTCGTCATCTGTCCTCCATAGAGGGTCTGGTTACTAGTGGAGGCCGTCACCTGTCCCCCATAGAGGGTCTGGTTATCAGTGGAGGTCGTCGCCTGTCCCCCGTAGAGGGTCTGGTTATGAGTGGAGGTCGTCACCTGTCCCCCACAGAGGGCCTGGTTATCAGTGGAGGTCATCATCTGTCCCCCACAGAGGGCCTGGTTATCAGTGGAGATCGTCGCCTGTCCACCGTAGAAGGCCTGGTTATCAGTGGAGGTTGTCATCTGTCCCCCACAGAGGGCCTGGTTACCAGTGGAGATCGTCACCTGTCCACTGTAGAGGGCCTGGTTATCAGTGGAGGTCGTCATCTGTCCCCCATAGAGGGCCTGGTTACCGGTGGAGGTCATCACCTGTCCCCCGTAGAGGGTCTGGTTACTAGTGGAGGTCGTCACCTGTCCCCCACAGAGGGCCTGGTTATCAGTGGAGATCGTCACCTGTCCACCGTAGAGGGCCTGGTTATCAGTGGAGGTCGTCATCTGTCCCCCACAGAGGGCCTGGTTATCAGTGGAGGTCGTCATCTGTCCCCCACAGAGGGCCTGGTTATCAGTGGAGGTCGTCACCTGTCCACTGTAGAGGGCCTGGTTATCAGTGGAGGTCGTCATCTGTCCCCCATAGAGGGCCTGGTTACCGGTGGAGGTCATCACCTGTCCCCCGTAGAGGGTCTGGTTACTAGTGGAGGTCGTCATCTGTCCCCCACAGAGGGCCTGGTTATCAGTGGAGGTTGTCATCTGTCCCCCATAGAGGGCCTGGTTATCAGTGGAGGTCGTCACCTGTCCCCCGCAGAGGGCCTGGTTATCAGTGGAGGTCATCATCTGTCCCCCACAGAGGGCCTGGTTATCAGTGGAGATCGTCACCTGTCCACCGTAGAGGGCCTGGTTATCAGTGGAGGTCGTCATCTGTCCCCCATAGAGGGCCTGGTTATCAGTGGAGGTCATCATCTGTCCCCCACAGAGGGCCTGGTTATCAGTGGAGATCGTCACCTGTCCACCGTAGAGAGCCTGGTTATCAGTGGAGGTCATCACCTGTCCCCCATAGAGGGCCTGGTTATCAGTGGAGGTCGTCACCTGTCCCCCGTAGAGGGTCTGGTTACTAGTGGAGGTCGTCACCTGTCCCCCATAGAGGGCCTGGTTATCAGTGGAGATTGTCACCTGTCCACCGTAGAGGGCCTGGTTATCAGTGGAGGTCATCATCTGTCCCCCATAGAGGTCCTGGTTACCAGTGGAGGTCGTCACCTGTCCCCCGTAGAGGGTCTGGTTATTAGTGGAGGTTGTCATCTGTCCCCCACAGAGGGCCTGGTTACCAGTGGAGGTCGTCACCTGCCCCTCGTAGAGGGTCTGGTTATTAGTGGAGGTTGTCATCTGTCCCCGACAGAGGGCCTGGTTACCAGTGGAGGTCGTCACCTGCCCCTCGTAGAGGACCTGGTTATCAGTAGAGGTCATGGTCTGCTCCCCACAGAGGGTCTGGTTATCAGTGGAGGTCATTGTCTGCTCCCCACAGAGGACTTGGTTATCAGTGGAGGTTGTCACCTGCCCCTGGTAGAGGGCCTGGTTATGAGTGGAGGTTGTTGTCTGCTCCCCACAGAGGGTCTGGTTATCAATGGAAGTGATCATTTGCCCTCCATAGAGGCCTAGGCTGGTTATCATCTGGCCCTCAGAGAGGGCCTCATCGCCACTGGAAGTCCCTGTATGGCCATCAGTGAGGGTCTGGTCACTACTGGAGGTCATCTGGTCCCTATAGAGAGTCTGGTCGTCACTGAGGGTCTTCATTTCATCTCCACACAGGGCTTGTGTTTGACTCTCACTGAGGGTCTGGTCACTGCTTAGGCTACCTTCACTGGAGATTGTCATGTTGCTTGTAGTGATGGTTGTCTTCAGGCAATCAGTGGGTGATGTCTTTGGGGTGTCAGTAACATATGTCATCTGAGAACCGGCTGTGTGTTTTATCTGATCAAAGGAAGTCACTTTCTGGCCCATGGAAGGAGTCTCACTTAGGTCTTCAAGGGACATCTCAAGGGCTTTAAGAAGGTGCACTGTTAAGTCCTGGGTGGGAACTGTCCCAGGGAGGTTAGTGCATGCAGAAGTCATTGTGAGCTCCACGGGAGGCATGGTTTTGCTCTGCGTTGACTCGTGTCGGCTCTCCTCAGCGTGGGCGGGCAGAGGCATACAGCACTGTGGTTCTGGTGCATCTGGAGTTTCTGCCTGTTTTATATGTTGCTCAGAGAGACGCTGGAAAAAATTACTAATTTTCTCAATTTCCTGGAGGAGACTGGAATCCATCTCTTTGCTGTTGGCTGATGACTGAACTAGATCTTTAGTTATGGGATCCTGCAAAAACGTTAATAGGTCAGGGGTTCATCCCAGCTCAAATTCCAATCCTCACATACCCTCCTTCTCCATCCCTATTGACCCTATCCTAATCCAGCCCCCCGTCATCTGTTGCCCAGAAGCCTGTAATTGCCTCTCAACTGACTCTAGAGTTAGCTTCCTCCAGTGTACCCTCCACACACAGTAACATTTTAAAAGCGCAAACATTTCTCAGGTGTAAACGTTTACCAAGGTACTCCTATCTACCAATGGAGGTGAGAGTTTAGATGAATGTTGTGAGTGTCCCATCATCCTCTGAAGAGATCTTACCCCAGAGACTTTTCCAAAGTCTTCTCTCCAGATACCTTACTGGAGATTCAGCTAACTGATTAAATTTTCAAATAAATTCTCTCATTTCGTTTCCACCGTAATCCTAGAAAATAAGAGTAATGATTAATCCCATTTTAAAGAAAATAGAAGTCCAGGGAGGTGAATTGACTTGGCCTAGGCAGAAGACTCTTAACTTGTACTGGACCTATCTGGCTCTGGGTCCTCACAGACCCCTGGCTAAATGGGGACATTTCTCCCAGAGAGCTCCCTGGGGGCATCCAGTAATTCTGGCCTCCTGAGAACCACCCTGGAAACCACCAGCTTCCAGGAACCATTCTACTATGGACTGAATGTTTGTGTCTCTCCAAATTTCACATATTAAAACCTAATTTCCAGTGTGATTGGATTAGAAGGTGGGACCTTTGGAAGATGATTAGGTGAAGGAGCCTTCAAGAATGAGATGAATGTTCTAAGGGGCTGAGGGGCAGAGTTCTTTACTTCTACCAGGTGAGGACACAGCTAAGAGGTGCCATCTATGAACCAGAAAGCATGCCCTCACCAGATCCTGAATCTACCAGCACCTGGACGGAACAGACTAAGACACATTCCACGAAACAGTTTCTTGGAGACAGAGGCCTAGCCATGCATATGGACAAGGTTTATATTTCTGCTTAGAGTGGCCATCCATGCTTCTAGGCTTCCTATGTCTGATACCAAGTTTGTTTGTTTATTTATTTATTTATTATTTTCTCTGCCCCCCATGATCTGCAAGAAAAGTGTCAGGTTTATAACGAGCTCCTCAAAGCCACCATCTTGGTAGCCTCACATCTTTTTCATCCCGGGCGCCTCTTCCCTGCTTTTGTCCTGCTCTAGCTGGATCAGTCCACTCAGTTTTGCCCTGTCCCTATCCAGTCCATTGCTCAGTCTGCCCTACCCAGCCAAGGTATCTTATCTAAAAGTTCTCCTTTCCTGTCTCTGCCATCAAAGCCTGGTCCCTCCTGCCTTGTCCTGACTCTCAGAATTTACACAGATTCAAAACGTGTGACTGGATGGCTACTGAATGTGGTGGATTGAGGAGACCATGAAGTCCTTCCCTTCCATATCAAATCATAGAAATGATAGATGGCTTTAAATATATATGTGTACATATAGAGAGAAAAATTTAGAAAACCCAAAATTGGCTTTGATATATGATATAATATGTATATTATATATAGAATATATATTTTGTCATATATATATAAATAAATATATATATAACATAGACATATATAAATATATGTATTTATGACTGGAAATAAGTGGAATTTCCCAAGAACTAGAAGGAGGCACCCTTAGAAGAAGGGAGATGATTAAGCCACAGCGGAAGCTGGGCAAGATAGCAAGACCCCCTCCTCTCTAAAAAACAAAAACATAAACTTTAAAAATCAGCCTCTAATAGCATCTTACTCTTACACTTTGCTTCCCACCATTCCAGCCCTTGTGACAGCTTAACTCCTGTCTACCCTTTCTCTGCAGCACTGGACTAGAAGCTCCTCTGAGCAGAACTTTATTTCATCCTGAGCAAGGCCTGATGGATCCCACTGGGAACCTCAGAAAACAGGAACCCAGTAAAGGACTGATTCCCACTCCATCTGCTCTAGCTCTGCTTCTGGTCCCTAAAGCTTCTGGCCCTCAAAAAAACAGATTTCCCCCTCAGTTTAAGGAATTATGAAAACGATAGTCCCCTGCCTGGGCATGGTGGCTCAAGCCTGTAATGTCAGCACTTTTGGAGGCTGGCAGGCAGATCACTTGAGATTAGGAGTTTGAGACCAGCCTAGTCAAAATGGTGAAACTCTGTCTCTATCAAAAATACAACAACAAAACCAGTTGGGCGAAGTGGTGCTCATCTGTAGTCTCAGCTACTGGGGAGGCTGAGGCACGAGAATTGCTTGAATCTGGGAGGTGGAGGTTGCAGTGTGCCAAGATCGTGCCACTGCACTCCAACCCGGGCAACAGAGCAAGACTCTGCCTCAAAAAACAAAACAAAACAAAAAAACCCTGATAGTCCTGCCGACGGGCTATGCCTCCTTCTCTGGATCTCTAATAATTCAGCTCAACCCACTCAGTACCCGCTGACTCATGGGCGTAGCGTCGTATACTTCCATGAGTCTTTGACCAGACCACGATCTCGTCCTGGGCTCCTGCCAATGTGATAGAAAGATCTTCGGGTGCCCTCGAGAGACCCCCCACCCCAACCAGGAATCACAGCCACAGCCTCATCAGCAGACCCCTCGGCTGTCTGGCGAAAGGAAAGCCCTGAGCAGGGCAGGCTCGTGGAGGTAAAAATGGTCCTCAGTAAATGAACCATTTTAGACGCCTGTCTGCCCTCCCCTATTAGTGGGCTCCCTTGCTAGCATTCTGGACTCTTAAAGCTTTGAGTTTCAGACCTATCATCTCATGACACTGACCTTTGCCCTTGCGTTTGGAGGCACAGACTCACCAGAAATGGACCTGAATTGCAGGCCGGGTATTTCGCTACTTGCAGACAGAGAGGAGCTCACTCTGCAACTGCTGGCTTCCTTCTGGGGCCTGGGATTTTATATATGCGTCTTTGGTCAACCACACCCCTAGGGGCAGAGCCCAGCGCAACAGCGACCTATCGCCTGTATAGACTGAGTGATTGAGTGACCTACTAGCGGCCTCCGGACATTAATGCAATCACTGCGCAGGGAAACAATGGACATTAATTAGCGAGTTTTACCCTCACCAGTATTAGGAAGTGGATTTTACCATTGTTACCATGTAAAGCGAAAACTGAGTCTTAGAAATATTAAATATTTGCAGGAGGTCACAGAATCAAATACAGATACTAGGTTTGAACTCAGTTTTGCTCTTATGACCTGAGTCCTTAAACACACTAGAGGCCTCAAATTCAATCAGCTCATGCAGACTCCACCTCTTCCACAGCTGTAAATTTAATCAAATTAATTCTACTGTGAAATCCTGATAATTCCATCAGTTTACCCTGGAAATGATCAAGGCACTTTTTTTTTTTTGCCGTGGTTTTACTTATTACTTATTTATTTATTTTGTCTTGCATAATTATCTTGATAATTCCATCAGGTTACCCTAGAAATGATCATGGTACTTTTTTCTTCTTCTTTTCTTTCTCTCTCTGTCTCTTTTTTTTTTTTTTTTTCCTTTCTCTCTCTCTCTTTCTCTCTCTCTCTCTCTTTTTGGCTGTGGTTTTTACCTACTTATTTTGTTTTTCTTGCTTATTTTTCAATTTAATCTTGCCATCTATTTTTGAAACAGGGTCTTACTCTGTTGCCCAAGCTAGAGTGCAGTAGTGCAATCATGTCTCATAGCAGCTAATTTTTTTTTTTTTTTTTTTTTTTGAGATGGAGTTTTGCTCTTGTTTCCCAGGCTGGAGTCCAATGGTGTGATCGTGGCTCACTGCAACCTTTACCTCCTAGGTTCAAGCGATTCTTGTGCCTCAGCCTCCTGAGTAGCTGGGATTACAGGCATGTGCTACCACACCCAGCTAATTTTGTATTTTTCGTAAAGATGGGGCTTCATCATGTTTGTCAGGCTGGTCTTGAACTCCTGACTTTAGGTGATCCACCCACCTTGGCCTCCCAAAGTGCTGGGATTACAGGCATGAGTCACCGCGCCTGGCACTGTGGCTGATTTTTAAATTATTTGTAGACATGGAGTCTCATCATGTTGCCCAGGCTGGTCTGAAACTCCTGGACTCAAATTGTCCTCTTACCTCAGCCTCCTAAAGAAGAAAGACTATAGCCATGAGCTACCATGCCCAGCCTTCATTTTGAATGTAAAAAAATGGATAATTTCATGTTATATACGGAGCAAGTCCATCTACTCATTGTTGGTAAAATTTTAGAAATATTTTCTATACAAATGTAGTTTTTGATTGGGAATAATTTTTTTTTTTTTTTTTTTTTTTTTTTTTTTTTTTTTTTAATGGAGTCAGAGTCTCAGTCTGTCGCCCAGGCTGGAGTGCAATGGCCCGATCTTGGCTCACTGCAACCGCTGCTCCCAGGCTCAAATGATTCTCCTGCCTCAGCCTTCTGAGTACCTGGGATTACAGGCGTATGCGGCCACACCCAGCTCATTTTTTTGTATTTTTAGTAGAGACGGGGTTTCAGGATGTTGCCCAAGCTGGTCTCAAACTCCTGAGCTCAGGCAATTCACTCACCTTGGCCTCCCGAAGTGCTGGGATTACAGGCGTGAGCCACTGTACCCGGCCAGGAATGAATTATTACAGCATGATTTCCACAGGTACAGTGTTCCCATCCTCACCCTCATTCTTACTAATTCTGAGAAATTTTAAAAATACAGAAAAGTATAGAAAATAAGAATTAGATTAGCTGGAAAAAAAAAAAGACTGCAAGTAAATATGTGAAGATACTGATTAATTCTGGATTGTGATATATGGATCTCTAATTCTTATTTTCTTTTTTCTTTTTTTTTTTTTTTTTGAGTTTCGCTCTTGTTACCCAGGCTGGAGTGCAATGGCGCGATCTCGGCTCACCGCAACCTCTGCCTCCTGGGTTCAAGCAATTCTCCTGCCTCAGCCTCCTGAGTAGCTGGGATTACAAGCACGTGCCACCATGCCCAGCTAATTTTTTTATTTTTATTTTTAGTAGAGACGGGGTTTCACCATGTTGACCAGGATGGTCTCGATCTCTTGTCCTCGTGATCCACCCGCCTCAGCCTCCCAAAGTGCTGGGATTACAGGCTAGAGCCACCGTGCCCGGCACTTGCAGTCTTTTTTAAGAGAAGATGTTTAGATACAAAGCTGCAGTTCCATTCTTTTCCCTTCTTCATGCATTCTCTTCTCTTCTTCACCCTTCACAGGTGACCACGAGCAAGGGTCTGGGGTATATTCTTCCAAACCATTTCAGAAACATTTACATACATACGTGTTTCCATTACTAGTGTATAGTACTGAATTTTGCGAGGGAACTTTTAATTCAAATTTACAAAAACTGGCTGGACATGGTGACTCACACCTATAACCCCACCCCTTTGAGAGGCTGAGGCAGGAGAATTGCTTGAGCCCAGGAGTTCCAGACCAGCCTGGGTAATGTAGCAAAACCCTGCCTCTGTTTAAAAATAAATAAAAAATCAGGTTGGGTGTGGGTGCTGACACCTGTAATCCCAGCCCTTTGGGAGGCTGAGGTGGGCGGATAACTTGAGGACAGGAGTTGGAGACCAGCTCGGCCAACAAGATGGAACACTGTCTCTACCAAAATATACACCAGAAATTAGCCGGTGTGGTAGAGGCACCTGTAGTCCCAGCTACTCTGGAGGCTGAGGTGGGAGAATTGCTTTAACCCTGGACGTGGAGGTTGCAGTTAGCTGAGATCACGCCACCCTGGGTGACAGAGCAAGATCCTGTCTCAAATGTAATTAATTAATTAAACAAATAAATAACACCAAACACCAAACACATTTACAGAAAGTCGTACTATATGCATTATTCTTCAGCTTGAGTTTCCCCCACTCTCAACATGATTCTGAGATCTTCCTGTCAGTACATGTGGATCTCAAGTGCTGCACTTATAGATGCATGTCATTCCATCACAAGAGTTTCTCCTTTTCAGTGTTTCCAATTTTTGGCAACTACAAATCAAACCACAGTAAATATCCTAGTACGTATTTCCTGAGCATACACATCCAAAAGCAGAATTGCTAAGTATTTCTGAAGTTGTTACAAGGAATGTTTTCCTACTGCCGAAGTCATACCATTTTAGAACATAGCTTTTTCAATACCTGCTTTTCATCTCTGTGGATTTTACTTTTGTGTATAGTTCGTGGTCTATTTTTCCCCCGCTTGGAGAACAAATTACCTCCAAATCACTTTTTAAAATAGTCCCATATTTCCTCCCATCCTGATGTCACTTCTTTTTTTTTTTTTTTTTTTTTTTTGATATGGAGTTTCGCTCTTGTTGCCCAGGCTGGAGTCCAATGGCATGCTCTTAGCTCACAGCAACCTCTGCCTCCCAGGTACAAGTGATTCTCCTGCCTCAGCCTCCTGAATAGCTGGGATTACAGGCATGCACCACCTGGCTAATTTTTTTCTGGAGTCTGATGTGGTGCAACTTCTGGCTGAAAGCTTCCCACATTCACCATATTGATAAAGCTTTCTACTTGTGTGTATTCTCAAATACAGAGCAAGAGTTGAGAACTGGGGAACACTTTCCCACAGCCATGGAAACCATGGGGTTGCTCACATGCACGGTAAATGAACTCTGAGACAAGGCTTCTCCACACACATTGAGTTCATAGGGTTGATCATCTGATTGAAATCTGACATCTACAATAGGGGGTATTCACTGACAGAAGATGTTTCCACATTCGTTACACTCAGGATTTCTCTCTGCTGTGTATGCTTTGGTTTCTTAGGAGGTACATCTTCTGGCCAATAGCTGTTCCACATTCATTACATTTAAAGAGTTTCTTTCCAATATGAATTTTCTGTTGCTCAGTAAGGTTTGATTTTCCACTAAAGATTTTTCCATACTCCTTACACACAAAGGGATTCGCTTCTGTGTACGTTCTCTGGTGTTGGATGAGGTTTGACTTCTTAGTGAGAACTTTCCCACAATCTTTACACTCAAAAGGTCTCTCTTCCATGTGAGTTTTCTGACTGGTAGGGAGAGTTTCCTTCTGGTAAAAGGATTTTCCACATTTGTTATATTCACAAAGCTTCTCTCTGGTATGAGCGTTTTGATGGTTAATGAGATACTGCTTTTAGTAAAGGCTTTTCCACATTCCTGACATTCAAAGGGTTTCTCTGTAGTGTGAAAATGCTCATGCTCAGTGAAACTGACTCGTGGCTGAAGACTTTCCCACATACCTTCCAGGCAGAAGGGCTTTGCCCACATAAATCCTCTGCTGACTGAGCGGGACATCTAAACAAAAGCTTTCCTGCATTCGAAAGGTTTCTCTCCAGTGTACATTTTGAATAAGGATTTACTTTTGGTGCAAGTTATTTCCACATTTCTTACATTGATAGGGTTCACCTGCGTGTGGCCTTTCAAATGCAGAGTAAGGAATAAGGTGTGAGAGGAAATTTTGTCATACGTACTACACCCAAAACTTTCTCTGCAGTATAAATTTTCTAATATTCAGTGACGTTTTTGCTGCTTTCACTGGCTTCTTTCCAGCATGAATTTTCTACTGCTTTATGAGATTCGTAATCTAGCTAAAGGCTTTTCAGTATTCCTTAGAGGCACAGGGTTTCTCTTCAGTGTCACTTCTGTGTTCCCTGAGATGGCATGTGAGTAAGAGTTTCCCCACATTTGGTAACTTCATAGTTTCTCTGCAGTATGAATGCCCTGGTCTCAGATGGGGTGCAAACTTTTTTACCCCATCTGAGGTAAAATGCCTTTTAAAACTGAAGACATTTTCATACCGATGGCTACTTAAAGGAGGTTAATATCATACGGAGTAAACTATGGTGGAGGGGTTCCAGATTAATTGAATTGAGGATTTTTCCTACACAACATCTCTCATGATTAAGTCTAAACTGTGTTTCAAACTCAAAACTTCAAAAGTGTATTTCCTTAAAAGAAATGAGGTCTGAGATCAGAGGAAGTATTTTTCCAATTGTCTTTGTTTGTTTATTTTGTTTTTTGAGACAGGGTCTTGCTCTGTGGTGGAGTGCAGTGGCTTGATATTGGCTCACTGCAGCCTAGACCTCCTTGGCTCAAGCAATTGTCTCACTTCTGTCCCCAGAGTAGCTGGGGCTACTGGCACACTCCACTACATGTGGCTAATTTTTAAAATTTTTTGTAGAGATGGAGGTCTCCTTATGTTGCCCAGGCTAGTTTTGAGCTCCTGGGCTTAAACGATCCTTTTGTCTCTGTTGGGAGTACAGGCATGAGCCAGCATGTCTAGCCTGCCTCCTAAGTCTTGTTGCCTCTCCCTCTGCTCATCATCATCTCAGGCTTCTGGATAGATTTCTTTTTGACTTCTTGCTCTACCATCCAGTTTGTCTTCTTGCTTCAATAGGGGATCATATAACCTACTATCGGGGAAGTGATGCAACACGCCAGTGTTAATGCTAGGCCTGAAGTACCATCCCAGAGCTCAGGATGAGCCCTGCCTGGCCTTCTGGAGCAGGATGAAGATGGTGCAGTTTCCAAGTTTGCACAAGGAAGCAGACCCCATTGGGCAATTCCACTGGTAGCAACAGATTTTAGAGATACTCCTACTTTTATACCATGTGCACCCAGGGGCCATACAGACCCTGACGACAAAGATCAAAATGTCTACCCACAGTGGCATTTTTTTTTTTAAGATGGGGATTCACCATGATGACCAGGCTGGTCTTGAACTCCTGACCTCAGGTAATCCACCCACCTCAGCCTCCCAAAGTGCTAGGATTACAGGCATGAGCCACCGCACCCGGCCACAGTGGCATTTTTTAAAAGCCAGCCAATTTTGCAGTGGAGGGTCATAGACCAACTTTAGTGACACTAATGTTAATAAGTTCTGATAACCCACCACCATTGGATCAGCCATGATAACGGCATTTTTTGATGTCCATCTCTTCCCTGTCCCCAGGTCCAGAGACTATTTCACCCTAGCAGGGCCCGCCACTCACCTGGAGTCACACAATTGGCGTCTGACTTTATTCCACCTCCACTCGAAGTCTCCGTTATGTCCCCATCACTTCTGGTTCATTCGTCTCCAACAAGCCCTGGACTTTACCAATTTTTACAACAACCAGTCCTGCCCAAGGCCACCCCTCCTGGCCCAGAATTCTACAGTAAAATTTTTCACCAACGTCCCCTGCAGAGTGAGGAGTTTAAAAGACAGTAACATGAGTCCACAATTTTACCACTGTGAGAAATAAACATGCAGTATATCATTTTAACTGATGCAAGACTAGATTTTGTTTAAATAAAAAGGCTAATAAATTAATCACCTAAATTATTTAGAATTGCTTATGAGTCTTAAGTTTATTACTATTTACACTATGTTAAAGAATTGTAAATGTAGGCCGGGCGCGGTGGCTCAAGCCTGTAATCCCAGCACTTTGGGAGGCCGAGGCGGGTGGATCACGAGGTCAAGAGATCGAGACCATCCTGGTCAACATGGTGAAACCCCATCTCTACTAAAAATACAACAAATTAGCTGGGCATGGTGGCGCGTGCCTGTAATCCCAGCTACTCAGGAGGCTGAGGCAGGAGAATTGCCTGAACCCAGGAGGCAGAGGTTGCGGTGAGCCGAGATCGCGCCATTGCGCTCCAGCCTGGGTAACAAGAGCGAAACTCCGTCTCAAAAACAACAACAACAAAAAAAAGATTCTTGGCTCTTATCCTACTTTAAGACCTTCTACTGCCAATCTCTTTCTTACCCTTCATGCAAGTCATCAAGAGGTATTGCCCCTAACTTCTGGACAACCCCCATCCCTTTTATGTATAATTTGGAGTTTGGGCCGGGTGCAGTGGCTCACGCCTGTAATCCTAGCACTTTGGGAGGCCAAGGCAGGCAGATCACCTGATGTCAGGAGTTTGAGACCAGCCTAACTAACATGGAGAAAGCTGTTCCTACTAAAAATACAAAATCAGCCGGGTGTGGTGCTGCATGCTTGTAATCCCAGCTACTTGGGAGGCTACGACAGGAGAATCGCTTGAACCTGGAGGTGGAGGTTTTGTGAGCCGAGATCACACCACTGCACTCCAGCCTGGGCACCAAGAGCAAAACTCCGCCTCGATATTTAGCGTTTGAAGATTTTCTCAGAGTTTTGTTGAAGGTGTAGGTTATGGGATGTTTTATTTGCTCTCTTTGTTGCTTTGCATGTAATAAAAAGCAAAAAACATGTCTGAGGGAAAGTGGCATGAGTTACATTTAGGCTTTCTTGGGGCCTGTATCAGCCGGACCTGTTAGAAAGGCCAAGCTGGAAAACGGTTGGAGGCAGGAGAATTCAAGCAAGAGATGGAGATAGAGGGCTGGATTAGGTTGGGGTCTGGGGATGAAGAGGAGGAACATATGGAACTGGAATTTGAGCAAGGGTAAAAATCACCTGATTGTCTCTCTCCCCAAGGATAACGAGAGCTCAGCGCCCACCTTGAACGTGGCTTCATCTACTGGAAGCTCTGGAGTGCACCCCTCTTGGAAGCATGGCCTACCAAGCGTTCAGCACTTTCCTCACAGCACAGGGATGCTGGGGCCCCCCTTGGTGTCTGTGGAGGTGCCGGGGCACAATGTGGATGAAGAGGGGCCCCCGTTTAGCATGGTACTGCCTGAGCATGGTGTGAGCTACTGCCCCCAAGCGAGTCTCCCTCCTTCCCCGGTGATTTACAGTCAAGGAGTGTCTCCCCCTCAGCAAGAGACAACGATGTTCAATGAGCCTCAGATAATGCCTACAGTTGAGCCCAATATTCCAGGAGTGGCTGGAGCCTTCAGTGGCAATCTAAGCATGCACCCCAGTGGGCTGCCAGTCTCGGCTTCCACTGGAATCCCAATGATGTCCCATGCTGGGGGCCCTACCATGCCTTACCCTGGCCTCTTGACAGCACCTTCTGATGAAACAGCATTGGCCTCAACCATGCCTCCCACGGAGGCCCAGGCGGTGCTCCCCTCTGTGGCTCAGATGTTGCCCCGACAAGACACCCATGACCTTGGGATGCCCCCAGCTGAGTCCCAGTCACTCCTGGGTTTAGGATCTCAGAACTCTCTTGTGAGTCAGCCAGACTCCCACGAAGGCCCATTCCTACCGAAGCAGCCCACACCTGCTCCACAGGCAACAGAGCAGGACTCCAGGCCTCAGGAAAGGACTGGGAGAGGGGAATCCTCAGAGGCCAGGCCTTACCGCTACAACTACGAAAACTGTGGAAAAGCTTATACCAAACGCTCCCACCTCGTGAGCCACCAGCGCAAGCACACAGGTGAAGGAGGTGTCAGGTGGGGTGGGGATGGAGGAGTCTCTGGGCTTTACATTTGTCCTGGACCACTGGTGGGTAATTGTTTGGGATGAGTCTTTCATCTTCCAAGTTTGGAGCTAAGCTAGACTGGCCCCCTGACTTGCCATCCGGGAGGACTGTCCCAAGATACCTGGGCTGGCACTCCTGAGTACATTGCCCCTCCCTGGTTCCCTGGACCTTCCCTTTTGAATCCTCAGCTTGGACTGCTCTGCCTCATAGAGTCAGACCCCTTCCTAAATCTATTCTAAACTCCATTTCTCCCTTGTCATTCCCAGGTGAGAGGCCCTATTCGTGCCAATGGGAAGGTTGTCAGTGGTCTTTCTTCCGTTCTGACGAGCTTAGACGACATTTTCGGGTACACACCAGATATCGACCATATAAATGTGATCAGTGCAACAGAGAGTTCATGCGATCCGACCATCTTAGGCAACACCAGAAGACTCATCGGCTGGGACCCTCAGACCCACAAGCCAACAATGGGGAGCATGACGGTGCTCCTGCTCCTGGTCCTTAGGTCAGTCTCCTCATTTTGGCTTTTCTGCACAGCTCCTGCCTGCCTCTGCTGTCTAACCTTCTCCCCTGGGCAGCAAGAGTGAAACTCCGTCCTGGGGGGTAAAAAAAACTTCTTTATTGACCAGAGGGCAGCGGCTCACACCTGTAATCCCGGTTACTCAGGAGGCTGAGGCAGGAGAATCGCTTGAACCTAGGAGGCAGAGATTGCAGTGAGCCAAGATCGCGCCACTGACTCCAGCCTGGATGACAGAGCAAGACTCCATCTCACAAACAAAACAAACAAACAAAAAAGCTCTTTATTTCTTGTTGCTCCCCAGCTTAAAACCCTTTAGTGACTCCCTTGCCTGCTACATAAAATCCAATTTCCAGAGCCAGATTATTTTCCAATCCTGAATTTGCCACTGAATAGCCATGTGACCTTGGGAAAGGTCTCGGATCACTATGCCTTGTTTCTTCTTCCAGAAAATGAAAAAACCAGTTTTGGACTATATTGGACATGGCACATGTAAAACATCAGGTTCTCCCTGGTACTCACTGGCCACGTACCCAGAGTTTCTGTTTCTTCCCACCACTTCACACACTTGGATGGAGTGGCCTAGCACAGGGCATGGGATCTGGATCCCAAGTTGCCGCTAGCAAACTTAGAAGTGTGTGGAAACTTGTTTATTTGAGACAGTCTTGCTGTGTCACCCAGGGTGGAGTGCAGTGGTGCGATCTCAGCTCACTGCAACCTCTGCCTCCCAGGTTCAAGTGATTCTTCTGCCTCAGCCTCCCGAGTAGCTGGGATTACAGGCACGTGCCACCATACCTGGTTTATTTTTGTATTTTTTGTAGAGATGGGATTTCACCATGTTGGCCAGGCTGATCTCAAACTCGCGGCCTCAAGTGATCTACCTGCCTCAGCCTCCCAAAATGCTGGGACTACAGGCATAAGCCATGGTGTCAGGCTGGGAGTTAATATCTATGGGATGAAATATGACTAGTAGGAGACAGGTGAGACTCAGGCAGATAAATTCCCCCTTTTCCTCTCCCGTTCATAAATTGTTGCATGGCACCACTTCTCCAAAACAGTACCATCAATGGGGAGACCTCCCAAGTAGCTGGTGGACACGACTGCTGTGTCCTCCGCAAGGCTTGTCAGGAAGCAGTCCCTGGCCTGCTAACACATCACCTCGCATTACTTCCCATTCTGCCTTTCTTCCATGTTCTCATTTCCAAAGTCTTGGGTTTGCACCTCTCCAAATAAAACACTAATTCCTAGTTCTTGTTTTCAGGCTCTGTTTTCCAGGTGACTGAGGGCTAGGAAGGAAAGGAAGATCTAAGACAGGCGCAGAATCTCATATCTAGACTCAGCAGGCCATTTTACTCCAGCAAACTGATAAAGAGAAAGGATCTTGGCCAAGCTATCAAGCGTAGAGCTAGAATCCCAACCAGAGGTGGTCTCTTCCCTAAGAAGACGGTGCCTTCTATGGGTGTTTCCTGAACCCAGGCTGGTGTGCCGAGCACGGAAAGGTGAAACAGAGCTGGTTTCTGTGTTCAAGAGACTGTCTTGATCTGGGGGCTCAGAGGTCCACCTCAGTACAGTGGCCGTGGGGAAGAGGAGTCCCTAAATGGGAGCGTCGGAAAGGCTTTCTGGAGGAGGTAACCCCTGGGTCCAGTAAGAGTGTAACACATAGTTATCACTCAAATTCTGAAATAAACTAAACAGGTGAATGAAGAAGGAAGAGGATTCCAGGCAGAGAACACTGGACCTCACAACTGCTCAGAGGAGAGGCAGTCTTGAACTTCTACATTCATTCAGCAAATGTTTTTGGAGCCTTCAATACTGAACGCACCAAGGCTGTGGAGACCCATGGCGAGGAGTAAGGAGATAACTAAACGATGTGTCAGAGAAGAACGACTTCCCTTGGAGGTGCCTCCATCAGACCCGAAGGACTCATGGGGGTTAGCTGTACCTCCCATTTCTTGGACATAGACCACTGGACATGTCTCTATCTTCTGGCAACTGGCATAGACAGTAAGGAATCAGAGGTGCATGAAGGCAACCTGCCTCTGTAGAGCAGAAAGCTCATAGAAAACATTTATGGATGTGCCCAGTGCTGCCAAGGAGAGCAGCTGGACCTCTGCAGGCTCAAGCTTATCTGGGCCTCTGGGGAAGCCACACAGCCTTGGCTGTGCCTGCCCCTGGCCTCCCACCCCTACCCTGACCCTGCACTACTTCACTACCTCGATCTGTGTTACTAGTGACCTCAGTATAACTGGGATGGACATCCAGGTGCCCCCATCCAAGCTCCCAAGTGAGGGGAGTGGACATGATTAAAACAACAGGGGCAGAAGGGGCTCATTTATGACCATTCACGAGCCCCAGTTTGAGGTCTTGGGTACTCAGTCTCTTTCGTTTCTTCCAGGGTACCTGATCACTTCCACGGAGCAGGCCATCTTGGATTCACTGGGCTGGGGCTGGTCTCTGTCCCCCAGCCCACCTGGCTCACACACAGCCTCGTGGGTAGGGTCAGCAGACCAAATTGCTTCTTGCTGGAATGTAAGATGAGAGGTCTGTTTTTGATCTAGCATTTTCACCAGGAAGTGGATGTGGAGAGCATCCGAGTGATGAAGGGTGTATGATGTGCACTGTAACCATGGACAAACAGGCTCCTGCTCTTGTGGAGGTCACAGTCTAGTGGAGGAGGGATGTTACCAGAAATGCACAAAGTGGGCCGGGCGCCGTGGCTCACGCCTGTAATCCCAGCACTTTGGGAGACCGAGGCAGGTGGATCACTTGAGGTTAGAGGTTTGAGACCAGCCTGGCCAACATGGTGAAGTCCCATCTCTACAAAAAGTACAAAAATTAGCCAGGCATGATGGTGGGTGCCTCTAATCTCAGCTACTCGGGAGGCTGAGACGAATAATCGCTTGAACCTGGGAGGCGGAGGCTGCAGTGAGCTAAGATTGCACCACTGCACTCCAGCCTGGGTGACTGAGTGAGACTCCGTCTCCAAACAAAAAAGACCCGTGAACTCTCTACTAGATTCTGAATCCTGTGGAGGATGACTCGAGGCCAGGAGTTTGAGACCAGCGAGACCTTGTCTCTATAAATAATGAATTTAAAAGGAGAAAAAATAATTTACTAGTACATTTAAAGCTTTGAGTTCTCCATCCTTCTCTGCAGAGGTAACCACTATACTGAATTTTGATTAATCTTGCCTTAGCTATTTATTGTTTTTATCATATAATGTATCTCTTCTTAAATATAGTGATTGGTTTTGTATGGTTTTCAACTTACCTTTGTTCTGTTTGGGATTTATTAAACTTTTTCAATCTAAATGGTTATAGTCTTAATAAAATTTAGAAATATTTGGCCACTGTTTTGTCAAATTTTGGGGTTCTCTTCCATCTTCTATTTCTGACACACAGTCTGCCTATACGATGGACCATTTGATATTGTTCCTCAGATCACTGACGCCCTGTTCACTTTTTTCAGGCTTTTTCTTTTCTGTTTTGTTTTTTTGTTTTTTGTTTTTTCTTTTTTGAGACTGAGTCTTGTTCTGTCGCCCACGTTGGAGTGCAGTGGCACAATCTTGGCTCACTGCAACTTCTGTCTCCCAGGTTCGAGTGATTCTCATGCCTCAGCCTCCCAAGTAGCTGGGACTACAGGTATACCACCATGCTGGCTAATTTTTGTATTTTTAGTAGGGACGGGGTTTTATTCTGTGGGCCAGGCTGCTCTCGAACTCCTGACCTCAGGTGATGCATCCACCTCAGTCTTCCAAAGTTCTAGGGTTCTAGGCGTGAGCCGCCGTGCCCAGCCTCAGTCTTTTCTTTCCCTGCTTCATTTTAGATGTCTTATTAAGGTTCCTTAATCTTTTCTTCTGTAGCATCTAATCTGCTATTCCATTCAGTATATTTTTCATTTTAGATGTATTTTTCATCTCTAGACATTCCATCTGGATCATTTTTAATCTTCCATTTTTCCCTTTATGCTCATGTTTTTCCTCTATCTTCTTGGTCATAAAAAATATATTTGGTGCTCCCTTCAGCAATACATACACTAAAATTGAAATGATCCAGACAAGGTTAGCATGGCCCCTATGCAAGGATGACATGCAAATTTATGAGGCATTTCCTGTTTTTCAAATCAAAACCACAATGAGATGCCATCTCACACCAGTCAGAATGGCTCACTGAAAAGTCAAAAATAGGCCATTCTTTCTGAAACAAAAAAATATAAAAAAGATTTAAAAAGAAAAAAAAAATAGGCCAGGTGCAGTAGGTCACACCTGTAATCCTAGCACTTTGGTAGGGTGAGATGGGAGGATTGCTTGAGGCCAAGAGTTCAGGACCAAACCAACCAACATAATGAGACCCCTATCTTTATTAAAAAAAAAAAAAACACACAACAAAGAAAAAAAAAGATGCCGGCAAGGTTGGGAAGAAAATCTTATACACTGCTGGTGAGAGTAAATTAGTTCAACCATTGTGGAAAGCAGTGTGGCAATTCCTCAAAGACCTAAAAACAGAACTACCATTTGACCCAACAATCCCATTACTAGGTAGATACCCAAAGGAGTAGAGATCGTTCTTTCGTAAAGACACATGCACACATAAGTTTATTGCAGTACTATTCACAATAACAGACATGGAATCAACCCAAGATACCCATCAATGGTAGAAAATGTGATACAGATATACCATGAAGTACTATCCAGTCGTAAAAAAGAATGAGGCCATGTCCTTTTCAGGAACGTGAATGGAGCTGGAGGCTATTATCCTTAGCAAACGAATGCAAGAACAGAAAACCAAATACCGCATGTTCTCACTTACAAGTGGGAGCTAAATTATGAGAACATATGGACACACAGAAGGGAACAACACACACTGGGGTGAGGATAGGAGGAGGCAGAGGATCAGGAAAAATAATAGGTACTGGGCTTAAGACCTGGGAGATGAAATAATCTGTACAATAAACCCTAGTGACATGAGTTTACCTAGATAAGAAACCTGCACATGAACCACTGAATTTACAATTTATTTAAAAGCATATTTATAATGGCTGTCTTAGCATCCTTAGATGCTAGTTCCTTAATATTTGGTCATTTGAGGATCTATCAACTGAGTTTTTTTTTCTCCCAGAAATTGGCCTGTTTTTTTTTTTTTTGTCCCCACTGGATACCAGACATTGTGAATTTACATTGTTGGTTGCTGGATTTTGTTTTCTCCCTTTAAATAGTATCGACTTTCCCCCCACCCCCCCAGCTTGAATTTACTTGAATCCCTTTGAGGCCTACTTTTTGAAGCTTTTTTAAAGCTAGGCAGAGCTGCTGCTTTTCTAGGGCTAGTTGCCCCAGTACTAATGTAACATCCTGAGGATTTTGCCTGTTGCTCTGTGTATATCTTTGCAGTCTGGTGAGTGAAAACATGGGGAAACTGTCTCTATAAAAAAATACAAAAATTAGCCGGGCACAGCAGGACATGCTTGTGATCCCAGCTACTTGGTGGGTTGAAGTGGGAGGATTGTTTGAGCCTGGGAAGCAGAGATTGCAGTGAGTTGAGATTGTGCAACTGTACCCCAGCCTGGGTGACAAATCAAGTCCCTGTCTCAAAAATAAAAATAAAACATTAGCTGAGACATTTTTCAGAGTGGTTCTTTTTTTTTTCTTTTTCTTTTTCTTTTTTTTTTTTTTTTTTTGAGAGAGAGTCTCACTTAGTTGCCTGGGCTAGAGTGCAGTGGGGCGATCTCAGCTCACCGTAGCCTCCCTCTCCCAGGTTCAAATGATTCTCATTCCTCAGCCTCATGAGTAGCTGGGATTACAGACAGGCACCAACATGCCCAGCTAATTTTTTGTATTTTTAATGGAAATGGGGTTTCACTATTTTTTGCCAGGCTGGTCTTGAACTCCTGGCCTCAAGTGATCCACTCAAAGTGGATCACTCAGCCTCTCAAAGTGCTGGGATGTGTGCCACTTCACCCAGGTGTGAGCCACTTCACCCAGCTCAGAGTGGTTCTCGACTCACTAATGGGTTGTGAGCTAACTAGAGAAACAGTAGGTTGCACAAGATTGAGAGCCTGGCTGAGTTTGGTGACAATGTATTTACAGAAGTGCTAATCTACCCTGTTGTGGGACTTTCTCCGGTGGCAACAGTCACTTGTGTAGTAGAGAAAGTAGTTGATCAGAGTCAGGAAGCATTGAGGTTTTTCAGGTGCATGTAACAGCAGGACAAAGGCACAAGGGAGGTTAGGAGAAATAATGGACTATAGAATCTAAGAGAGATGGGGATGGAATGTCCAGAGGGGGCTGAGGAATTGGGACAGCATGGAGTTGCCAAAGGGTTGGAGGCTCCGATGAAGCCAGATAACTGGTGTATTCGGAACAACCGAATGAGGTTGGAAAGATGAGGGATGGTGATGGAGACTGGATGTTGAATAGGTGCTTTTGAAGGTAGGACAGTTTCAAATGATGGCAAAATCCTGGATACAACTACAGAAGCGGGTGGCTGGGGTGGGCTAGGGAGGTGAAAGTTTTCAGAAGTGTGGAGTTTGACATAGGCAAGGGACGAATTCTTAGAGGAATGAGTTCAAGTGACCAAGAATGTAAGTGAAGTGACTCAGTGACTAGGAGTAAAACGGTGGAGGATCTAATGGGACAGTTTTGGTGAGGAGGAAGAATCATTGTAGCGTAGCCAAAGGGAGGTAGGGTGTGGAGAATGAAAGGTCTTCACAAAGCAGAGGTGTGGGATTACAGGCATGAACCGCCACACCTGGCCAGAATTATTATTATTTTTTTTTTAGATGGAGTCTTGCTCTGTCGCCCAAAGTGCTGGGATTACAGGCGTGAGCCACTGTGCCTGGCTTGTAATATCCTTTTATAATCCAGTAAAAGTAAGTGTTTCCTTGAGTTCTTTTTTTTTTTTTTCTTTTTTTTTTTTTTAAAGATGGAGTTTAGCTCTTGTTTCCCACAGTGCAATAGTGAGATCTCAGCTCACTGAAACCTCAGCCTCCCAGGTTCAAGCGATTCTCTGGCCTCAACCTCCTGAATAGCTGGGATTACAGGTGCCCACCACCATGCCTGGCTGATTTTTGTATTTTTTAGTAGAAATGCAGTTTCATCATGTTGGCCAGGCTGGTCTTGAACTCCTAACCTCAGGTGATCTACCCACCTATGCCTCCCAAAGTGCTGGGATTACAGGTGTGAGCCACTGTGCCCGGCTTTGAGTTCTGCGAGCCTTCTATCAAATCAATCGGCCGAAGGAGGAGGCTGTGGGAACTCTGACTTATAGCCGGTTAGAGCACAGGTAAAACAATGTGAGGCTCGCAGTTGGCATAGGAAGCTGGGGTCAGTTTTTGGGCCTAAGTCCTCAACCTGGGGGATCTCACATAATCTCCAGGTAGCTTCAGAATTGAATTGAGTTGAAGGATATTCAGTTGGTGTCTGGTGCAGAATTAATTGCTTGCTTGAGTGTGGGGGAAAATCCTCACACACCTGGTGTCAGAAGTGTGTTGTGAGAGCCTAGTACGAGAAACGGAGGGAGTGGGAGTGGGAAAAAATTAAAAAGGGAGTCTAGTAGGAGAAACAGAGTTTGTTTTTTCCACTGACTTGTATTTCCACATAAACTTTAGAATCAGCTTGTCAAAATTCAGCAAAATAGGGTCAGGTGTGATGGCTCATGCCTATAATCCCAGCACTTTGGGATCACTTGAGGTCAGGAGTTTGAGACCGAGACAGGTGGATCACTTAAGATCAGGAGTTCGAGACCATCCTGGCCAAAGTAGTGAAACCTCGTCTCTACTAAAGATACAAAAATTACCTGGGCAGGTGCCTGTAATCCCTGCTACTCGGGAGATTGAGACATGAGAATCGCTTGAATCTGGCGGGTAGACGTTGCAGTGAGCTGAGATCACACCACTGCACTCAGGCCTGCAGATTGACAGAGTAAGACTCCATCTCAAAAAAAAAAAAAAAAAAAAATCGGCAAAATAAACCAGGTGGGTGTTTTTGTTTGTTTGGTTGTTTGTTTGTTTGTTTTCATTTTTTTGAGTCAGGTCTTACTTTGTCCCCCAGGTTGGAGCGGAGTGGCATGATCACGGCTCACTGCAGCCTTGAACTCCTGGGCTCAAGTGTTCCTCCTGCCTCAGCCTTTCGAGGAGCTGGGACTACAGGTGTGTATCACCATACCTGGCTAAGCTTTTTTGTTTTGTTTTGTTTTTTGTTTTTTCAATTTTTGTAGAGATATCGTCTCACTATGTTTCCCAGACTTGTCTTGAACTCCTGGCCTCAAGCGATCTTCCTGCCTCAGCCTCCTGAGCGGCCAGCTGTGATTTTAAATGGGATTACATTGACTCCATAGATGAATTTGGAGAGTACTGCCATCTTAACAACATTGTCTTCCAATCCATGAGCACAGAAAGTCTTTCCACAGCTGGGCACAGTGGCTCATGCCTGTAATCCCAGCACTTTGGGAGGCCAACGTGGGTGAATCACTTGAGGGTAAGAGTTTGAGACCAGCTTGGCCAACATGGTAAAACATTGTCTCCACTAAAAAATACAAAAATTAGCCAGGCGTGGTGGTGCATGCCTGTAATCCCAGCTACTCGGGAGGCTGATGCACAGGAATAGCTTGAACCCGGGAGGTGGAAGTTGCAGTGAGTCAAGATCATGCCATTGCACTCAAGCCTGGGCAACAGAAGGAGACTCTGTCTCAAAATAAAATAAATAAATAAATAAATATTTTTCCATGTATTTAGGTCTTAAAAAATATCTTTTGGTGGCCGGGCGCGGTGGCTCAAGCCTGTAATCCCAGCACTTTGGGAGGCCGAGGTGGGTGGATCATGAGGTCGAGAGATCAAGCCCATCCTGGTCAACATGGTGAAACCCCATCTCTACTAAAAATAAAAATTAGCTGGGCATGGTGGCGCGTGCCTGTAATCCCAGCTACTCAGGAGGCTGAGGCAGGAGAATTGCCTGAACCCAGGAGGCGGAGGTTGCCGTGAGCCGAGATCGAGGCATTGCACTCCAGCCTGGGTAACAAGAGCGAAACTCCGTCTAAAAAAAAAAAATATATATATAGTTTGGCCAGGTGCAGTGGCTCATGCCTGTAATCCCAACACTTTGTGAAGCTGAGGTGGGAGGATCCCCTGACCCCAGGTTCAAGAACAGCCTGGGCAACATAATGAGATCCCCGTCTCTACCAAAATTTTTTAAAAAATTAGCGATGTGTGGTGGCACATGCCTGTAGTCCCAGCTACTTGGGGGTACTGAGGTGGGAGGTGCAGTGATCATGCTATTGCATTCCAACCTGGGCGATAGAGACACCCTGTCTCAAAAAAAAACACAACCTTTTCAGTGTTTTGTAATTTTGGTGTATAAATCTTGTGCTTCTTTTGTTAATGTATTCCTAATTTTATTTTTGATGCTATTACAAATGAAATAGCTTTCTTTTTTTTTTTTTTTTGAGACGGAGTTTCGCTCTTGTTACCCAGGCTGGAGTGCAATGGCGCGATCTCAGCTCACCGCAACCTCCGCCTCCTGGGTTCAGGCAATTCTCCTGCCTCAGCTTCCTGAGTAGCTTGGATTACAGGCACGCACCACCATGCCCAGCTAATTTTTTGTATTTTTAGTAGAGACGGGGTTTCACCATGTTGACCAGGATGGTCTCGATCTCTTGATCTCGTGATCCACCCGCTTCGGCCTCCCAAAGTGCTGGGATTACAGGCTTGAGACACCACGCCCGGCCTAAATTTTTAGAAATTCTTATGCCACTATTTTCATTGACACCACTCTTTCATTGTAATTTTTAATTTGTACTTTTCAAATTGTGAATGATAATGGGGCGTATTTTACTTAAGGCCTTTTTTTTGGTGAATTTTCTGTTTAAAATTTTTTCCCATTTTTTTCTACTGAGTTTTGTTGTTTTTTTTCTCCTCAGTTTTTAAATTTGCCAGTTGCCTTTTTTTTTTTTTTTTTTTGAGGCTGAGTCTTGGTCTGTCGCCCAGGCTGGAGTGCAGTGGCACCATCTCTGCTTACTGCATCCTCCGCCTCCTGGGTTCAAGCAATTCTCTTGCCTCAGCCTCTCGAGTAGCTGGGATTAGAGGCGCCCACCACCATGGCCAGCTAATTTTTATTTGATTGATTTTATTTATTTTTGAGACAGCTCTGTTGCCAGGCTGGAGTGCAGTGGTGTGACCTTGGCTCACTGCCACGTTTGCCTCCCAGGTTCAAGTGATTCCCCTTTCTCAGCCTCCCGAGTAGCTGGGACAACAGGTGGGCATCATCACGCCCAGCTATTTTTTTGCTTTTTGTTAGAGATGGGGTTTCACCATGTTGACCAAAATGATCTCAATCTCCTGACCTCATGATCCGCCCACCTTGGCCTCCCAACGTGCTGGGATTACAGGCATGAACCACTGTGCCTGGCCACCAGTTGTGTTTTGATTTTTTTTTTCTTGCCGTTGGAAAGATTCTCATTTTCATAGTATCATGCATTTAACTTTACTATTTTTGTTGTTGTCGCATCTGGATTTGAGTCACAGTGGCGTGATCTCAGCTCACCGCAACCTCCGCCTCCTGGGTTCAGGCAATTCTCCTGCCTCAGCCTCCTGAGTAGCTGGGATTACAGGCACGCGCCACCATGCCCAGCTAATTTTTTGTATTTTTAGTAGAGATGGGGTTTCACCATGTTGACCAGGATGGTCTCGCTCTCTTGACCTTTTGATCTACCCGCCTTGGCCTCCCAAAGTGCTGGGATTACAGGCGTGAGCCACCGCGCCCGGCCCTTTCTTTCTTTTTCTTGACAGAGTCTTGCTCTGTCATCTAGGCTGAAGTGCAGTGGTGCGATCTTGGCTCACTGTAACATCTGCCTCCCACATTCAAGAGGTTCTTGTGCCTCAGCCTCCCAAGTAGCTGGGATTACAGACCCGTGCCACCACACCAGGCTAATTGTTGTATTTTTAGTAGAGACAAGGTTTCACCATGTTGGCCAGGTTGGTCTTGAACTCCTGGTCTCAAGTGATCTGCCTCGGCCTTTCAAAGTGCTAGGATTACAGGCATGAGCCACTGTACCCAGCCCCCAGCACAATTTCTTAAAGTTCATCTTTGCTACAGTGTTTTGAGATGTCACTTTTATTATATATTTCCGTATGTGCTTGTGTCTATTTATGGACTTTCAATTTAATTTCATTGCTCTGTTTGTGCAGTCATTCACCATTTTCACCTATTTATTAACTTTACAATCTCAGCCCAGCCTGGTGACCACCTTCCTGCAGCCCCCTCAATACAGATACTGGATACTTTAGGCCTCTCACCCACACCAGTGCCCTTGACCCTCCCAACACCATGGCTGTCGGGTCCAACCTGCAGTCCCTGACCCAGCAATGGATGAACAAATGCCCTCAGATACAGATATCCAGTGAAAGCGTAGGCTAGGGGTCCGGGCCACTCACAGACACCAGGGAGGGTGCTGTAAACAGTCAGCAGCCGCAGCCCTCACCAGCTGGCACTGCAGGTATTCATTCAGTATAGATTTAATGGCAACGGCTTTGAGTCAACATACTTGTGGATAATTTGTATGGTTGCCCCCCAGAGAAGGCAGTCTTACAGATGGCTAAAGGCCAGGTTCCGAGGCATAAGTAAACTAACTTATCTAGATCAGTTTCTTTACACCCCTTAATTATCTAACTTAAGCTTTCAGGCACTGGATAAGAGAATCTGGCTGCCTTCAGCCAGATCCTCTTCTGAGGCTTTTGCAGGACTCCCCTCCGGCCTTCCAGGGTTTCTGTTCTTTTCCTACAATTTCTCCCACCCTCCTGATGGAAGTCCTACACATGAGCCTTCCAACATGGACAGTTTTCCATGCCTCCTGCCCACACCAGCACCTCCACTCCCTCCTACACCCTTGCCTCCTGTCCACAGCTCACCTGCACCCTAGAGAGTTGCTTCCTGCTTGACCAGTAACTGCTGACCAGCTCTGCTTCCCCAGTGACTCCTAACTAGCAAACTTCTCCAGCACTCACGGTCTGCAGCTATACCTTCTCCAGTGAGATCCAAACTCCAGTCTTAGAGCTCATTTTCCAAGTTTGTCCTTGCTTGAGAACTCTCAGCCCTAGGGTTGTGTCCTCTTACATTTTATATTTACTCTTAGGTTTTTTTTTGTTTTTTGTTTTTTGTTTTTTTTTTTGAGACAGAGTCTCACTTTAGTGCCCAGGCTGGAGGGCAATGGCACAGTCATGGCTTACTGAAGCCTCTGCCTCCTGGGTTCAAGCGGTTCTCATACCTTGGCCTCCCAAGTAGCTGGGACTACAGACGCACACCACCACACCTGGCCAGTATTTGCATTTTTAGTAGAGACGGAGCTTCACCACGTTGGCCAGGCTGGTCTTGAACTCTTGACCCCAAGTGATCTGCTTGCCTCAGCCTCCCAAACTGTTGGGATTACATGTGTGAGCCCCTACACCAGGTCCTTTTAAAATTCTTTATATTAAACTTCCCTTGTTTAAAACACTGTGTGCCGTCTCTCTCTCTCTCTCTCTCTCTCTCTCTCTTTTTCGTCCTGTGACACAGCCTTCAGGAGATCCTGAGAACATGTGCCACTAAAACACTGATTGAACTCAGGCTGATGCAATCAGGAGCATGTAACTGGCATCCAGTACTGCATGGTGTCTTTGTATCCTGTGTACTACCATGTCTACTAATGTATTTTAAGTTTTCTCTTTTTTTGAGATGGAATTTCACTCTAGTTGCCCAGGCTGGAGTGCAATGGCACAATCTCAGCTCACCACAACTTCTACCTCCCGGGTTCAAGTGATTCTCCTGCCTCAGCCTTCCGAGTAGCTGGGACTATAGGTGTGCACCACCACGCCCAGCTAATTTTGTGTTTTTAGTAGAGATGGAGTTTCTCCATGTTGGTCAGGCTGGTCTTGAACTCCTGACCTCAGGTGATCTGCCTGCCTTGGCCTCCCAAAGTGCTGGGATCGCAGGCGTGAGTCACCACGCCTGGCCGAGTTTATTATTATGTAAGGGTTGTAGTGAAATTTGAGGAAATGGTTGGGGTTTTTGGATGGGTTGAGAACATGTCACTATTTTTCATATTTAGGTTAATGGAATAAAAACTCCTTTAGTCTAAAAATTCATGATCCAGCAGAGTAGATGTGAATAATGAGGAACAGCTGTACTGTTTTCTTTTTGTAGTTGTACTTCATGGAAGACTCCAGTGCATCCTCATCTTCCTTTGGTTTCTCACTCCCCGCCCCCACCCTGGTGTGTTGACAATGTAGAGAAGTTTTGTTTGGGGTTGTGATGGATTATTTTCATTGGTCTTAGTAATAACATGGATGAAATCTTAGAGATATAACGTTGTGGTGAAAACAAGTTCCAGAAGACTGTATCTTAGCATAATCTTTATGAAGTTCAAAATAAGCAACCTATAAATTATCTTTGAATACCTGCATTTTTAATAAATGCATCAAAGGAATTTATATATACAAAATTCAGGGTAGTCATTAATTCTAGAAGATAGATAGAAAGATGGGTAAGGGAGCTCACCAGACTTGGTACACAGCAGTTTTCTGAAAGGATGTCAAGGACTCAGCATCCCCACCGTAAGGCAGGTTCACTGTGCACTGGTTATCAGCTTGTCTGAGTCCACTGAGATCCAATGACACACATACACACAGCAAGTTAAATAAAATAGGTTTATTACTAACAGGAAGCAAGGAACAGCAATCAAGGATTCATAGGGAGTTAGTCCCCCAAGGCTCAGGAAAGCTGCCCAGGGTGGATGGCGTCTTCACTGCCTGTGTTCCACTTGTAACACAGCCGAAGGACCCCAGCAAGCAGCCCGCCCAGAGTTTTATGCCCTGGGTTTAAGTGAGTCATTGAAGGACGTTCTGCTTCTAGGGGGAAGGGAACAGAGCCCAGGCTTTTCCAGCTAATTTCTCCTTATCTCAGGGTATTGCAGTCCCAGCACAGTCTACAGTTATTCTTGAGGACTCCAGGTGAGAAAGGGTGGCACTGGGTCAATCCAAGGATACTGGAGAACTGTCCCGCACCCACCACCACAGGCCAGCTGTGCTCAGATGCACAGCTGCGTTTCTAGCTCAGGTGCTTCCATTCAGAGACCTCTTTATTTGGGGTCGTGGCTAAGGCTGTCTGTTCCATCTGCTCTGTAGCCATCAGTAAATAAGTCTGATCATTCCTTTTCATCTGGCTCATTGTCCTAATTGGCCATCTCAACACCTGATTGCATGACACTGGTTGACAAGCTCTTAAAGTTACTCATTTTTTCTACTTATAACTTAAATATCTTATTCAATATATTTCACACATAATATTATACAATTATCTTTATCTTTTGAGACAGGGTTTTGCTCTGTCACCCAGGCTGGAGTGCACTGGTGCTAATATAGCTCACTGCAACTGCAACTACTGAGCTCAAGTGATCCTCCCAACTCAGCCTCCCGGGCAGCTGGGATTACAGGTGCACACCACCACCTCTGGATAATTTTTTTTTTTTTTTTTTGAGACGGAGTTTCGCTCTTGTTACCCAGGCTGGAGTGCAATGGCGCGATCTCGGCTCACCGCAACCTCCGCCTACCTGGGTTCAGGCAATTCTCCTGCCTCAGCCTCCTGAGTAGCTGGGATTACAGGCACGCGCCACCATGCCCAGCTAATTTTTTTGTATTTTTAGTAGAGACAGGGTTTCACCAGGTTGACCAGGATGGTCTCGATCTCTTGACCTTGTGATCCACCCACCTCGGCCTCCCAAAGTGCTGGGATTACAGGCTTGAGCCACCGCGCCCAGCCACGCCTGGAGAATTTTTGTATTTTAGTAGAGACTGGGTTTTACCATCTTGGCCAGACTGGTCTTCAACTTCTGACCTCATGACCCACCTGCCTCAGCCTCTCAAAATGCTGGCATTACAGGTGTGAGCCACCACACCTGAGGTTGAACTTCTGAATAGGCTAAGTACTCAACTAAGTAAAGTCCATTTAACCTGAGACCACTTTACCCTGGATGTGACTGAGTCCCCTCCTTTTTACCTCATGGGAATGAAGCTCCAAAGAAACATGGGCTCAGCTACAGACAAAAAAAAAAAAAAGAACGTTCCATTCTTTACCGTCTGAGTAATTAATATCAATATTAATGATCTGTATAGATACAGTTTTACAATACACACAGAGGTAAATGCAGAGTAGGATCCGAAGGAGTCACAGCGTGCTGATAAGAGCAGTTACCCTGAGAGGGGAATGAACCAAGAGCGCTTCTGGTTCCAAGTTGAAAGTTGTCTGGTGTTTACGTGAATATGGATACCTATTTTCTTTGTCTATTTTAGAAAACTTACAAATAATATCGAGCACCTACTAGCTACTGGCATAGGGAAACAGGGGAGCTTGTTCAAGGGAAACAAGGTCAGTAGGGAGAATCTTTTAGCCGTACACATTTCCTCATGGGCTGAAGGGTTCATAATTCTGGGCAAATGTTGTGGACCTTTGCATGTTGCTTCAGGTGATCAGATCGTGCAAAATTCTTGTTGCAAACTGGACACAGGTAGGGCCGTTCCCCAGTGTGCCTTTTCTTGTGTCTGCTGAGCTCATCTGAGCGAACGAATTTCCACGTACATCCCTCCACGTCACATACGAAGGGCTTCTCGCCTGGACCAGAGAGAGAGAGAGAGAGAGAAAGAGAGACCTGTCATGTATCAGGGTGAGGAAGGGCAGGGACATTGAAAGTGAACAAGAAAAAGTTTTTGAGCAAGTTGAAGTGGGAGGGAGAGCCAGAGGAGATGGGAGCTGGGGAGGTGAGTGAAGGAGGAGGGGAATGAGGGCTGCAAAAGCTGGAGAGATAAGAGGAAAACTGAAGGCGGGAAGAAGAGGAAAGAAAAGGAAGAAGAAAAAAAAAACAGGAGGAGAGACAGTTATTGACAGGCAAGTTAGTGAAGGGAATAAGGAGGATGAGGGAAATGGGGCCCCGGGGCCCTGAGAGGAGGTCTATGAAGTGACGGTCCCAGTAGGAATAGTGTCAAGAACATCTGTCTGCAAGGGGCCAAAGAAATCCCTCCACTGATTCCCATCAAACCAGCAGTCAACACCCCTAAAGGCTGCAGCCAGCCTGGCTCTGGTCCAGGACTGTCCCTAGGACCGCTTTATCCACCCTTCTAAAGGTGCCAACCTTTTATTATAGAATCTTCTTGGGTCCCTGGGGAAGTGGCAGCAATCTCAAATGCTCCCAGAGCTTTGTAAAGGCACAAATCTCTAGCCACTCGCCCCTCACCCCTGTTCCTGGGCCCTCACTCACCAGTGTGCTTACGCATGTGGGTTCGGAGGTGGCAAGCCTTTGAATAAGACTTCTTACAGTCCTCATGTGGGCAGATGAAGGGCTTCGAAATCTTAGGATTCTTCCAGAACTGGCTGCTCTGGGTCTTCTGCTTTTCTGAGACTTGTCCTTGAATCAAATGGGAACTTGAAAAGCATAGGAATCCTGGGTATGACAATGAGGGCTGACAGGATGTCATATATCCCCCATAAAGGCTGTGGTCACCAGTGAGGGTTGTCATATTGCCTGCCTGAAGGGTCAGCATATGGCCCCCAGAGAGGGTCGAGTTGTCACTATATATTGCCATGTTGCTTCCACAGAGGGCCTGGTTACCAGTGTAGATCAACACCTGTCCCCCGTAGAGGGCCTGGTTACTAGTGGAGGTTGTCACCTGTCCCCCGCAGAGGGCCTGGTTACCAGTGGAGGTCGTCACCTGTCCCCCGCAGAGGGCCTGGTTACCAGTGGAGGTCGTCACCTGTCCTCCGCAGAGGGCCTGGTTACCAGTGGAGGTCGTCACCTGTCCCCCGCAGAGGGCCTGGTTACCAGTGGAGGTCGTCACCTGTCCCCCGCAGGGGGCCTGGTTATCAGTGGAGGTCGTCATCTGTCCCTCACAGAGGGCCTGGTTATCAGTGGAGGTCGTCACCTGTCCCCCGCAGAGGGCCTGGTTATCAGTGGAGGTCGTCATCTGTCCCCCACAGAGGGCCTGGTTATGAGTGGAGGTCGTCACCTGTCCCCCGTAGAGGGTCTGGTTACTAGTCGAGGTTGTCATCTGTCCCCCGTAGAGGGTCTGGTTATCAGTGGAGGTCGTCACCTTTCCCCCGTAGAGGGCCTGGTTACTAGTGGAGGTTGTAACCTGTCCCACGTAGAGGGTCTGCTTATCAGTGGAGGTTGTCATCTGTCCCCCACAGAGGGCCTGGTTACCAGTGGAGGTCGTCACCTGTCCCCCGTAGAGGGCCTGGTTATCAGTGGAGGTCGTCATCTGTCCCCCACAGAGGGCCTGGTTACCAGTGGAGGTCATCACCTGTCCCCCGTAGAGGGTCGGGTTACTAGTGGAGATCGTCACCTGTCCCCCACAGAGGGTCTGGTTACTAGTGGAGGTCGTCATCTGTCCCCCGTAGAAGGCCTGGTCACTAGTGGAGGTCGTCACCTGTCCTCCATAGAGGGTCTGGTTACTAGTGGAGTTCGTCACCTGTCCCCCATAGAGGGTCTGGTTATGAGTGGAGGTCGTCACCTGTCCCCCGTAGAAGGCCTGGTTATCAGTGGAGGTTGTCATCTGTCCCCCACAGAGGGCCTGGTTATCAGTGGAGATCGTCACCTGTCCACTGTAGAGGGCCTGGTTATCGGTGGAGGTCGTCATCTGTCCCCCATAGAGGGCCTGGTTACCGGTGGAGGTCATCACCTGTCCCCCGTAGAGGGTCTGGTTACTAGTGGAGGTCGTCACCTGTCCCCCATAGAGGGCCTGGTTATCAGTGGAGATCGTCACCTGTCCACCGTAGAGGGCCTGGTTATCAGTGGAGGTCATCATCTGTCCCCCACAGAGGGCCTGGTTATCAGTGGAGATCGTCACCTGTCCACCGTAGAGGGCCTGGTTATCAGTGGAGGTCGTCATCTGTCCCCCATAGAGGGCCTGGTTACCAGTGGAGGTCATCACCTGTCCCCCGTAGAGGGTCTGGTTACTAGTGGAGGTCGTCACCTGTCCCCCATAGAGGGCCTGGTTATCAGTGGAGATTGTCACCTGTCCACCGTAGAGGGCCTGGTTATCAGTGGAGGTCGTCATCTGTCCCCCATAGAGGGCCTGGTTACCAGTGGAGGTCATCACCTGTCCCCCGTAGAGGGTCTGGTTACTAGTGGAGGTCATCACCTGTCCCCCATAGAGGGCCTGGTTATCAGTGGAGATTGTCACCTGTCCACCGTAGAGGGCCTGGTTATCAGTGGAGGTCATCATCTGTCCCCCATAGAGGTCCTGGTTACCAGTGGAGGTCGTCACCTGTCCCCCGTAGAGGGTCTGGTTACTAGTGGAGGTCGTCACCTGTCCCCCATAGAGGGCCTGGTTATCAGTGGAGATTGTCACCTGTCCACCGTAGAGGGCCTGGTTATCAGTGGAGGTCATCATCTGTCCCCCATAGAGGTCCTGGTTACCAGTGGAGGTCGTCACCTGTCCCCCGTAGAGGGTCTGGTTATTAGTGGAGGTTGTCATCTGTCCCCCACAGAGGGCCTGGTTACCAGTGGAGGTCGTCACCTGCCCCTCGTAGAGGACCTGGTTATCAGTAGAGGTCATGGTCTGCTCCCCACAGAGGGTCTGGTTATCAGTGGAGGTCATCGTCTGCTCCCCACAGAGGACTTGGTTATCAGTGGAGGTTGTCACCTGCCCCTGGTAGAGGGCCTGGTTATGAGTGGAGGTTGTTGTCTGCTCCCCACAGAGGGTCTGGTTATCAATGGAAGTGATCATTTGCCCTCCATAGAGGCCTAGGCTGGTTATCATCTGGCCCTCAGAGAGGGCCTCATCGCCACTGGAAGTCCCTGTATGGCCATCAGTGAGGGTCTGGTCACTACTGGAGGTCATCTGGTCCCTATAGAGAGTCTGGTCATCACTGAGGGTCTTCATTTGATCTCCACACAGGGCTTGTGTTTGACTCTCACTGAGGGTCTGGTCACTGCTTAGGCTACCTTCACTGGAGATTGTCATGTTGCTTGTAGTGATGGTTGTCTTCAGGCAATCAGTGGGTGATGTCTTTGGGGTGTCAGTAACATATGTCATCTGAGAACCGGCTGTGTGTTTTATCTGATCAAAGGAAGTCACTTTCTGGCCCATGGAAGGAGTCTCACTTAGGTCTTCAGGGGACATCTCAAGGGCTTTAAGAAGGTGCACTGTTAAGTCCTGGGTGGGAACTGTCCCAGGGAGGTTAGTGCATGCAGAAGTCATTGTGAGCTCCACGGGAGGCATGGTTTTGCTCTGCGTTGACTCGTGTCGGCTCTCCTCAGCGTGGGCGGGCAGAGGCATACAGCACTGTGGTTCTGGTGCATCTGGAGTTTCTGCCTGTTTTGTATGTTGCTCAGAGAGACGCTGGAAAAAATTACTAATTTTCTCAATTTCCTGGAGGAGACTGGAATCCATCTCTTTGCTGTTGGCTGATGACTGAACTAGATCTTTAGTTATGGGATCCTGCAAAAACGTTAATAGGTCAGGGGTTCATCCCAGCTCAAATTCCAATCCTCACATACCCTCCTTCTCCATCCCTATTGACCCTATCCTAATCCAGCCCCCCGTCATCTGTTGCCCAGAAGCCTGTAATTGCCTCTCAACTGACTCTAGAGTTAGCTTCCTCCAGTGTACCCTCCACACACAGTAACATTTTAAAAGCGCAAACATTTCTCAGGTGTAAACGTTTACTAAGGTACTCCTATCTACCAATGGAGGTGAGAGTTTAGATGAATGTTGTGAGTGTCCCATCATCCTCTGAAGAGATCTTACCCCAGAGACTTTTCCAAAGTCTTCTCTCCAGATACCTTACTGGAGATTCAGCTAACTGATTAAATTTTCAAATAAATTCTCTCATTTCGTTTCCACCGTAATCCTAGAAAATAAGAGTAATGATTAATCCCATTTTAAAGAAAATAGAAGTCCAGGGAGGTGAATTGACTTGGCCTAGGCAGAAGACTCTTAACTTGTACTGGACCTATCTGGCTCTGGGTCCTCACAGACCCCTGGATAAATGGGGACATTTCCCAGAGAGCTCCCTGGGGGCATCCAGTAATTCTGGCCTCCTGAGAACCACCCTGGAAACCACCAGCTTCCAGGAACCATTCTACTACGGACTGAATGTTTGTGTCTCTCCAAATTTCACATATTAAAACCTAATTTCCAGTGTGATTGGATTAGAAGGTGGGACCTTTGGAAGATGATTAGGTGACGGAGCCTTCAAGAATGAGATGAATGTTCTAAGGGGCTGAGGGGCAGAGTTCTTTACTTCTACCAGGTGAGGACACAGCTAAGAGGTGCCATCTATGAACCAGAAAGCATGCCCTCACCAGATCCTGAATCTACCAGCACCTGGACGGAACAGACTAAGACACATTCCACGAAACAGTTTCTTGGAGACAGAGGCCTAGCCATGCATATGGACAAGGTTTATATTTCTGCTTAGAGTGGCCATCCATGCTTCTAGGCTTCCTATGTCTGATACCAAGTTTGTTTGTTTATTTATTTATTATTTTCTCTGCCCCACATGATCTGCAAGAAAAGTGTCAAGTTTATAACGAGCTCCTCAAAGCCACCATCTTGGTAGCCTCACATCTTTTTCATCCCGGGCGCCTCTTCCCTGCTTTTGTCCTGCTCTAGCTGGATCAGTCCACTCAATTTTGCCATGTCCCTATCCAGTCCATTGCTCAGTCTGCCCTACCCAGCCAAGGTATCTTATCTAAAAGTTCTCCTTTCCTGTCTCTGCCATCAAAGCCTGGTCCCTCCTGCCTTGTCCTGACTCTCAGAATTTACACAGATTCAAAACGTGTGACTGGACGGCTACTGAATGTGGTGGATTGAGGAGACCATGAAGTCCTTCCCTTCCATATCAAATCATAGAAATGATAGATGGCTTTAAATATATATGTGTACACATAGAGGGAAAAATTTAGAAAACCCAAAATTGGCTTTGATATATGATATAATATGTATATTATATATAGAATATATATTTTGTCATATATATATAAATAAATATATATATAACATATACATATATAAATATATATACTTATGACTGGAAATAAGTGGAATTTCCCAAGAACTAGAAGGAGGCACCCTTAGAAGAAGGGAGATGATTAAGCCACAGTGGAAGCTGGGCAAGGTAGCAAGACCCCCTCCTCTCTAAAAAACAAAAACATAAACTTTAAAAATCAGCCTCTAATAGCATCTTACTCTTACACTTTGCTTCCCACCATTCCTGCCCTTGTGACAGCTTAACTCCTGTCTACCCTTTCTCTCCAGCACTGGACTAGAAGCTCCTCTGAGCAGAACTTTATTTCATCCTGAGCAAGGCCTGATGGATCCCACTGGGAACCTCAGAAAACAGGAACCCAGTAAAGGACTGATTCCCACTCCATCTGCTCTAGCTCTGCTTCTGGTCCCTAAAGCTTCTGGCCCTCAAAAAAACAGATTTCCCCCTCAGTTTAAGGAATTATGAAAACGATAGTCCCCTGCCTGGGCATGGTGGCTCAAGCCTGTAATGTCAGCACTTTTGGAGGCTGGCAGGCAGATCACTTGAGATTAGGAGTTTGAGACCAGCCTAGTCAAAATGGTGAAACTCTGTCTCTATCAAAAATACAACAACAAAACCAGTTGGGCGAAGTGGTGCTCATCTGTAGTCTCAGCTACTGGGGAGGCTGAGGCACGAGAATTGCTTGAATCTGGGAGGTGGAGGTTGCAGTGTGCCAAGATCGTGCCACTGCACTCCAACCCGGGCAACAGAGCAAGACTCTGCCTCAAAAAACAAAACAAAACAAAAAAAACCTGATAGTCCTGCCGACGGGCTATGCCTCCTTCTCTGGATCTCTAATAATTCAGCTCAACCCACTCAGTACCCGCTGACTCATGGGCGTAGCGTCGTATACTTCCATGAGTCTTTGACCAGACCACGATCTCGTCCTGGGCTCCTGCCAATGTGATAGAAAGATCTTCGGGTGCCCTCGAGAGACCCCCCACCCCAACCAGGAATCACAGCCACAGCCTCCTCAGCAGACCCCTCGGCTGTCTGGCGAAAGGAAAGCCCTGAGCAGGGCAGGCTCGTGGAGGTGAAAATGGTCCTCAGTAAATGAACCATTTTAGACGCCTGTCTGCCCTCCCCTATTAGTGGGCTCCCTTGCTAGCATTCTGGACTCTTAAAGCTTTGAGTTTCAGACCTATCATCTCATGACACTGACCTTTGCCCTTGCGTTTGGAGGCACAGACTCACCAGAAATGGACCTGAATTGCAGGCCGGGTATTTCGCTACTTGCAGACAGAGAGGAGCTCACTCTGCAACTGCTGGCTTCCTTCTGGGGCCTGGGATTTTATATATGCGTCTTTGGTCAACCACACCCCTAGGGGCGGAGCCCAGGGCAACAGCGACCTATCGCCTGTATAGACTGAGTGATTGAGTGACCTACTAGCGGCCTCCGGACATGAATGCAATCACTGCGCAGGGAAACAATGGACATTAATTAGCGAGTTTTACCCTCACCAGTATTAGGAAGTGGATTTTATCATTGTTACCATGTAAAGCGAAAACTGAGTCTTAGAAATATTAAATATTTGCAGGAGGTCACAGAATCAAATACAGATACTAGGTTTGAACTCAGTTTTGCTCTTATGACCTGAGTCCTTAAACACACTAGAGGCCTCAAATTCAATCAGCTCATGCAGACTCCACCTCTTCCACAGCTGTAAATTTAATCAAATTAATTCTACTGTGAAATCCTGATAATTCCATCAGTTTACCCTGGAAATGATCAAGGCACTTTTTTTTTTTTTTTTTTTTTTGCCGTGGTTTTACTTATTACTTATTTATTTATTTTGTCTTGCATAATTATCTTGATAATTCCATCAGGTTACCCTAGAAATGATCATGGTACTTTTTTCTTCTTCTTTTCTTTCTCTCTCTGTCTCTTTTTTTTTTTTTTTTTTTCCTTTCTCTCTCTCTCTTTCTCTCTCTCTCTCTCTTTTTGGCTGTGGTTTTTACCTACTTATTTTGTTTTTCTTGCTTATTTTTCAATTTAATCTTGCCATCTATTTTTGAAACAGGGTCTTACTCTGTTGCCCAAGCTAGAGTGCAGTGGTGCAATCATGTCTCATAGCAGCTAATTTTTTTTTTTTTTTTTTTTTTGAGATGGAGTTTTGCTCTTGTTTCCCAGGCTGGAGTCCAATGGTGTGATCGTGGCTCACTGCAACCTTTACCTCCTAGGTTCAAGCGATTCTTGTGCCTCAGCCTCCTGAGTAGCTGGGATTACAGGCATGTGCTACCACACCCAGCTAATTTTGTATTTTTCGTAAAGATGGGGCTTCATCATGTTTGTCAGGCTGGTCTTGAACTCCTGACTTTAGGTGATCCACCCACCTTGGCCTCCCAAAGTGCTGGGATTACAGGCATGAGTCACCGCGCCTGGCACTGTGGCTGATTTTTAAATTATTTGTAGACATGGAGTCTCATCATGTTGCCCAGGCTGGTCTGAAACTCCTGGACTCAAATTGTCCTCTTACCTCAGCCTCCTAAAGAAGAAAGACTATAGCCATGAGCTACCATGCCCAGCCTTCATTTTGAATGTAAAAAAATGGATAATTTCATGTTATATACGGAGCAAGTCCAGCTACTCATTGTTGGTAAAATTTTAGAAATATTTTCTATACAAATGTAGTTTTTGATTGGGAATAATTTTTTTTTTTTTTTTTTTTTTTTTTTTTTTTTTTTTTTAATGGCGTCAGAGTCTCAGTCTGTCGCCCAGGCTGGAGTGCAATGGCCCGATCTTGGCTCACTGCAACCGCTGCTCCCAGGCTCAAATGATTCTCCTGCCTCAGCCTTCTGAGTACCTGGGATTACAGGCGTATGCGGCCACACCCAGCTCATTTTTTTGTATTTTTAGTAGAGACGGGGTTTCAGGATGTTGCCCAAGCTGGTCTCAAACTCCTGAGCTCAGGCAATTCACTCACCTTGGCCTCCCGAAGTGCTGGGATTACAGGCGTGAGCCACTGTACCCGGCCAGGAATGAATTATTACAGCATGATTTCCACAGGTACAGTGTTCCCATCCTCACCCTCATTCTTACTAATTCTGAGAAATTTTAAAAATACAGAAAAGTATAGAAAATAAGAATTAGATTAGCTGGAAAAAAAAAAAGACTGCAAGTAAATATGTGAAGATACTGATTAATTCTGGATTGTGATATATGGATCTCTAATTCTTATTTTCTTTTTTCTTTTTTTTTTTTTTTTTGAGTTTCGCTCTTGTTACCCAGGCTGGAGTGCAATGGCGCGATCTCGGCTCACCGCAACCTCTGCCTCCTGGGTTCAAGCAATTCTCCTGCCTCAGCCTCCTGAGTAGCTGGGATTACAAGCACGTGCCACCATGCCCAGCTAATTTTTTTATTTTTATTTTTAGTAGAGACGGGGTTTCACCATGTTGACCAGGATGGTCTCGATCTCTTGTCCTCGTGATCCACCCGCCTCAGCCTCCCAAAGTGCTGGGATTACAGGCTAGAGCCACCGTGCCCGGCACTTGCAGTCTTTTTTAAGAGAAGATGTTTAGATACAAAGCTGCAGTTCCATTCTTTTCCCTTCTTCATGCATTCTCTTCTCTTCTTCACCCTTCACAGGTGACCACGAGCAAGGGTCTGGGGTATATTCTTCCAAACCATTTCAGAAACATTTACATACATACGTGTTTCCATTACTAGTGTATAGTACTGAATTTTGCGAGGGAACTTTTAATTCAAATTTACAAAAACTGGCTGGACATGGTGACTCACACCTATAACCCCACCCCTTTGAGAGGCTGAGGCAGGAGAATTGCTTGAGCCCAGGAGTTCCAGACCAGCCTGGGTAATGTAGCAAAACCCTGCCTCTGTTTAAAAATAAATAAAAAATCAGGTTGGGTGTGGGTGCTGACACCTGTAATCCCAGCCCTTTGGGAGGCTGAGGTGGGCGGATAACTTGAGGACAGGAGTTGGAGACCAGCTCGGCCAACAAGATGGAACACTGTCTCTACCAAAATATACACCAGAAATTAGCCGGTGTGGTAGAGGCACCTGTAGTCCCAGCTACTCTGGAGGCTGAGGTGGGAGAATTGCTTTAACCCTGGACGTGGAGGTTGCAGTTAGCTGAGATCACGCCACCCTGGGTGACAGAGCAAGATCCTGTCTCAAATGTAATTAATTAATTAAACAAATAAATAACACCAAACACCAAACACATTTACAGAAAGTCGTACTATATGCATTATTCTTCAGCTTGAGTTTCCCCCACTCTCAACATGATTCTGAGATCTTCCTGTCAGTACATGTGGATCTCAAGTGCTGCACTTATAGATGCATGTCATTCCATCACAAGAGTTTCTCCTTTTCAGTGTTTCCAATTTTTGGCAACTACAAATCAAACCACAGTAAATATCCTAGTACGTATTTCCTGAGCATACACATCCAAAAGCAGAATTGCTAAGTATTTCTGAAGTTGTTACAAGGAATGTTTTCCTACTGCCGAAGTCATACCATTTTAGAACATAGCTTTTTCAATACCTGCTTTTCATCTCTGTGGATTTTACTTTTGTGTATAGTTCGTGGTCTATTTTTCCCCCGCTTGGAGAACAAATTACCTCCAAATCACTTTTTAAAATAGTCCCATATTTCCTCCCATCCTGATGTCACTTCTTTTTTTTTTTTTTTTTTTTTTTTGATATGGAGTTTCGCTCTTGTTGCCCAGGCTGGAGTCCAATGGCATGCTCTTAGCTCACAGCAACCTCTGCCTCCCAGGTACAAGTGATTCTCCTGCCTCAGCCTCCTGAATAGCTGGGATTACAGGCATGCACCACCTGGCTAATTTTTTTCTGGAGTCTGATGTGGTGCAACTTCTGGCTGAAAGCTTCCCACATTCACCATATTGATAAAGCTTTCTACTTGTGTGTATTCTCAAATACAGAGCAAGAGTTGAGAACTGGGGAACACTTTCCCACAGCCATGGAAACCATGGGGTTGCTCACATGCACGGTAAATGAACTCTGAGACAAGGCTTCTCCACACACATTGAGTTCATAGGGTTGATCATCTGATTGAAATCTGACATCTACAATAGGGGGTATTCACTGACAGAAGATGTTTCCACATTCGTTACACTCAGGATTTCTCTCTGCTGTGTATGCTTTGGTTTCTTAGGAGGTACATCTTCTGGCCAATAGCTGTTCCACATTCATTACATTTAAAGAGTTTCTTTCCAATATGAATTTTCTGTTGCTCAGTAAGGTTTGATTTTCCACTAAAGATTTTTCCATACTCCTTACACACAAAGGGATTCGCTTCTGTGTACGTTCTCTGGTGTTGGATGAGGTTTGACTTCTTAGTGAGAACTTTCCCACAATCTTTACACTCAAAAGGTCTCTCTTCCATGTGAGTTTTCTGACTGGTAGGGAGAGTTTCCTTCTGGTAAAAGGATTTTCCACATTTGTTATATTCACAAAGCTTCTCTCTGGTATGAGCGTTTTGATGGTTAATGAGATACTGCTTTTAGTAAAGGCTTTTCCACATTCCTGACATTCAAAGGGTTTCTCTGTAGTGTGAAAATGCTCATGCTCAGTGAAACTGACTCGTGGCTGAAGACTTTCCCACATACCTTCCAGGCAGAAGGG
The DNA here is from genome assembly GCF_048565385.1 of Saimiri boliviensis. Lineage (NCBI taxonomy): Eukaryota > Metazoa > Chordata > Mammalia > Primates > Cebidae > Saimiri > Saimiri boliviensis. The sequence continues at coordinate 42,958,909 of NC_133459.1, forward strand.
CTTTGCCCACATAAATCCTCTGCTGACTGAGCGGGACATCTAAACAAAAGCTTTCCTGCATTCGAAAGGTTTCTCTCCAGTGTACATTTTGAATAAGGATTTACTTTTGGTGCAAGTTATTTCCACATTTCTTACATTGATAGGGTTCACCTGCGTGTGGCCTTTCAAATGCAGAGTAAGGAATAAGGTGTGAGAGGAAATTTTGTCATACGTACTACACCCAAAACTTTCTCTGCAGTATAAATTTTCTAATATTCAGTGACGTTTTTGCTGCTTTCACTGGCTTCTTTCCAGCATGAATTTTCTACTGCTTTATGAGATTCGTAATCTAGCTAAAGGCTTTTCAGTATTCCTTAGAGGCACAGGGTTTCTCTTCAGTGTCACTTCTGTGTTCCCTGAGATGGCATGTGAGTAAGAGTTTCCCCACATTTGGTAACTTCATAGTTTCTCTGCAGTATGAATGCCCTGGTCTCAGATGGGGTGCAAACTTTTTTACCCCATCTGAGGTAAAATGCCTTTTAAAACTGAAGACATTTTCATACCGATGGCTACTTAAAGGAGGTTAATATCATACGGAGTAAACTATGGTGGAGGGGTTCCAGATTAATTGAATTGAGGATTTTTCCTACACAACATCTCTCATGATTAAGTCTAAACTGTGTTTCAAACTCAAAACTTCAAAAGTGTATTTCCTTAAAAGAAATGAGGTCTGAGATCAGAGGAAGTATTTTTCCAATTGTCTTTGTTTGTTTATTTTGTTTTTTGAGACAGGGTCTTGCTCTGTGGTGGAGTGCAGTGGCTTGATATTGGCTCACTGCAGCCTAGACCTCCTTGGCTCAAGCAATTGTCTCACTTCTGTCCCCAGAGTAGCTGGGGCTACTGGCACACTCCACTACATGTGGCTAAAAGGAAGCAGACCCCATTGGGCAATTCCACTGGTAGCAACAGATTTTAGAGATACTCCTACTTTTATACCATGTGGACCCAGGGGCCATACAGACCCTGACGACAAAGATCAAAATGTCTACCCACAGTGGCATTTTTTTTTTTTTAAGATGGGGATTCACCATGATGACCAGGCTGGTCTTGAACTCCTGACCTCAGGTAATCCACCCACCTCAGCCTCCCAAAGTGCTAGGATTACAGGCATGAGCCACCGCACCCGGCCACAGTGGCATTTTTTAAAAGCCAGCCAATTTTGCAGTGGAGGGTCATAGACCAACTTTAGTGACACTAATGTTAATAAGTTCTGATAACCCACCACCATTGGATCAGCCATGATAACGGCATTTTTTGATGTCCATCTCTTCCCTGTCCCCAGGTCCAGAGACTATTTCACCCTAGCAGGGCCCGCCACTCACCTGGAGTCACACAACTGGCGTCTGACTTTATTCCACCTCCACTCGAAGTCTCCGTTATGTCCCCATCACTTCTGGTTCATTCGTCTCCAACAAGCCCTGGACTTTACCAATTTTTACAACAACCAGTCCTGCCCAAGGCCACCCCTCCCGGCCCAGAATTCTACAGTAAAATTTTTCACCAACGTCCCCTGCAGAGTGAGGAGTTTAAAAGACAGTAACATGAGTCCACAATTTTACCACTGTGAGAAATAAACATGCAGTATATCATTTTAACTGATGCAAGACTGGATTTTGTTTAAATAAAAAAGCTAATTAATTAATCACCTAAATTATTTAGAATTGCTTATGAGTCTTAAGTTTATTACTATTTACACTATTTTAAAGAATTGTAAATGTAGGCCGGGCGCGGTGGCTCAAGCCTGTAATCCCAGCACTTTGGGAGGCCGAGGCGGGTGGATCACGAGGTCAAGAGATCGAGACCATCCTGGTCAACATGGTGAAACCCCATCTCTACTAAAAATACAACAAATTAGCTGGGCATAGTGGCGCGTGCCTGTAATCCCAGCTACTCAGGAGGCTGAGGCAGGAGAATTGCCTGAACCCAGGAGGCGGAGGTTGCGGTGAGCTGAGATCGCGCCATTGCACTCCAGCCTGGGTAACAAGAGCGAAACTCCATCTCAAAAAAAAAAAAAAAAAAAAGAATTGTAAATGTAAAGGTGGATATACAATTAAGTTGAATCATAATTTAAATAACCAATGTCTTTATACATTCTGTTCTTAGAAATCTGAGACAAAACTTAAACTTATGTGAATCTGTGGAGATATTACATCTACACGAATTGGGGAACACTTGGATTTGTTTGTTTAGTTTTTAGAGACAGGGTCTTGCTATGTCACCTAGTATTCTTGGCCTCAAGCGATAAACCCGCCTCTGCCTCTCAAAGTAATAGGATTATAGGCTTGAGCCACTGGGCCCCACCCACCTGAATGAACTTTTAAGGGATCATAGTTCACTGTCAGATTATTAGGATTAACAGTGATTACATCATTCTTTAATGATAATTTAATTATGTTACCCAAAGTGAACTGACTTAACGATCTTGGACTTATACAACATTGAAATAATTAGTAATCACTGTTTACCTGGAAGCCTTCAAAGAAATTAAAATTTGGGGAAGAGAAGTAAATAAAATTCATAGTAGCCATAGACTATTCAAATGAATTTTAATCTGTGTATATATTTTAATAATACAAGTTTTATTCATAAATAAGACTCCATAAGGTTAAAAGCAGGGGCAGTTCCTGTTTTAAAAAGAGAATATACAAATGAAACATGCCATTTTATTTATAATTGCAAATTAGGTTATTTTAAATGGATGAGAATTGAGATGTTGTTAAATCCAATTCTTGCTTCTCAGATTTCACAAAATAATAGCACATCAAGTCCTCAGATCTAAGCAATCATAGCAGATTCCAAATGGCCTCTGAATATTGGCGGGAATAGCCCCGTTTCTTCTCTTGCATTAAAGATGCATCATTTGGTAAACAAGGGAACATGGCATTTAGATTCTTACATGATTGTGTTATAGAAGTAACTTCCAGTTTCATCACCTCACTTCATTTAAGAGAGGCTGCTGACTGCAGACAACATACAACGAGGGATTTCAAATCCGACAGTAGAGTTACCTGAGACCTACTTCATTTTTGTTTTAAGCAGAGTAATTTCCTGGAGAGTTTTAGTTCCAATACCACAGTAATGATGATGGTAGAAAAACTTACTACCATCTTTTGGCAAAACATAAACTTTTGGCAAAAAGTAGGTTACAAGGCAGTCATGTCCTAAAAACACTTCATCGGGGTTCATACACAAATGGTGAAATATCGTGGAATTAAGCCTGGCACAGAACCAGAACTGGGTACATTGAACTTGAACAGCTGCTCAATCCCCAGCACAGGTCCATATCAAAGAGTGAAGCAGAAAGAGCCCTCTTAAGCCCAGGAAAGAAGCAGTTATTGGCACCACAGTAACCCACGCCTGTACTCCCAGCACTTTGGGAGGCTGAGACAGGTGGATCATTTGAGGTCAGGAGTTTGAGACCAGCCTGGTCAACTTGGTGAAACTCCGTCTCTACTAAAAATACAAAAATTGGCTGGGCGTGGTAACAGGCACCTGTAATCCCAGCTACTCGGGAGGCTGAGGCAGGAGAATCACTTGAACCCGGGAGGCAGAGGTTACAGTGAGCCAAAGTCATGCCACTGCTGCACTTCAGCCTGGGCAACAGAACAAGACTCTATCTCAAATAAAAAAAAGAAAACAAAAAAAGTGAACAGCTATGTATTTTTGATTATGTATTTGTTTCTCATGATGTTCAAATTAAGATAATAAAGCCAAGTCTTAAAATCATCACTCCAAAATAGCACCTTTGGACTGGGGGTGGTGGCTAACACCTGTAATCCCAGCATGTTGGGAGGCCGAGGTGAGTAGATCACCTGAGGTCAGGAGTTCGAGACCAGCCTGGCCAACATGGTGAAACCCTGTCTCTACTAAAAAATACCAAAATTAGCCAGGCATGGTTGTGTGCACCTGTAGTCTCAGCTATCGGGAGGCTGAGGCAAGAGAATCACTTGAACCCGGGAGGTGGAGGTTGCCGTGAGCCAAGATCATGCCACTGCACTCCAGCCTGGGAAACATAGAGAGACTCTCCATCTCAAAGATAAATAAATAAATAAACAAATAAATAAATAAATAAATAAATATTTGATCAGCACTCTTCAAAAATGTCCAGGTCATGAAAAGTGAGGCAACATAGAGAAACTCATAAACTGGGCCAGGCGCGGTGGCTCAAGCCTGTAATCCCAGCACTTTGGGAGGCCGAGGCGCGTGGATCACGAGGTCAAGAGCTCGAGACCATCCTGGTCAACATGGTGAAACCCCGTCTCTACTAAAATACAAAAAATTAGCTGGGCATGGTGGTGCGTGCCTGTAATCCCAGTTACTCAGGAGGCTGAGGCAGGAGAATTACCTGAACCCAGGAGGCAGAGGTTGCGGTGAGCCGAGATCGCGCCATTGCACTCCAGCCTGGGTAACAAGAGCGAAACTCCATCTCAAAAAAAAAAAAAAAAAAAAGAAAAAAAAGAAATTCATAAACTGGTGGAGAGTGAGCCAGTTAATGCTATATGGTACCTTCACTTGGATTCTGTGAAAGAAAAAAGAGGCTAGTGGACGAACTGTTTTAAACCAAATATAGTCCTCTTAGTCCATCTAGTTAAAGGTTTGTCAATTTTGTTCATGTTTTAGAACAACTAATGTTAGGCTTCATTAATTTTCTCTACTCTTTTCTTTTTTTTTTTTTTTTTTTCCTGGTACCTGGGAGGAAATTCTCTACTGCTTTCTATTCTTTATTTCATCTCTAATCTTTGTTATTTCCTTCCTCTTGCTAGTTGTGGGGTAGTTTGCTATTCTTTTTCTAATTACTAAAATGTAAAGTTAGGTTGTTGATTTGCGATCTTTCTTTGTTTTTCTTTCTGTCCTTCTGTGAGAAGTAAAAAAGTTCTTTAAAATTGTCTTTCTTGTTAAAGAATAAATCCTAAGTGTGCTAATAACTCTTTGTTAAGCCCTATCCTATGTAGCTGTTAGACATGCCATGCTTACAGGCACGTAGTACATTCTATGTTCTTGTACTTTAACCAAGATATCTGTGCTGGACGTGCTCACAGGCATGTCCCAGCCCTCCATGGCTTTTACCTGTTTAGAAAAGTTTTAAGTTATTAGCCAATCGAGTTTTAGTTTAGATTGTGAGGTCTGGCTCCAGCCAATGGAGATCAGACACAGCAGTAAGGACAACCCCAAATGCCTAAGGAATAAACATCTGCTTTCCTTTGTTCACTGTACTCTCAAGGCAAGATGGCCAGAGAGGGTACCCTTCCTGCAGTCCAGGGAGTAAAAACTGCCTTGCTGAAAGGTCCTTTGTCTCAGTGCTAATTTTTCTTTGTGGCACCAACCTCTGTTTCCAACTCCTTCCTTCCTTCTTTCTTTCTTCTTTCCTTCTTTTTTTTTCTTTCTTCCCTCTCTCTCTCCCTCCCTCCTTCCTTCCTTCCTTCTTTCTTGCCTTCTTTCCTTCCTTTCTTTCTCTCGCTCTCTCTTTTTTTATTCTTTCTGAAGACAGGGTCTCACTCTGTTGCCCAGGCTGGAGTGCAGTATTGCAATCACAGCTCACTACATCCTCAGCCTTCTAGGCTCAAGTGATCCTCCCACCTCAGCCTTCTGATAACTGGGACTACAGGTGCACATCACCATTCCCAGCTAATTTTTGTATTTTTTTTTGTAGAGATAGGGCTTTGCCATGCCCAGGCTGGCTCAAACTCCTGAACTTAAGGAATCCACCCACCATGGCCACCCAAAGTGCTGGAGTTACAGATGTCAGCCACAGCACATGGCCTGATTTGCATTCGTTCTTCTTTTTTACTGTTAAGCATTAGCAGCTATAAATTTCTCCCTCAGCACTGCTTTTGCTACGTCACATAAGTTTTCATTTACTGTGCAAATGAAAATAATGTGTTTTCAATTTTATTTGTCTCTATGTCCTAATTTCTCTAGGATTTCTTGTTTCACTTGTGTTTTTTAATTTCCACAAATTTGTGGATTTTTCAGTTTTTATTCTGTTATTGATTTTTAACTTCCCTTTGTGGTCAGATAAGGTACTTTGTATCATATCTATTTTTTGGTAATCTATTAAGAATTGATTTGTGGCTACTAGATGGTCTACATTGGAGAATGTCCCATGTGCACTTGAGAATGTGTATATATTCTGTTGTTTGGGTACAGTGTTCTGCATATGTCTGTTAGATCTAGTTGGTATATCCTGTCGTACAAGAACTCTGTTTCTTTCCTTATATTCTGTCTGGTTGTTCTATCCATTATTGAGAGTGGGGTATTGAGGTCTCAGCCTTCTTTTTTTGAGAGAGTCTTGTTCTATAGCCTAGGCTGGTGTGCACTGGGACTATCTGATCTCGTCAGCTCACTGTGACCTCTGCCTCCTGGGTTCAAGTGATTCTCTTGCCTCAGTCTCCGAGTAGCTGGATTACAGACATGTACTACTACGCCCAACTAATTTTTTTTTTTTTCTTTTTTTTTTTGAGACGGAGTTTCGCTCTTGTTGCCCAGGCTGGAGTGCAATGGCGTGATCTCGGCTCACCACAACCTCCGCCTCCTGGGTTCAGGCAATTCTCCTGCCTCAGCCTCCTGAGTAGCTGGGATTACAGGCACGCGCCACCATGCCCAGCTAATTTTTTTGTATTTTTAGTAGAGACGGGGTTTCACCATGTTGACCAGGATGGTCTCGATCTCTTGACCTCGTGATCCACCCGTCTCGGCCTCCCAAAGTGCTAGGATTACAGGCTTGAGCCACCGCGCCCGGCTCAGGCTGGTCTTAAACTCCTGGCCTCATGTGATCTGCCCACCTCGGTCTCCCTAAGTGCTGGGATTACAGGCGTGAGCCACCGCACCCAGCTGACATCTCTGTCTATTGTTGTAGAGCTGTTTCTTTCTCTCTTCAATTCTGTCAGTTTTTTGCTTCATATATTTTGATGGTCTGTTATTAAATTATAAACATAAATGTTTATAATTGTTTTATCTTCATGCTTTATTTTACCTTTTATTAATATGGAATCCCATTCTTTGTCTTGTGTAAACTTTTCTGATTTAAAGTCTGTTTTGTGTGATGTTAACATAGCCACCCCGCTCTCTTCTGTTTGCTATTTGTATATAATATCTTTTTCCATCCTTTTACTTTCAGCCTATTTGTCTTTATCTAACATGATCTCTTGTAGACATGATATATTTGAATCACGCTTTTTATACATTATGCTGATTTTTGTATTTTGATTGGAGAGTTTAATCCATTTACATTTAAAGTATCTACTGACAAGGAGGGATTTAATTCTGCCCTTTTGCTATTTGTTCTCTTTCTTTCTTTTCTTTTCTTTTTTTTTTTTTTTTTTTGAGACAGAGTTTTACTCTGTTGCCGAGTGCCAGGCTGGAGTGCAGTAGCGCAATTTGGCTCCCTGCAACCTCCACCTCCTGGGTTCAAGCAATTCTCCTGCTTCAGCCTCCCGAGTAGCTGGGATTACAGGCACGCGCCACCATGCCCAGCTAATTTTTGCATTTTTAGTAGAGACAGGGTTTCACTATGTTGACCAGGATGGTCTCGATCTCTTGACCTCGTGATCCGCCCGCCTCGGCCTCCCAAAGTGCTGGGATTACAGGCATGAGCCACCACACCCTACTTGCTATTTGTTTTCTACATGCCTTATACCCTTTTTGTTCTTCGTTTCTTGTATTACTGCCCTGTATTTAGTTAATTTTTTTTGCAGTGAGACGTTTTAAATACTTGGGTGTGTGTGTGTATGTGTGTGTATCCTTTTGTACATATGCTATAGATATTTTCTCTGTGGTTATCTTGGGAATTACATTTGGCATCCTAAAATTATAACACTAATTTGAATTTATTTATTTATTTATTTATTTCTAAGGATGGAGTCTTACTCTGCTATCCAGGCTGGAGTGCAGTGGTACAATCTCAGCTCATTGCAACCTCTGCCTCCTAGATTCAAGCGATTCTCCTGCTTCAGCCTCCCTGAATAGCTGGGATTATAGGCATGTGCCACCATGGCTAACTTTTGTATTTTTAGTAGAGACGTGGTTTTGCCATGTTGGCCAGGCTAGTCTCGAACTCCTGACCTCAGATGATACACCTGCCTTGGCCTCCCAAAGTGCTGGGATTACAGGCATGAGCCACCACACCCACCTTAATGTGAATTTCTACCACCTTAACTTCAAACACATATAAAAACTCTGCTCCTATACAGCTCTGTGCCCATCCCTTTCATCCCATTTACTGATGTCATAAAATTACATTTTTGTGCTTGTATGTTCAAAAACACAAGCTTCTAATTGATTTTTTAATACTTAGTCTCTTAAATAATATAAAGAAAATGTGGAGTTTTAAATCAAAGTTACAATAATACTAGCTTTTATAATGGCACTTTCTTTTGTTGTTGTTGTAGACGTGGGGTTTCACTATGTTACCCTCGCTGGTCTCAAACTCCTGGGCTCAAGTGATCCACCTATGTTGACCTCCCAAAGTGCTGCAATTACAGGTATGAGCCACCATGGTCTCTTACTTTCTTCTTCATTTTTAATGGACAGTTTTGCCAGGTAGAGGATTCTTCACAGTTTTTTCCTTTCAACTTTTTGTGTATATTGATCCACTGCCTTCTGGCCTCCACAGTTTCTGATAAGAAATCAGGAGACAATCTTATACGGAATCTCTTGTATGTAAACAGTTGCTTCTTTCTTGCTGTTCTCAAGATTTTCTGGTTGTCTTTGGCCTTTCTCAGTTTCATTATAATGTTTCTTTATGGGACCACTCTTGAGTTTATTACACTTCAACTTTGTTGAGCAACTTGTATGTTTGTATTCACATCTTTCATCAAGTTTGGGGCATTTCAAGCCTTTATTTATGAAAAAAAAAAAAAAAAGAAAAAAATATATATCTTTTGCCCTTTCTCTTTTTTTCTTATGATACTCCTAACAGTGCATATGTTGGTCTGAATCTTTCTTCCAGCTACTCACATTGCTTTTTAATCCCTTTAGTCAAATTTACATTGTAGTTCTTGTACTTTTCAGCTTCAGAATGTTTTGTTCCTTTTTCTGTTTTCTCTCTCTTTATTGAAAGTTCCATTTTATTCATATATTATTTTCTTGACTTTGTCCACTTCCTTGTTTAGCTCTTTGAGCGTCTTTAAGTCAGTTGCTCAGGAATGTTTGGTGTTGCCTCTGCAATGGCAGACTCTTGCTGTAATGGCAGGTTGCCTTAGTAATGGCAGGTTGCCTCAGCCATGGTGGACTACCTCCATAGTGGTGGAGTGCCTCGGCGATTGCGGATGCCCCTCCCCCACAGAGCTGGACCATCCCGGGTTCACCTGTGCTTGCTGTGAAACTCTCAATCCAAAGAGTTTCTGATTGCTGTTCTTTTGTGGGGGTGGGACCAGCCAAGCCTGATCACCTGGCTCCCTGCCTCAGAGCCTTTTGCTTTTTAGTTGAACTGTTGACTCTCTCCCAGGTGTTCCAGTCACCTTTTGAAAAGGTGCTGGGGGCCAGGCGCGGTGGCTCAAGCCTGTAATCCCAGCACTTTGGGAGGCCAAGGCGGGTGGATCACGAGGTCGGGAGATCAAGACCATCCTGGTCAACATGGTGAAACCCCGTCTCTACTAAAAATACAAAAAAAAATTAGCTGGGCGTGGTGGCACGTGCCTGTAATCCCAGATACTCAGGAGGCTGAGGCAGGAAAATTGCTTGAACCCAGGAGGCGGAGGTTGCAGTGAGCCGAGATCGTGCCATTGCACTCCAGCCTGGGTAAGAAGAGCGAAACTACTTCTCAAAAAAAAAAAAAAAAAAAAAAGAAAAAGAAAAGGTGCTGGGATCTGCGTGCTTTCCCATGCGGCAACTCACTAAGCAGCCACGCTGAGATTCGTGGGGCTTTTTTTTTTTTTTTTTTGTCTGGGAATATCCCGGCCTGGCTCCCTGTTTCAGACTCCTTTTTAGTCAGATTAATGGGTGACTGCGCCTTCCCAGGGCTCCAATCGCCATATAAAAGGGCACCCGGACCAGTGTATTTTGTACAGAGAACTGCTGTGCTGGGGCACCGCAAAGCAGCCGCTCGGGCCAAAACAGCTGCGGGGACCTAAACTGGCCGGCCGGCGGAAACAGTCATGCTGGCGACCCGTGGGGGTCCTCTGCCTGGGAATCTCCTGGTCTGTGGGCAATAAAAATCCATGTGGAAATGTGAAGTCCACTCACCCTCTGCGCTTTCAGTGGGAGCTGGAATCCTGAGCTGTTCCTAAACGGCCATCTTGGATCCGAATCCTTTTATTTTATTTTTATGGTTGCATGCTGTCTCTAAGCTGGGGATAAGTTTGAGAGATATATTTAAGGTCTTCCCGAGCCTCTGCCTTTCCCTGGACATGCACGGTGACCTTCTATATTTCCCTGTATATGCAGTTATTTTCGATGTCCCAGTCCTTACATGTCTGGTCCCTAAAAGGGGGAAAAGGGAAAAATGAAGGGGAGAAAAACCAGTCAAGCAGTCATGTCTTTTTAAGTTTCCCGAAGTCACTTCTGCCAGTGTGGATTGTAAAAATGGCAATAAGCGGTTACAACAATGGCAGCTCACGACTGTGTCTGCACCTCTACCATCAGAAGCCGTAATCAGGGATCAGAACATAGATTCCAGATACTTGGAGGGCAAGGTTCTTATCGCCTACCCTGGCTCCTGCAAGCCAAGTTCAGGTTTCTCCAAGAGTGTGAGAGCTGAAATTGACTGAAATTGGACACAGTCTTCCCCTAGAGTCACAAGCCTTGTAATAGATTCTAGAGTTCCAGCATAGTTATATCAGACAGATTCTGTCAGTACAATTGACCAGGTAGAGGGATTGATTCCTGGTGTTTTCTACTCTGCCACCTTCCCTGATGTCATTATGATCTTATTACTGGTTTTTTTTTTTTTTTTGTTTTGTTTTTGAGACAGGGTCTCACTCTGTCACCCAGGCTGGAGTGCGATCATGGCTCACTGCAGCCACGACCTCCTGGGCTCAAGGATCCTCCCACCTCAGCCTCCCGAGTAGCTGAGGCTACAGGCACTGTGTCACCATGCCTGGCTAATTTTTTTTCTTTTTTAATTTTTGTAGAGACAGAGTTTTGACTTGTTGCTCAGGCTGGTCTTGAACTCCTAGGCTTGAGTGATTCACCCACCTCAGCCTCCCAAAGTGCCAGGAGTATAGGCATCAGCCACTGCACCCAATCCTTATGATCTTGTATTTACTCACTTTTGAATAGTTATTTCTCACTTGTCATTTATTTGGTTTTCATTGTTGTTGTTGTTGACCTATTTTTGAAACAAGATCTCACTCTATTGCCTAGGCTGTAGTCTAGGCTGGAACTAGAGGTGCATGCCACCATTCCCAGCTAGTTTTTAATTTGTTTTGTAGAGACGGGGTCTCAATATGTTACCCAGGTTTGTCTTAAACTCCTGGGATCAAGCAGTCTCCTCACCTTCTCCTCCCAAATTGCTGAGCTTACAGGCATGAGCCACTACACCCCACCTACTTGTCATTTCTTATTTGGTTATGCTATATAATGATTTTCTATAGTTTGATATTTTTCTAAGAACTAATTTTTAATTGCTTGATTAGCATATTATTCATTATGTAGACTTTTTTGTTTTCTGATTCAATATTTCCTGTTTTCACATTTAGCAGTTTCATCCTGTATTTTTTCATTTTGTTTTGCTATTCTTTTCTTTTTTGGGTCATGTTTAATCCATTTATTTTAATCCTCTTATCATTTATTTTTGTTCTCGTCTAATAGGTCTTTTAAGCTCATTTACATTTATCGATACAATGAATTTGTTTAGTCTCAGTTATATTGTTATATATTATCTTTTCAAAATTTTATATTTTTACTGTACTCTGTTGTCCATTTCCTTTGTTCATTTTCATTCTTCTTTTTTTTTTTTTTAATCAGAGTGGCTGAACCACACTGCAAATGATACAAATGACACATTTATTATAGGTACTAGGCCTTAGATAACTTTCAGATTTAGTGAATAAATCTTTGTAAGACTTGCCTCTGTGACTGATGCTGATCTGACTGATGTAAGGAAGGGAAGATGGATGTGAAGTTAGGAAATCAGGGATGGGTAAACGGGAACTTTTGAGGACAGACTGGAACAGCACTGAATCTCATTGCCTCAGGTCTTAATGTTGTAAGTCACCTGTAGGAGAAACTGGTTCTCTTCACCATGGGTAGCATGGGGCCCGGGATTTGGAGAAGCTAAGGGAGATAAGACAGGAGCTGGGGTAACAGCTGGTCTGGCTGTCCCACTGCAGTAAAGTAAGCAGTAGATCAGGAGCGATGCAACTGTAATTCTATCTTGTGGCCTTTCCTAACTCAGAACGATACAGGGAAGGACATTTGGAGAAACCATTTGAAGGAATTTAGCTAAGCTGAAACATCACAAAATCCCTTGTGTGTGTGTGTGTGTGTGTGTGTGTGTGTGTGTATGTGTGTGTAAAATTTAAGGTTTTAATTTTTTTCTGATTGTTATATTTTATAATACTTTCAGTTCTCACTTTCCTTTAGACAATGACTTTAAAAATTTTTTAAAAATATTTTCTGGCCGGGCGCGGTGGCTCAAGCCTGTAATCCCAGCACTTTGGGAGGCTGAGGCAGGTGGATCACGAGGTCAAGAGATCGAGACCATCCTGGTCAACATGATGAAACCCCGTCTCTACTAAAGGTGCAAAAAATTAGCTGGGCGTGGTGGCGCGTGCCTGTAATCCCAGCTACTCAGGAGGCTGAGGCAGGAGAATTGCCTGAACCCAGGGGGCGGAGGTTGCAGTGAGCCGAGATCGCACCATTGCACTCCAGCCTGGGTAACAAGAGTGAAACTCCGTCTCAAAAAAAAAAAAAAAAATTTCTATAAGTTGTTACTTTTTTTAGAGACAGGATCTCACTATGTTGCCCAGGCTGGTCTTGAACTCCTGGGCTCAAGCAACCCTCCCACCTCGGCCTCTCAGTGTGCTAGGCTTACAGGCATGAGCCACCAGGCCTGATCTCCTTTAGACAATGTCTATTGTTATAAAACTAACTTGTGCCGGGTGCAATGGCTCATGCCCGTAATGAAGCTGAGACAGGAGGATTACTCAAGGTCAGGAGTTCAAGACCAACTTGGCCAACATGGCAAAACCCCATCTCTACTAAAAATACCAAAAATTAGCTGGGCATCGTGGTGTGTACCTGAGTCCCAGGTACTCGGAAGGCTGAGGTAGGAGAATCACTTGAACCCAGGAGGCGGAGGTTGCAGTAAGCCAAGACTGTACCACTGCATTCCAGCCTGGGTGACAGAGTGAGACTCCTCAAAAAAAAAAAAAAAAAAAAAAAAAAAAAACTAGCTTGTAACCTCTTCCTCACTCTTCCCTCTTTTTTTTCTACCATCCAAAATTTAGCTTTTCTTTGCACTTTCAAATAAACCTAGGCTTCCATTATTTGATTTTTCAGCTTTATGAAATATCTTCTGAATATAGCTATTGCCTCTGCATCACTTAATAAGTTTACTGGGTTTTCTGTCTTCTCTCACTTTTTAAGTGATATGATTTCCATGTTGACAGAGTATATCACATTTTCTTTCTTTTTTTTTTTTTTTTTTTTTTTTTTTTGAGACGGAGTTCGCTCTTGTTACCCAGGCTGGAGTGCAGTGGCGCGATCTCGGCTCACCGCAACCTCCGCCTCCTGGGTTCAGGCAATTCTCCTGCCTCAGCCTCCTGAGTAGCTGGGATTACAGGCACGCGCCACCATGCCCAGCTAATTTTTGTATTTTTAGTAGAGACGGGGTTTCATCATGTTGACCAGGATGGTCTCGATCTCTTGACCTTGTGATCCACCCGCCTCGGCCTCCCAAAGTGCTGGGATTACAGGCTTGAGCCACCACGCCCAGCCGTATATCACATTTTCATATTAGTGTACTATCCTTATCTTCACATGTGTTTCAGCCTCACATTTTCTGCTACACACAGTCAAGATTTGCCACAGATATTTTTGTCAAAGTTCTTCCAATTATCTTTTCTAGCCCTTTCCCTCTTAGGTTCATCAAGAAGAGGCAATGGGAAAAATATTCTCCAAGTTCTGGCGTGTTTAAAATTACTCTCCTACAGCCTTGGTATTACAAGTTAACTGACCCACAATGTCTCTCCTGGTGTAAATGCCATTCCACTGTTTCCTTGTGTTGAATGTTTATGTCAAGAACATGATGTCAATATACAGATCATGGTCCATGGTGCTTCCTGCATACTTTTGGTTTCCGTTTGTGTGGATTTTTTCCCCCCATCCTTTCATGTCTGTTTTATTTATTTATTTGTTTGTTTGTTTGTTTATTTATTCTTGAGGCTGAATTTCGCTCTTGTTGCTCAGGCTGGAGTGCAATGTCATGATTTCGGCTCACTGCAACCTTCGCCTCCCAGGTTCAAGCTGTTCTCCTGCCTCAGCCTCCCGAGTAGTTGGGATTACAAACATGCATCACCATGCCTTGCTAATATTTGTTTTTTTAATAGAGTCAGGGTTTCACTCTGTTGGCCAAGCTGGTCTTGAACTCCCAACCTCGGGTGATCTGCCCACTTCAGCCTCTCAAAATGCTGGGATTACAGGCATGAGCCACTGCGCCTGGCTTCTCATCCCTTCATATCTATGTATGTCTTTTTTTTTTTTTTTTTTTTTTTTTTTTTTTTTTTTTGAGACAGAGTCTTGCTCTGTTGTCCAGGGTAGAGTGCAGTGGCCTGATCTTGGCTCGCTGCAACCTCCATCTTCCAGGTTCAAGTGATTCTCCTGCCTCAGCCTCCCAAATATCTGAGATTACAGGTGCCTACCACTGTGCTTGGCTAATTTTTGTATTTTTAGTAGAGATGGAGTTTCACCAATTTGGCGAGGCCTGACCTTGTGATCTACCTACCTTGGCCTCCCAAAGTGCTGGGATTATAGGCATGAGCCACTGCACCCAGCCCTATGTATGTCTTTACAGGTGAAGTGAGTTTCCTGCAGGTGGCATACAATTGGGTCTTTTTTTTTTTTTAATCCTTTCAGCCAGTTTGTGTCTTTTAATTGGGGAACTTAAGTCATTTACATTCAAGTTTGTTATTGACAGGTGAGAGTAAAATACTCCTGTCATTTTGTTAGTTGTTTTCTGATTGTTTTGTATATGTTATGTTCCTTTCTTCATCTTTCATTATTTACCTTTATGATTTTTTGGGGTTTTCTGTAGTGACAATGTTTGGTCCTTTCTCTTTCTCATTTGCATATCCTCTTGACCAGTAAGTTTCATACTTTCATTATAGTTACTGTCCTTTTGCTTTCAGATGTAGGACTCCCTTAAGCATTTCTTATAGGGCCAGTGTAGTGATGATGAATTCCCTCAATATTTCTTTTTCATTTGTTAGGAATAGTTTTGCTGGATACAGTATGCTTGTCTGAAAATTCTTTCCTTTCCACACTTGGAATATATCATCCCATTCTTTCCTGGCCTGTACAGTTTCTGCTGAGTAATCCACTATTAGTCTGATGGAGATTCCCTTATATGTGACCTGATGCTTTTTGCTTGTTATGTTTAGAATTCTCTCTTTGTCGTTTACTTTATTTTTTTTTCTTTTGAGACAAGGTCTTGCTAAGTTGCCCAGGCTCAAGTACAGAGGTTACTTTACAGGCACAATCATAGCACACTATAAACTCCTGGCCTCAGGCCTCCCAAGTAGCTGCCTCAGGCTCCCAAGTAGCTGAGATTTGATGATAATGTGCTTTGAAGAAGACTGTTTTTAGGTTGAATCTATTTGGGGATCTTTACTTCTCATATATGAATATCTATATCTCTGACAAGACTTTAAAAGTTTTCAGCTATTGTTTTGTTAAACAAGTTTTCTATTGTCTTTGCCCATCTCTTCTTCTGAAATTGCCGAAGTTTGAATATTTGGTTGTTTTACGTTATCTCACATGTCATCCACGCTTTCTTCATTCTTTTTTCATTTCTTTTTGTCTGACTGGGTTATTTCAAATGACCAGACTTTAAGTTCTGAAATTCTTTCTTGTGCTTGATCTAGTTTATTGTTAAAGCTCTTGAATGAATTTTTTATTCGATTCATTGAATAGTTCGGTTCCAGGATTTCTGTTTGTTTTTTTGTATCTTTGTTGAATTTTATCTCTTCGTTGAATTTCTCATTCAGATCATGAATTGTTTTCCTGATTACTTTGTATTATTTGTCTGTGTTCTCTTGTATCTCATTGAATTTCTTTAATATCATTATTTTGCATTCTTTTCCAGGCCATGTTATAGATTTCCTTTTCTTTGTGATGCTACTAGAGAATTATTGCCTCCATTTGGAAGAGTCGTGTTTCCTTGCTTTTTCGTGTTTCTCGTGTTCTTATATTGATATCTGCACATCTGGTGTAACAGTTGCTTCTCTCAGTTTTATGGACTGTTTTTTGTAGGGGTAGGCTCTTTCCTACAGTTGCATCTAAATTGGTTGGGCAGGGTACTTTGGCTTTGATTCTGGGTGGTATCTTCACCTATAATCAGCATCAGTGGTGTCTGTGAGTTCCTCAGTGGCATGGGATGTGGTTGTTAGTAGGAGCTGTGACAAGGCTTTCCTGGGGAAGGGGATGCCAGTTGGGCCAATTCTCAACTGCCAGTGGTGGCAGTGGTGGGCCAAGTGTACCAGTCCTCAGGCCCCCAGATGGTGTATGTGGGTGCTGGCAGTGGTGGGTATGGGCAGGCCAGTGTTTAGGCTTCCATGTGGGATGCTCAGGTACCAACAGTGGCAGTAGTGAGCTGAGTGGGTAGGCCATTGGACCCCCAGGAGTTGTGTGTGGCATTGGTGGTGATAGTAGCAGTGGGGACAACCCTGAGGCCCTGGAGCAGGATGCATAGCAGTCAGTCCTGGTTGTGGGCTGGGAGGGCCAGTCTCTCACCCCCTGAGAGATACACATGTAATCTGGTGATGGATGGATCTGTCCTTATGCCCCCAGATGGCATACACATGCAACAGTGATGGAGGGCAGAGTGGCCAAATTATCCCCAGGCCAGGCCCCTGGATAGTGCATGTGGGTGGTGGTGGCAGATGGAACAGCCTCATCCTGAGGTCCCTGGATGAGGCACATGGGTGCCAACACCTCTCCTCAAGCCTAAGGACAGTACACAGGTGGGCTATTCTCCAGGCTTTCTGTAAAGGTGCATGCAGGTGCACAGTGGCCCTTCTGAAAGGAATGGGATTGCTGTCAGTGACAGTGGCCCTGGAGCTGGAGGCACTCAGGCTCTGGGAAGCACAAGCTTTGACTCCCTTTGTCCCAGGTCAGTCTTCCTGGTGCACTGCTTTGCCTGTTTCCCAGGGTGTAGGACATTGCCTGGCATAGAGTGCTGGAATTCCAGTAACACTGCTGGGTCCAGCTGGCACCTCAATGCTGCCGCCTTCTGGGTAGATGTGAAAGGATATCATTGGGGTCCAGGGATGATGAAGTGCAGGGGCTGTTGGGGCCCAGGACAGGATGTAGTCTGGTGGGGGCTGAGCTCTCAAATGCCCTATGCTGCAGCTGCTTGGGTCTTGGGGATATGTGGGACTTAGTGTGAACTCCCTCTCTGAAACAATGCCATCACATGTCTCCAGGCAGCGCTCTATGCTAGTCTCAGGGCTTGCAAGGGCCAAGGGGCCTTCCCCTGGCTAGGCTTGGAGACTGCAGTGGGAATGCAGACTGCTGGGGATCTCTCAACTTTTCCCTACAATTGGGAGTTGTGAGCAGATCCCGGCAGGTCCAGCAGCTCTAGTTCTCTCATCTTCTGTGCACCTCAGAGATTCCCTGTCACTTCCCTGATGAATTCCAATGTTCTGTCTTAGAAGCTCTATCTGACATGTGGTTATCTACTCGTCGTATTGGTCATTCTTTGTGGAGGAGGCGAGTGCTGCCTGGCGCCTCTAGTCAGCTATTCTGAAACCCCTCTTAAGGGTTTTTATAATCTCTTGGAGGCCAGTAGCAAGTCAGTTCTCAAAGGAAGAGTGTACTGAAGAGGACATGCTTTCCAAATGATACTCTATCTAATAGAGGAAAGCTGGCCTCCGCTGGAAATTTCAAATGATTGTCCTTGTAGCCTTAATGTACTTAAGTTAATATCAAACCAGAGATTCTCAAACCAAAGGTCCTAAAGCTCCCATAGTTTCATTGTTTTAACTAGTCAAATAAGAGATTCCTTCGGGCTTCAGTGATTTCCTCTGTCTTCTCCTATGGATGAAGAAAAAGAAGAAAAGGAAGAATGGAGGGTTAGAGAGCTGCTGATACATATGTTCAGACTACATGCGGTTCCATGAAAAAAAAAAGAGAGAGAGAGAGAGAGCTGGTGATACAGTAAGAAATACACATCTGGTCTTTGTCCTCAGTTGCTGGCTGACACAGAGTTTCCAAAAACTTGGAATTTTCTGAGTGATGGGGTACCCTAAGGACATCTTTTGTTATTCATAAAAAGCCCTTTTCACCCGTACCTGAGTTTATGCTAATAATGAGTCTTGATGGCTCCTGGATAGCTAGGGGGCTGGGGGTCCAAGGAACCAATCATGATTAGAGGGTTGGAACTTTCAGCCCCATCCTGGGACCTCTAGGGGGAGGAGCTGAGCTGGAGATTGAGTTACTCATCAGTGGCCAATGATTTAATCAATTATGCCTATGCAACGAAGCCTCTGTAAAAATCCCAAAACAGAGGGGTTCAGGACCATCTGGGTCAGTGAACGCATCCCCATGTCAGGAGGGTGGTGCACCTCAGACTTGACGGAGACAGAAGCTCCTGTGCTCAGCTCCCTTCCAGACCTCGCCCTAGGCGCCTCTTCACTGGCTGCTCACTGGTGTCCTTTATAATATCCTGACCAATAAACCCAAGTAAAGTGTTTCCCTGAGTTTTGTGAGCCATTCTAGCAAATTCTCAAAACTGAAGAAGGGGTCGTGGAAACCTCCGATTTATATTTGGTTGGGCAGAAGTACATGTGGTAACCTGGGACCTTGAACTGGTATTTGAAGTGGGGGCAGCTTTGTGGGACTGAGCCCTTAACAGGTCGAGCCTGTACTAACTCCACGTCGTTGTGCCAGAATTAAATGGAATTGTTGGACACCTACTTGGTGTCCAGAGGGTTGGAGAATTGGTTGTTGTTGGTGTGTAAAAACTCCACACAATCCACACACTGGTGTTTGAAGCGATGTGAGTAAAAACAGTTCAGAGAGCCCTTTGGGACATTTTCCTATAGTGGGCCCTGGATCCCATAAAACTGCCATGTAACTATTTACCCTTCTCATGGGAACTATATGGGATTAACAGACTGTGACAACAGTCTTTTAATTTTCCATAATATTTTAACTTTTATCTGTTAAAAGATATCCAAGACCAAAGAAAGCAACTTTTTTTCCCCCTCAAGACAAGCCAGATGCCTTAACGGTCTGCCTCCAGGGCCCACAGGCTTATCACAAACCCGTAAATAAGGCCCAGAGCTTGCCAAGCTCAGCTTAGCCCAGCAGCCTGCAGGCAGGTGGCCCATAGCAGGCCTGGCTGGTGGGCTCTGGCTTAGGGAGTACCGGGATTCCCAGTCCAGATCTTCAGAGACCCTCTAGGACTGAGCTGCCGTTCAGCCTGCCTGAAACAGTCCCTGAATCCCAGCAGCTGCTTGGCTTCCAAAAAACATGTTTCCTGGGAATAATGCCTGGGGTGGGAGAAGCAGTTCAGGGAAGCCACTAAGGACAGGCCCGGGGCGTCCTGGGGTGGGAGCAGCAGGCCCAGAACAAGGATGCCAGCCCCAGACTGCATCTCTGCACCAATAGCGGGGGTTGGGAGAGGCCGGCACAGGTTTCCTCAGGAAAGTTCCAGGCTCAGGGGTTGGGGCAACCCAACCGCAAATGCTGGGGGGGGGCGGGGGCGGTGGTGGGAGTCTAGACTGTGAGCCGCACCCGCTGCACAGTGTACCACTCTAAGATAGCCAAGTCCTAGGACGCATGAAGACTTTCTACAGGAAGGTTCTCAGCCTCTGATTCCAGGCCCTGTCCCGGCGAGGAAGCAGAGACCAGACCGTAATGGGATGTGTGTCCGGCAGCATCCACACAGCAAGCAACCCTGTGAGGTCGGTTGCGTTGTTCTGTTTCACAGACAGGGAATGGGGGCTTAGCATAAGTGAAGTGTCTTTCCCAGGTCCGGCAGCAAGGAATGCCGGCTAGGATTCAGGCCCAGGTCTGTCTGGCTCCGAAGCCCATGTGTTTT
Organism: Saimiri boliviensis; assembly: GCF_048565385.1. Lineage (NCBI taxonomy): Eukaryota > Metazoa > Chordata > Mammalia > Primates > Cebidae > Saimiri > Saimiri boliviensis. Next base: position 42,979,151 of record NC_133459.1, read on the forward strand.
CTCTAGGGAAGAAATGGAAAGTGGTCCTATCCAATAAAGACCCTCAGGTTAAAAGCTCAGGGGCTCTCAGCCCACCCTGAGCAGGCCCCCCAGGGTCAAAGCTGAAACCCTTCCAGGGGCAGAAGTGGGGGTTAAGAGTGATCTCTACCAACAAATCACCAGCAACCAGTGCTACAGGTGATGGCTCTGGCTGCCCAGCAGCTGTGGGTAGGGCAAGGGCTGGTCCGGTCCTGAGGCCTTGTGGCCCCAGGTGGGCAGAGCCGGGCTATAGAGCCAGGCAGTCTCTAGCAGCCTGCCGAAGTGGGCCTTCAGTGTGGGGCCAGATGGGCTGGCCCTGGCAGCAGGGATAGGTCAGGCACCATGGGACTTATCCCCAGCGGCTACCTCTGCTCAAAGAAAGCAACTTAAAGAAAGTAAGTTATATTAAAATTTGTATTTGATCTAACACTTGACCTTGACCTTTTTAGCTCAATGACTTCACCTGGGGAGATGGGAATGAGGGAATTAAAACCTTTTCATTAGGGAAAACGTCAAACATACGCAAAGTAGAATGGTGTGATGAGCGTCCATGCGCTCATCACTCGGTTTCAACAGTGAGCAACATTATGTTCTCTTATTTATACTCTATCCTCCCCACCACTATTTTTCATTTGCTAGAGTGTTTTAAAGCAATCAAGAATAAAATATCCTTTACTTGTAAATTCTTCAGGAAAAATCTCGAACATAGGCAAGTTTTATAACTATCACAGAAACACAGTTTTATGATCATACCCAGAAAACGGTAATTCCCTGGGAACACAAAATATCTGAGACAGGTCGCAGTCGATTTAAGATTATTTTGCCAACGTTAGGGATGCACGCCTGTGACACAGCCTGAGGAGCTACTGACGACAGGTGCCCGGGGTGTTGGGGCATAGCTTGCTTTTACATATTTTAGGAAGGCATGAGACATCGATCAATACACGTAAGTTGTTCATTGGTTCAGTCTGGAAAGGCAGGGACAACTCGAAATGGGTGGTCGAAGGGGGTTTTGGTTTCCAGGTCATGGGTAGGTGAGAGACAAACAGGTTTTTCTGAGTCTCTGATTAGCATTTCTGAAGGAGACAGTCAGATATGCATTTATCTCAGTGAGCGGAGGGGTGACCTTGAAAACAGAAGGAGGCAGGTTTGCCCTAAGCAGTTCCCAGCTTGACCTTTCCCTGTAGTGTAGTGATTTGGGGGTCCCAAGATTTATTTTCCCTTCATATTTCCCCCTTTTCTTTTTGAAATCTTTCAGAGAAAGCATTTTTGAAGAAAATCAGTGCCTGGACTCAGGTTTCCTGTGATTTCTCATTGCTGGGATGGTTTATTCCTAGACAGGTAGGTCCCATGTTATTAGGAAGAGAAAATAGGGGGAAGAAGGGAGAAAACAACGACAAACAAAAAAGAACCATCCTGGAAAATGTACATGGGCCGTATTACTCTGAAGTTGTACATCGATAGGCAGGTATGAAAGTGGCTTATATATGTAAATAGGTTGCTGTCATTTGCTTCTGAAGTTTGTTGTCTAGCTTTAGTTTGCAGGGCTTTAAGAAAGCATAGCTTAGGCAGGGCGCGGTGGCTCATGCCTGTAATCCCAGCACTTTGGGAGGCCGAGGCGAGTGGATTACAAGGTCATGAGATCGAGACCATCCTGGTCAACAAGGTGAAACCCCGCCTCTACTAAAAATACAAAAAATTAGCTGGGCATGGTGGCGCGTGCCTGTAATCCCAGCTACTCAGGAGGCTGAGGCAGGAGAATTGCCTGAACCCAGGAGGAGGAGGTTGCGGTGAGCTGAGATTGTGCCATTGCACTCGTCTGGGTAACAAGAGCGAAACTCCGTCTCAAAAAAAAAAAAAAGAAAAAAGAAAGAAAGAAAGCACAGCCGGGTGCGGTGGCTCAAGCCTGTAATCCCAGCACTTTGGGAGGCCGAGGCGGGTGGATCACGAGGTCAAGAGATCGAGACCATCCTGGTCAACATGGTGAAACCCCGTCTCTACTAAAAATACAAAAAATTAGCTGGGCATGGTGGCACGTGCCTGTAATCCCAGCTACTCAGGAGGCTGAGGCAGGAGAATTGCCTGAACACAGGAGGCGGAGGTTGCAGTGAGCCGAAATCGCGCCATTGCACTCCAGCCTGGGTAACAAGAGCAAAACTCCGTCTCAAAAAAAAAAAAAAAAAAAAGAAAGCACAGCTTAGTTTTCAGTGATTTCAAATTAGAAAAAATGGGGCAGGGAAGGAGAAAAGAAATGTGAAAAGCAAAAAGTTCCTCTTCAGAGTTTCCCTTTTTGTTAAAGAATAAATAATAAGTGTTGGAAATAATTTTCTTTAAAAAAAAAAAAAAAAAAGAAGGCCAGGCACAGTGGCCCATGCCTGTAATCCCAGTACTTTGGGAGGCCAAGGCAGGCAGATCATAAGGTTAGGGAGTTTGAGACCAGCCTAGCCAATATGGTGAAACCCTGTCGCTACTAAAAATACAAAAATTAGCCGGGTGTGGTGGCGCATGCCTGTAGTCCCAGCTACTCTGGAGACTGAGGCAGAAGAATCACTTGAACCTGGGAGGCAGATGTTGCAATGAGCCAAGATTGTACCATTGTACTCCAGCCTGGGTGACAGAATAAGACTCCATCTCAAAAAAAAAAAACTAACTTCCTTTTAGTTTCCTTGCTTTTTGCTCATAGCTCCTCGTTAAGCCCTATGTAGCTGTTAAATATAGTAAAGGAATAAGTACATTCTCTGTTCTTCTACTTTAACCAAGTTATATGTTCTGGCCTATAGCCTGCTCAGACATGTCCGAACATGCCCGGGCATTTCCTGTCTCTTCCTTATGAAATCTTATTATTCTCCTAGTTTCGCATAAACAACCCCCTTCCTTTCTTTGTTCTCTATCACGTATTTACCTATGCAGGAAAGTTCTAGGTTTTTAGCCAATCGAGATCAGTCTGGATTGTGTGGTCCAGCTCCAGCCAATGAAGATGGGACACATCAGGAAGGACCCAATACGTCAGGGATAAAAACTTCTGTCTTTCTTTGTTCGATGTGCTCTCATGGCAATCAGACTTCTGAGAAGCACCCTTTCTGCAGAAAGTAAAATCACCTTAGCCGGGCGCGGTGGCTCAAGCCTGTAATCCCAGCACTTTGGGAGGCCGAGGCGGGTGGATCACGAGGTCAAGAGATCGAGACCGTCCTAGTCAACATGGTGAAACCCCATCTCTACTAAAAATACACAAAGTTAGCTGGGCATGGTGGCGCGTGCCTGTAATCCCAGCTACTCAGGAGGCTGAGGCAGGAGAATTGCCTGAACCCAGGAGGCGGAGGTTGCGGTGAGCCGAGATCGCGCCATTGCACTCCAGCCTGGGTAACAAGAGCGAAACTCCGTCTCAAAAAAAAAAAAAAAAAAGTAAAATCACCTTGCTGAGAAAAGTTCTTCATCTGAGCGTTGGTTCTTCTTTTCTTCTTTTCAGCACTGAGGAACAAGCATTTGTTTCCAACAGAAGGCAAAAAATGGAAAACATTATTTTAGAGACTTGTAGCCAGGAAAAATTAAAATTCAGTCCAAACTTTAGAAAATAATAAAAATGGAAAAACATTAGGCAAGACTAGAATCTAACAACAGGTGTACTAAACATTTTGAAACATTTCTCTCTCTTCAGTTTTCCATTTTTACTAAAGACAAATGATGGTAGGACCAATTTGCTTTACTATACTTGGCCTGAATATACAAAAGTGCAACAAGAGTAACTACTTTTCACATAGGCTTTTTTTTTTTTTTTTTTTTTTTGAGACAAAGTCTCACTCTGTCACTCAGATTTGAGTGCAATGGCATGATCTCGGCACAATGCAACCTCTGCCTCCTGGGTTCAAGCGATTCTCCTGCCTCAGCCTCCCAAGTAGCTGGGAATACAGGCATGGGCCACCACACCTGGCTAATTTTTTGTATTTTTAGTAGACACGGGGTTTCACCATGTTAGCCAGGATGGTCTCAATCTCCTGACCTTGTGATCTGCCTGCCTCAGCCTCCCAAAGTACTGGGATTATAGGCTGTGAGCCACCACACCCAGCTCTCACATAGGCTTTTTTTTTTTTTTTTTTTTCAAGAGAATTAAATCGTTTATTGATTACACATGATAATGGATGATACACAAGCTTCATTCTCATCTATAATTTTATCTGGTACCATTATTCAATTTAGATATATTGCATAGGATGTGCCAACAATCATCTTTATAACCAATAATTCCATGATTTTACTCGGGTAATCCCTTTTAATCGTGAACTTCAGGTCACAACAGTAACTATTAGTTCAACTACACCAAGGTTTCTGAAGACAGCGGCTTCTCCACCCAAGTAGGTTGTATATAAATTCCAAATAGAAGCTGGCATCACCCTGAAGGAATTCTAACACTGCTGGGGAAATTTACCAAGATGGCTTCAGAGTAAACTAACTTTACACAGCACATTAAAAAAACAGACATTTATTCAGCATCACGATGAGACTATTACATTTAGCAATCAACAGCATGGGTGCAAAAAAAAAAAAAAGAAAAAGGAAAAAAAAAAAACTACATTAAAACCCTTTGTTGGAATGCTTTACACTTTCCACAGAACAGAAACTAAAATAACCTGTTATACAATTAGTCACAAATACAGTCCTCGAGCTTTTTGCCCATACACATGAGTATTTATCTAAATCATGTCTTCTTTGTAGCAGCTAGGCCCTGCCACCACTGTGCTTGGCTGAGTTCACGAATCTTTTGTAACCTGTAGCTTCCCTGTCACTTCTCTGGCTCTCCTCTCCTGCTAAGCTTTGTTTCCTCATTATAATCTTCTGCCACTGCCATAGCTACTGCTGCTACTGGAACCGCCATAGCCACCTTGGTTTCGTGGTTTGGCAAAGTATTGGCCGCCACCACCACAGGGGCCAGAGCTTCTGCCTCCAAAGTTTCCTCCCTTCATGGGTCCAAAATTTGAAGACTGATTGTTGTAACTGCCAAAATCAATGTAGCTTCCACCACCTCCAAAACTGCCTCCATCATTACCAAATCCATTATAGCCATCCCCACTGCCACCATATGCACCACCACCACAGCTGCCACCAAAGCCACCACAACCACTGAAGTTTCCTCCACGACCAAAGTTGTCATTCCCACCGAAACCACCTCCACGACCACCACCAAGTTTCCAGAACCACTTCGACCTCTTTGTCTGGATGAAGCACTAACCATCTCTTGCTTTGACAGGGCTTTCCTAACTTCGCAGTTGTGGCCATTCACAGTATGGTATTTCTGAATGACAATCTTATCCACGGAGTCATGGTCATCAAAGGCAAAGCCCCTTTTCTTGCCACTGCCTCTGTCAGTCATGATTTCAATCACTTCCATTTTTCCATACTGTTCAAAATAATCTCTTAGGTGATGTTCTTCAGTGTCTTCTTTAATGCCACCAACGAATATTTTTTTCACAGTTAAGTGGGCACCTGGTCTTTGCGAATCTTCTCTCGAGACAGCTCTCTTTGGTTCCACAACTCTTCCATCCACTTTGTGTGGCCTTGCATTCATGGCTGCATCCACCTCCTCCACAGTGGCATACCTGACTAACCCAAAGCCCCTGGAGTGCTTGGTGTTTGGATCTCATTACCACACAGCCTGTGAGCGTTCCCCATTGCTCAAAATGGCTCCTCAGGCTCTCATCGGTTGTTTCAAAGCTCAACCCTACAATGAAGAGCTTCCTCAGCTGTTCCGGCTCTTTAGGAGACTCAGACATGATGGCAGGGAGAAGAGAGACTTTAACGATGCTTCTTTGGTGGCATCCATGGGCAGTCACATAGGCTTTTTAAATTGGCTTTGACGGAACTTTGTTCCATAGAAGGACTCTCAGATAAGACTTTAAAAGCTGAGCCCAGCCATGGCTTTATACCTATGGTTGAGTAAATTCCTCTCCTCTTGAGGTCTCAGAATAACTGGGGGCTCCTGGGTCTGTCAGAAAGTGACATTCTTTACTTATCACAGGTCAGTAACCCTGTACGGGGATTGTGTAGGCTATGAGGCCAGTTTTCCCAAGATGTTTTATTGGCTCTGTAAGTCAAGTTTAATTCCTTAAAGGAAAGCATACCATTCCAGTCAAAGCCTTGGTAAAATAACCAGTCTCTCCTATTATGTCCTGTTACAAAACCAAACCAAACCAGATTCTTACCGCACTTATGCAAATAACTATATTGTCACAAGAATACTCGCAAACAGTTTCCAAATTCTGAAGAAATCAGATAAATGTGCTCCAAATTTTGTTTATAGGAGTATATTTTACTCAATTGTTAACAACTGTAATTTGCTCAAATGTTTTCTTAACTCTGAAAAACAAAATAAAGGATCAGCAATGTTTTAAGCAAAAAAAAAAAAAAATCAAAAGGAATTACTTCAATCTTCTGTTAGTTCAGTCCATGCAGTTAACTCCTGTTCCGTTTGATATTCATGAACATTCTAGCTCTCCGTGAGAGTCCTGAAGGTTTTTTTCCTTTGTTTAATGTCATAATTCCCAAAGTTATTAGATACCTTCATTCAAAAGCACCTATCGAAGTCCTATTGCTGATTATAAACCACCTTTTGAAGAGGATCAAAACAAGACAGCAATTTATCTGTGGATGACAAAAAGTCATAAGACAGCCATTATTAAAACCACAGTTGACCAGGAATTTTGGTTACTTCTATAGCATCCAACAATTTTACATAACAATTAAAATTATTAATAATAACATACACTAAGTCATATCAGAATTATAGGGGTTTTACATAATTTTGGAACACATACCAATAACATTTATACAAATACAGTCCAAGGAATGCCAAACACCATTTCATCTTTGGCAATGCTTCTTGTATAATTTTTATACCAAATAAGCCCAATATGTCTCTTTTGGACTTCAGGGGACTAATATCAAAAAATTAATGAGAAGCCAAGTTAGAATTTGACTTTGGAAAGTTGGTCAAATATAAAAAAATTTAAATGGTCAATATAACAAAATAGGATTACAATCACAGGCCATTATGAAATAAGTCATTCATTTAACCAAACTGATAACTCAAAAGATTTTTTTAAGAAGGTGAAAACTTTCATTCTTTGAGAGAGAAGACTTAATTTCCCAAACAATAAGCCCTAATAGAAGCAGCGTGAGGCTGATTACATTTGTTTTCCAAAATTTTATAAACAACCTATGTAATTTTAATTATCTTGACTGTAAGATATCATTTCTATAAGCCTTTCATAACCTTTATAGTTTTTATTAAGGAATGGGTTAATGCTCCAAGAAAACCTTGTTAATCTGACGCAGGGGTTCATATACTGGTCTTGCATCAGTGTGCCTTTGACATTAATAGTTAATTTATAGAGAAACTGAACTTATTTTATCTCTCAAAATTGGCCCTATACAATCTCATGTGCCCATCTCTTCTGTAATAGTCCCTGGGTCTTGAGGAGTTTAATAGTTTTAATTTCTGGCCCTGTGTCTTATGAAGGCGGTTTATTTTGATTGGCATCTTCTACCAGGCCTAAAGATGAGGATATAATTGCTGTTAGTGTTTAAGATTTAGCAGGACTTGGAGTCCTTTTTAGACCCAGAAGTCAAAGCCCTTTAACTCAATGGCACAAGGACTTTAACAGCACATACAGAAAGATATATTGATGTAATAAGCTTAATTTAAAAACTTTTTTTTAATCTCAGTTTTTTTCCCTAAGCAAACCAAAACTTTATAGTAATGGCATAGGAATTGCTTTGATAAAACATAAAATCTGTTGGTCCAGTTACCAAAATGCAAAAGAAAAGAACTTCCGCAGTGCACAAAATATTGTATTGGAAGAAAACAGACCTTTAAGAAAACATTTTTGAGGTGGCTCTCGTGGAGGCAGCTAGCGCCAGGCTGGGGAGCGCTGAGCAGCGCGTCGTGCCCTGCGCTGCCCAGACTAGCGAACAATACAGTCAGGACGGCTAAAGGTGACCCCAAGAAACCAAAGGGCAAGATGTCTGCTTGTGCCTTCTTTGTGCAGACGTGCAGAGAAGAACATAAGAAGAAAAACCCAGAGGTCCCTGTCAATTTTGCAGAATTTTCCAAGAAGTGCTCTGAGAAGTGGAAGACAATGTCCGGGAAAGAGAAATCTAAATTGGATGAAATGGCAAATGTGGATAAAGTACACTATGATCGGGAAACGAAGGGTTATGGACCAGCTAAGGGAGGCAAGAAGAAGGATCCTAACGCCCCCAAAAGGCCACCGTTTGGCTTCTTCCTGTTCTGCTCAGAATTCTGCCCCAACATCAAATCCACACACCCTGGCATCTCTATTGGAGACGTGGCAAAAAAGCTGGGTGAGATGTGGAAGAACCTAAATGACAGCGAAGAGCAGCCTTCCATCACTAAGGCGGCAAAGCTGTAGGAGAAGCATGAGAAGGACATTGCTGACTCTAAGCCGAAAGGAAAGTTTGATGGTGCAAAGGGTCCTGCTAAAGTTGCCCGGAAAAAAGTGGAAGAGGAAGATGAAGAAGACGAGGAGGAAGAGGAGGAGGAGGAGGAAGAGGAGGAGGAGGAATAAAAAAACTGTTTATCAAAAAGAAAACATTTTTAGCATCAGGCCACAACAAACAGAACCCAAGGCAAAAATGAGCTGAAAATGAGTTGAAGAAGAACATTATTATTTGGCACCTTTTAAAAGGGGAGAGAAAACCAAAAACGGCGAGATGCAATAAAAGTTGAACTTTGGGTTAAAAAAATTAAAATCTCATATAATTTATTAAGAGTAAATGAATCCCTTAAGACAATTTCATTGTTATAAACAACTCTTCAGTGTATTTTTTTTTAAACATCAAGACCCTCATCTCTAAAAATACTATTATAAATTATCTTTATAGACAACTTGACACAAATCATTTATGATATGCTTGGACTTCCTGTTTTATCCTAGACATTCTTCTTTCTTAAATAACTAGTTATTTTATTTTAGGACAAAAATTTACCATAGAAGATTCTTTCCCATATAAAATGATTTTCCTTTTAACATTTCTTGCCCAAATACCGCTTTATGTTTATAACTTTCTTCACATTGTTCTTATTCACTGATTACCTTTACCTAAGTTCTTAAATAACTCTTAATTCCCTTTAAATTGGATAAAAATTATTTTCCTTTAAATAAGAACACCTTTCTTCTAGCTTTTTGAGAAAAATGTTTTCCTATAATTAAAAAAAAATTGGAAGTGGCCCAGACATTTAATGAATATCTATTATTTAGCTTAATATAACTTCAGACTTTAAATTATATGACAAGATTATCTACAAGCATTTATTCCATTTACCTAAGTAATTAATTTTTTAAAAATAGTTTACTCAGATTACCTGTTGAAACTGTGATAGTTATAATTTCAAGCTATTTTCTTGTTAACCATTTTTCTGACCTGTGAATTTCAGGTTTTCATAAGTAAGAAACTTAAGTTTAGATAGATGGATTTGTTGTTGTTGTTGTTGTTGTTGTTTTGCCAAAAACTCGGGATTTAGGTGTTTTAATTAACCAAACAATATTAACTGCCTTATTTATTACATTGCCCACAAAGATAATTCTCTTTTGAGCTGCATTCACAGCTTTATAATCCTCATGCCAAATTTTGACATCTAGCAGAGATAAATAATGTACGTAGACAATTCTGAAGCCATTTCTTTTTTTTTTTTTTTTTTTTTTTTTTTGAGACGGAGTTTCGCTCTTGTTACCCGGGCTGGAGTGCAATGGCACGATCTCGGCTCACGGCAACCTCCGCCTCCTGGGTTAAGGCAATTCTGCTGCCTCAGCCTCCTGAGTAGCTGGGATTACAGGCACGTGCCACCATGCCCAGCTGATTTTTTTTTTTTGTATTTTTAGTAGAGACGGGGTTTCACCATGTTGACCAGGATGGTCTCGATCTCTAGACCTCGTGATCCACCCGCCTCGGCCTCCCAAAGTGCTGGGATTACAGGCTTGAGCCACCGCGCCCGGCTGAAGCCATTTCTAATTTTATTTCACCAAAAATTTTAAAACCAATTTATTTATTAAAGTTTACTTAAGTCGTGTGAACTTGAAAAAGCATTTGGCTTAAAGTCTCTGTTTTTCTAATAAAGTATTTGATTTAAGAGCTTTTTAAAACCGATTAATTAGAGCTCTTTTATACATTTTTAGGACTAAAGCATCATATGCATGACACATATATACATAGATATATTAGACACTAGAGAGAAGTCAATCTTACAGATCTATAAGTCTTCTAATTTTTTCTCCTATTTTAGACTTTCAATTTCTTGTTAACGTATTTTATTACCCTAGGCAATTGTCAGCTAGGTAGCCCTAAATTTGCATATTAAAGGAACTCTAAGGTTAAAAAAATCAGATAGCAAAATTTACATCTCAAAGTACAGAAAGAGAATCTGGTGGTGGTAGAGGGAGATTAAAGATGGATACCAAATCAAACATAAAATTATAGAAATGTATCATAGGATTGTATAAAGAGACCAATTTTATTTAGATAGGGACTACTTATCTTTTAACTAAATCCCAGAGCTCTGCACAGAGCCCACACTGAATCCTGTGTCTCCAAAAAGGAAGAATTATTATGAAGCTAGACCACATGATGCTTTTACAGTGCACTTAAAAACCTTTTTTTTTTTTTTTTTCAAAACAAAGATATGTCTAAATGTCTAAATTACACTCTTCCTTGGCTGGGCATGGTGGCTCACACCTGCAATCCCAGCACTTTGGGAGCCTCAGGTAGTTGCAGATCACCTGAAATCAGGAGTTTGAGACCAGCCTACTAACATGGTTAAACCCTGTCTCTATTCAAAATACAAAAATTAGCAAGGTAGGGTGGCATGCATCTGTAATCCCAGCTACTTGGGAGGCTGAGGCATGATAATCACTTGAACCTAGGAGGAGGAGGTTGCAGTGAACTGAGATCATGCCACTGCATTCCAGCCTGGGTGACAGAGTGAGACTCAGTTTCAAACCCAAGAGTAGCCTCTGTTGTAATAACTCTGTTAGTCAAAAAAAAAAAAAAAAAAAAATCAAGTAACATGATACAAAAGCAAGCAGTTTAAGATCTGAGACAAACTTGTCTGTTTACATTCTTGGGGTTCCATAAGGAAACCCAAGGAGAAACAGAGGTTACTCCCCAGAAGAAAGTCTGGCCCTTCTCCATTTTCTTTAAGCAATTCCAGGCTATTATAAACTATTTTAGGTCCCTCATGCAGCAGAGGGTGGCAAGAGAAAGGAGAGACAGCAGAAGTAAATGAAGTAAACAGAAGTCAGTCAACTGAGAAGAAAAAATATTTTTCTTTTTTTTTTGAGACGGAGTACTGCTCTGTATTCAACCTGGAGTGCAGTGGCACGATCTCGGCTCACCGCAACCTCCACCTCCCAGATTCAAGCAATTCCCTTGCCTCAGCCTCCTGAGTAGCTGGGATTGCAGGTATGCACCCCCATGCCTGGATAATTCGTTGTATTTTCAGTAGAGACGGGGTTTTACCATGTTGGCCAGGTTGGTCTCAAACTCTGACCTCAAGTGATCTGCCTGCCTTGGCCTTGCAAAGTGCTGGGATTACAGGTGTGAGCCACCGAACCTGGCCTGAAAAAAACTTTTGCTTGAGAAAAAGACAAGGCCCTAGGAGACCAAAAAAAAAAAAAGGCCTTTTAATACAAAACAACATGGATGTTAGCTTTTAACATCCTTTACACTTTGAACTCCTTTAAAATGTCTTTTTAAATCTTGTTACCATATTTTATCTAGGACAAACTGCTGGTATTTCAGAAGTAACAAGTATCAAACCAGAAAGGACTTGATTAGGAACCAAATAGGCTGCCATGGTGAAAAGAAAAAAAAAAGAAGGCAGGACCATAGTATTGGAATTTCAGCACGGGGCAACAGCCAGGCTCTTTGGATTGACTAGCAAAAAGGTGGCCTTGTTACGTGAATAAAGCCTCTTAAGTAGTCAAAATAAACAATCTTTCCTTTTCTTCCCCCATTTTGCTGGCCATTTTCCCCCCACCTTCTTTTTTTGGCAAGAATTTAGCCACTTCAGAGGCCTTGTTCCCCATAATTTGGAACTTTCCTTCAGATTTAATCAAGTTGAATAGAGTTGGTCAAACCCAATAGGAAAAAGACCGAAACAACAACAAAAACAGAATTAAACCAACGGCAACAACAAAGTAGTTAAGCGAAACAAAGGATTACTGCAAAGGATTGCTGAGTGCTCTACTGATAATGATAAATTAAGATCAGCTGGTTGTTAGTCTTTTTTTTTTTTTTTTTTTTTTTTTTTTTTTTTTTTGAGACGGGAGTTTCGCTCCTGTTACCCAGGCTGGAGTGCAATGGCGCGATCTCGGCTCACCGCAACCTCCGCCTCCTGGGTTCAGGCAATTCTCCTGCCTCAGCCTCCTGAGCAGCTGGGATTACAGGCACACGCCACCATGCCCAGCTGATTTTTTGTATTTTTAGTAGAGACGGGGTTTCACCATGTCGACCAGGATGGTCTCGAACTCTCGACCTCGTGATCCACCTTAACTTTAGCCTGCATAAAATCCTAATTCAGGAAAAAAACTCAAACTCACCTTCCTTATTGGAAGCAAGCTCAAACAAACTCCAGAAAGGAGTTACCTGCCTTCCATAGTCATGGAAGTGGGAAAAATTGCCTTCCTTGTTGGAAGCAAGTAAAAATCCAGAAAGGGGAGTGTACAGCAAAATAAACTTCGGCTATCTGGGATTCTCTGGAGGGCAGGGAGCTTCCGGGCCTCAGCAAATTGTCCTGTAGGTTTGAGCCATAAAGATAGCTCAAACTGGTACCAAGCACCAATAGGAGATTTGTCAAAAGTCAGGGCCGCCTCCACTCAGGGTCCCTTCATGGTTGCCAAATGTGAACACAAAATATCTGAGATAGGTCTCAGTCAATTTAAGGTTATTTTGCCGAAGTTAAGAATGCACACCCATGACACAGTCTCAGAAGGTCCTGATGACATGTGCCCAAAGTGGTCAGGACACAGCTTGGAAAAAAAAAAAAAAAAAAAAAGGAAAAGGATAAAAAAATTCCAGCAAGGTTGGAGAGAATATTTGTAAAAAAAAAAAAATTAAAAAAAAAAAAATATATATATATATATAAATGACACAGCTTGGTTGTCTCCATTTCAGGGAGACATGAGACATCAATCAATATATGTAAGTTGCACATTGGTTCAGTCTGGAAAGGTGGGACAACTCGAAGCCGGGAGGAGGGGAGAGGCTTTCCAGGCCATAAGTGGGTGAGAAAGACAGTTGCATTCTTTTGAGTTTCTAATTAGCATTTCCAAAGTGGGCAATCAGATATGCATTTATCTCAGTGAGCAGAGGGATGACTGAATAGAATGGGTGGCAGGTTTGCCTTAAGCAGTTCCCAGCTTGACTTTTCTCTTTAGTATAGATTTATTTTCCTTTCACATCCGTAATCTCATATAATGACCAGTCCATGTTCAATTTCCCTAATTGTCCCTAAATGTCTTTTGAAGATCATTTATTTAAATCAGGACTAAGGCTATATCTTTCATTAGGTTGATAAGTCTCTTATCTCTCTCTCTCTGTCTCTCAAGTTAAATACAAGTTTTTCTTTTGAAATAATATTTTTCCTGGTTTCTAAAACAGAAATCAGATTTTTTTTTTGTTTTTTTTTTTTTTTTTTGAGATTGAGTCTTGCTCTGTTGCCCAGGCTAGAGTGCAGTGATATGATCTCAGCTCACTGCAACCTCTGCCTCCCAGGTTCAAGCAATTCTCCAGCCTCAGCCTCCCGAGTAGCTGGTAATACAGGCAGAATACAGGCAAACCCGGCAGAATACAAACTTTTTTTTTTTTTTTTTTGAGACAGAGTCTCGCTCTTGTTACCCAGGCTGGAGTGCAATGGCGTGATCTCGGCTCACCGCAACCTCTGCCTCCTGGGTTCAGGCAATACTCCTGCCTCAGCCTCCTAAGTAGCTGGGATTACAGGCACGCGCCACCATGCCCAGCTAATTTTTTGTATTTTTAGTAGAGACGGGGTTTCACCATGTTGACCAGGGTGGTCTCGATCTGTTGACCTCGTGATCCACCCGCCTCGGCCTCCCAAAGTGCTGGGATTACAGGCGTGAGCCACCGCGCCCGGCGAATACAAACTTTTTAATTAAAAAAATACATATAGAGCCGGGCGCGGTGGCTCAAGCCTGTTGTGCGACCCGCAGAGACCCTTCCCAAAATAATTTAATCCAAGGAACCGTTGGGCCGAGTCCAGGTTTATTTGGGTCTGCGGGCAACTTGAGCGGGAGAGGGAAGAGCTGCACCCAGCAGCTGCCAGAGAGGGTTTTTATAGGGGCGGCGGCCTGTATAGGCGAGGTGTTGCGGAGTGATTGGTGGCGGGCGGAGGGGGAATATTGTGGCGTGCAAGGGTTGACTTAGCTTTGGCGGGCTAAAGTGGGGAGATGATTGGCTTGCCTTGTTGCTGGGTGGACTGATCTCTAGAGGTGGCCTGCCGAATGTGGGTCCCGGATATGGGGGATGGGCTATCTCTACCCAACATTCCCGACTCCCTAAAAAGGAAAAAGGACGACGAGGTTGTTCTGGCTACTTCCTGCTGAAGGTGGGCGGCGGAGGGGTTTGATTTCTTAGGGAGCCTGAGAAGTGGGCAGAAGGGTGTAGTTTTTTGGGGAGGTTGGTGGGGGAGTGGTGTAGTTGTCCTGGGAGAGAGGCGCTGGTGCGGTGTTATTGTAGTTTGGTTCCGGGAGGGGGAAGACTGGTTGTAGCATCATTTGGTTGATGGTAACTCGGGTTAGTTCTTGAAGCCGTCGCTGGAGGAACTGGAAAAGACAAGGAGCAATGAGTAGAAGAAGACAGATTATTAGTAAGGGTTCAAGTAGTGGGGATAGGAGGGTATACATGGAAGACGACCACCATGTGGAGGCTTCTGTTGAAAACTTGTAATTTTGGAGGCTGGTTTTGATTTTTTGGAGATTTTTAATTTGTGTTTCTACCAATCCGGACTTGTTGACATAGTAGCAGCATTCTTTTTGTAGGAAGATGCAGGTTTCTCCACGCTCCGCCGTAAGTAGATCCAGCGCCCTCCGATTTTGTAGGGCTACCTGGGCGACCGAGGTGATCTGTTGTTGGAGAGATGCTAGAGACGCCGCTGAGTTCTTAATGGCTGCCTGAAGTTGTGAGGAAAGGCGAGCCAGAGCTTGGTGAGAATGGAACAATGCCCCTCCTCCCAACCCAGCGGCCAGCGCGGAGCCTGTAAGGGACAGGCCCACAGCCACCGGGAGGAAGGCCGCCCTTTGGGCGTGATGAGATGGAGCCTGTGGGACCTGTAGTAGGAGGAACTCGGCCGGAGAGTAGACAGTGAGCCGAGGTACTAGGGTGACTGGAAGGCATAAGAGGGTTGGAGGCTGGCTAGAGGACAGGGTTTTGGTTAGGGTGCCATTGCACCAGAAGAAAATGCCCCTTGGAGCGGTTAGGTTGGTTGAAACCCGCCTGGTGTGGTTACAATGGGAATAATTGTGGCCTAGGGAGTAGCAGGCCGGGAGCTGAGACTCAGGTAGAACATAGAGGTGTACGTTAGGAATGGGAGTAAAGGGGTTGGATGGTTCTGAGGCATTACGCGGGAAGGGAACCGGTACCGCAACGAGGGGAGTCTGTTCTAGAGTGGCACACAGGAGGCAGGAGGTGAAATTAGTAAGTCCGGACTGATTGGCAAGTGCCAATCCCTCCCTGAGGAGGGCGATCCATGAAAAGGGGGTGTTGCGGGGTTGGAGCTGGTTGGTTAGGACTTGTTCCTGACTTTGTATGGAAGAACGAACCTGTGCGGGGGTAAGGACGTAAGCGCGCCATATGTA
Organism: Saimiri boliviensis; assembly: GCF_048565385.1. Classification (NCBI taxonomy): domain Eukaryota; kingdom Metazoa; phylum Chordata; class Mammalia; order Primates; family Cebidae; genus Saimiri; species Saimiri boliviensis. The sequence goes on from NC_133459.1 coordinate 42,995,050, forward strand.
CAGGTGTGAGGACGGGAACTGTTGTTTTGGGAAGTCGTAAAGGGCTGCCTTTTGAGGACTGGTCTATTTTTAGTTTTACGGGTTGGAAATGGTTAGAGTGAATTGGTTTTTTCCCGTTGGGGTTTCCTGGGGGTTTAATTGTGGAGTTCTGGTTACAGGTGAGAAACCGTTTTTACTGTTTGGGTATGGTGGGACTTGGTCCAGGGTACAGGAGGACCAGACACAGCCCAGACAAGAGTGCCAGGAAGAGGCCTGACAGCCATCAGGCTGTTTGTAATGGAAGCAGAGTACAGGGCGGGGGACCTTGGAGTTAAAAAAGGAGGAAAAGTTGACCTGAATGGGGTGTGAGCGCCCCGCAGCGGGACAGTCCGAGGTGGCTAGAAGATGATTGTGAGAGTAAGGGGAGGAGTCACAGATATGATGTGTTTTGGTATAGTTTTCAGTAAGGAAGAATCTCCAGACATACTGAGAGGAGTTAAGTTTTGGTAAGTTTGAGAGATAGAGGGCCAGTAGGAGTACACTCCCAGCGGGGAGAGGGGGGCCATCAGGACACCTTTTCACTCGGGACAAGTGGACCCACGACGGGATTTGTGCGACTTTAATGGCTGAAGGGGTGGCGAGGATGACCGTGTAAGGGCCCTCCCACCGAGGAACTAGAGGCCTTGGGGTAAGAGTTTTTATGAGGACTGAGTTTCCAGGGGAGATTCCCTTGGAATTGGTAGGAGGATTAGAGGGGTGGGGTATGGAGGAATTTGCGTGCTCCCTGAGGAGGTTCCTGAGGAGGGTGAAGTAGGGGAGATAATTTTCCAGGGGGGTTGTGTTTGGAGGTGGAGGGGTGGACAGCAGAAAGGGGCGCCCGTAAAGGAGTTCGAACGGCCTGAGCTGTGATGAGCCCCGTGGGCGCGCCCGTAGCCTGGCAAGGGCTAGGGGAAGCAGGGTGACCCACGACTGTCGGAGTTCTAAGGAGAGTTTGGTGAGCTGCTCCTTGATGAGCCCGTTGGCTCGCTCTACCTTACCAGAAGATTGAGGATGGTAGGCAGCGTGGAGTTTCCACTGGATTCCTAGGGAGGTAGAGACAGCATTAGTGACTTTGGAGATAAAGGCGGGGCCGTTGTCGGACTGGATGGTAGCTGGGAGTCCAAAACGAGGGATAATGTCCTGGATCAGATGGTGGGCCACTTGGTCAGCCGACTCAGAGGTGGTAGGGAAAGCCTCTATCCATCCTGAAAAAGTGTCAACCAGGGTTAACAAATACTTAAAGTGTTTGTGTTTAGGCATATGGGTGAAATTAATCTGCCAATCCTGACCCGGTAAGAACCCGCGGAGCTGGTGGAGTTGCTGGCGGAGGTGACACGCCCCTTGAGAATTGGTCTTTGCACACGTGAGACAGTTTTTGTGGACTTGGTGGATGGTTTGAGCGAGTCCGCTGGGGTGTAGCAGGGGTGTAAGGAAGTGGAGTAAGGCTTTTGGTCCGATATGGAGTGAGTTATGGATGTCCCGTATGATTGTGTTTTTTTGGGACTGGGGAAGGATAAGTAGGTTATGTTTAAAGGCCCATCCATCTCTGAAGGCAACACCAGGGGTTTGTTGTAGGGTTTGGAGTTCGGTGTCAGAATACTGAGGATTGTAACAATGAGATAGAAAATATATTTTGGCTGGGGGTGGACAGTTTTGCGCAGTGTCCCTTGCTGTCCTATCGGCAAATGCATTGCCGAGTGCCTTAGGAGACCCCGAGGACTGATGTCCCCGACAATGAATGATGGCTACTTGTTTAGGCAGTTGGATGGCCTCGATGAGGCCAGCGATAAGCTTGCCATTGATTACCGGGGTACCCTTCGTGGTGAGGAAGCCTCTTTCCTTCCAGATCATACAGTGAGAATGTGCAATAAGGAAGGCATACTTGGAGTCTGTGTAGATGTTGACGATCTTGTTTTTTGCCCATTTAAGAGCTTGGGTGAGTGCGACAAGCTCTGCCTGTTGGGAGGTGGTACCTAAAGGTAGGGAGTGGGTTTTAATGACTTCAGAGTGGGTGACGATGGCATACCCAGCTGCACAAGGTTTGGAGGGACGTGAGAAAGAGCTGCCGTCTACGAAGAGGGTTACAGCTGCCTTTAGGGGGGTAGCCTGTAGATCCGGTCGTGGGGACTGGGCCTCAGATAGAACCTCAGGGCAGCTATGCTTGGGGGGGAAGCGGCGGGATCAGGAAGAAGGGTGGCCGGGTTTAGGGCAGGACAGTGGGAAAGAGTAATGTTGGGATTTTCTATAAAGAGTAGATGAATGAGCTGGATCCTAGAAGGTCCCAGGTGTGGCAAGGACTGGTGAGAAAAGAGTTCCTGGGCCGGGCGCGGTGGCTCAAGCCTGTAATCCCAGCACTTTGGGAGGCTGAGGCGGGTGGATCATGAGGTCGAGAGATCGAGACCATCCTGGTCAACATGGTGAAACCCCGTCTCTACTAAAAAAGTGCAAAAAATTAGCTGGGCATGGTGGCACGTGCCTGTAATCCCAGCTACTCAGGAGGCTGAGGCAGGAGAATTGCCTGAACCCAGGAGGCGGAGGTTGCGGTGAGCCGAGATCGCGCCATTGCACTCCAGCCTGGGTAACAAGAGCGAAACTCCGTCTCAAAAAAAAAAAAAAAGAGTTCCTGGAGCTTATGGGGGGAGAAGACCTGAAGTGGCTGCTGCAAATTTATTTTGAGGGCTTCTGGGGTGAGAATAGCGGCTGCCGCCAGTGCCCGGAGACAAGGCTGCCACCCTTTTTCGGTGGGTCCCAGTTGTTTGGAGAGATAGGCTAAGGGAAGAAGGGTGGGGCCAACGGGCTGCGCTAAGACTCCTAGGGCCACATGCCCTTTCATCAGTGTACAAGTGGAGAGGGAGGCTAGGGTTGGGTAAGGCCAGGCCTGTGGAGGCGCATAGAGTTTGGAGTAAGGTGTGGAAAGCTTGTGTGACCGCGCCTGGAGAGGACAATGGTCCCTCGGGAGTGTCCGCGGCGGCTTGGTATAGTGGTTTTGCCAGGAGGGCAAAGTTTGGGACCCAGTGGCGGAAGAACCCAACCATTCCCAGGAAGGAGAGTATTTCTGCTGCCGTCTGGGGTGGTTGGAGGGACCTGAGGGCCTGCAAGCGGTCAGCTGTGATAGATTTTTTTCCCAGGAGTTATTTGCAGGCCCAGGTAGGTTACAGAGGGGGTGGCTATTTGGGCCTTTTTGAGGGATACGTGGTACCCCCTCGCGCCCAGAAAGTTCAGCAAGAGGGTGGTGGCCCGAACACATTCAGGGCGGCTGGGAGAGCAGACCAGCAGGTCATCAACATATTGAAGGACAACAGAAGGAGCGAGGTTGCAGTCAAGGAGGTCGGCGGCCAGAGCTTGCCCAAATAAGTGAGGGCTGTCCCTGAAGCCCTGGGGGAGGACCGTCCAAGTGAGTTGTTGAGAAAGGTCCGTGTGCGGGTCCTCCCAGGTGAAGGCGAAAATGAAGTATAAATCAGGGTGAAGGGGGATGGTAAAGAAGGCATCCTTGAGATCCAGAACTGAAAAGAAAGCAGTGTTGTGGGGGATTTTTGATAGTAAGGTGTCGGGGTTGGGGACAACCGGGTGTATGGGGATGACGGCATCGTTGACCAGGCGGAGATCCTGGACCAGTCGATACTCTCCAGACGGTTTGCGAACAGGGAGGATGGGAGTATTACATGGGGAGTTGATGGGGATGAGGAGGCCGCGACCTTTGAGTCTGTTAACGACGGGAGAAAGTTCAAGGCGGTGCTTCCTGGAGATGGGGAACTGGGGACGGCAGAGGAATCTGGGAGAATGTTCCTTAAGGGAAATTTTGACAGGTTGGTGGTGTTTGGCAATTGTGGGTGTTTCAGTGTTCCAGACCTGGAGGTTGACGTCTGGGAGGAGGGAAAGAGAGTTTGTGGGAGTAGACGTAGGGTCAGAACTGTGGAGTAGCGCTAGGAAGCAGCAGTTGGTGGTGGGGGGGAAGGTGATGTTGGCGTGGAGTTTGGCAAGAATATCGCGGCCCAACAGGGGCACGGGACAGGAAGGGATGACTAGGAAGGAACGACTAAACAAAGTGGGACCGTACGAGCAAGTTAACGGAGGGGTTTGCCGTGGGACGTGGGGGGGCGCCATTAATCCCCATAACAGAAACCTGGGAAGGACGAGTCTTGCCATGGTAAAAAGGAAGTGCAGAATAGGTAGCCCCCGTTTTGAGTAAGAAGGAGACACTTTTACCCGCTACCTGAAGCGATACCCTGGGCTCGGCAAGGGTAACCGGGGTTGAGGAGCCAGGGCCTCTTTAGTCGTTTAAGAGCCCCAGCAACTCGGGACAGAAACCTCCGGAAGAATCCGACCTCCGTGCACTCTGGTTGGAGGCCGGATTATCCAGGGTTGCCCCGCGTGATCCAATCCCTCTGCCAAGGGCGGCTGAGGCCTTGGACGCACTGGGGCAATCCGACTTCCAGTGTCCCGTGAGTTGACAAAGGGGGCAAGGCTTAGTGGGCGGACGGGGTTGTGGGTAGTTGGAGGCCCAGTGACCCTCATTTCCGCATTTGAAGCAAGCTCCCGGGGGGGGCCGCTGACGGCCACCAGATTTCCCACCTCCTGCCAGCCGCAGAGCTTCCACCAAGGCTTGGGTTTGTAGAGTGACCTTCTGTTTCATTCGGGCCTGGCGGGCTGCCTCTGCTGCATCCTCCCGGGCTTTAAAAACTTTAAAGGCCATTTTTACCAGGTCCTGTATGGGGGTTTCCGGCCCATCTTCAACCTTTTTTAGTTTTTTTCGGATATCAGGGGCAGATTGTGAGATGAAATGGGAGGCGAGAACAGTTGCCCCATTTTGGGATGCGGGGTCCAGCCGGGTAAAACGGACAAGAGCATCTTGCAAGCGGCCGAGAAAGAGAGCGGGATTTTCATCTGGCCTTTGAGTTATTTCTCTAAGTTTGTCATAGTTCACCACCTTATT